>NC_059379.1:40449045-40762379 GCF_019703515.2 Myxocyprinus asiaticus
GGGTGAATGAAAAACTAACCAAAAGTAAAGTTGACCAAAACGAGAGACATATTTAAATGTTAAATATGAAATATGACTATTTATATGACTGTTAATCGTGAAAGCCCTAAAACAGACAATTATCATAATCAGTTATTTGTTTGACAGTTAATTGTCATCCAAATTTCAGAATCATGACAGCCCAAGCAGTAATAGATGCTTCTGTGAGGCGCGAGAGAGACTGAAACTGAGCCCGTTTCTCTTGCTGACACGCTGGAACTCTCTCACGTGTTTAACACCAGGGGCCATGCAAAAATACTGATTTTCTAACTAACCATGATCTGTTTTAGCATGTTGCTAGCATGCTTTAATTTAGTTAATGTTAACCTGTAACTACTATTTTAACTTTACTGCTCTAAATAATGAGTATCTTGTAGCTTGGCAAAGTACATTTTCAAAATATTCCTTTAACTTGTAGTGCAGCTCACTATTACTTTACCACATGAAAAGTTTCAATCATGAGTAGTTTGTTCGTGGCTAGATTTCAAAGTTGCTTCTCTCAAACTCAGTGGTGAATTCTCATCATACTCGGTCACCTTTTTGCCTATGTATTTTTAATCGCTTTCCACTCTTAATTAATCTACAAACAAATAGAGAAAAACTAAAAGTTTATCCAGTCGAATTTATTCCCTGATGCTTACAAGCAAAGAGTGACAATTGTTTCACAAATCGCATGCCCGAAGCCGAGCTCGTTAGCCAAAGCAGCACGTGAGTCTGAGCTCCACCCCCTCAGGCCTTCAGAATTTCTACAGAATCCCTCAACAGTGCAAATGAATGTGCATCTAATGTCAGATTGTCAGATTCATCAGCCAATTAGATTGATTTATTTGTTCTTGGTGGGTGTGATCTTTAGGATATGTCCCAGTCGAGGCCTTCTAGCTGGCCTTGAGTGATGCAATCATGCTTTAAGTGATGTACGTAATTCAAGAGCGATAAGCATAAGATCAAGCTGTCTGACGAGTCGGCTGTCATCACTGCTGTTATTGCCATTGAGAAAGAGATCCTTATGGATTTAAAAACATGAGATGTTCTGCATGACCGTGTGATTGCTTAATTTATTAAACAGGAAAGGAGGACTGATTTTCACTTCAAGCAAATTGGTAAGTGCTTTTTGCATTGTTATAGCAACATCAGGAGTTTTCTAAATGTAATTTAGGCTGCTGGAGCATTCAGTGTCGGATCAAGTTTTGAAAAGTAGTGCTGCGTTCCATTCAACTCGGAAGGTCGGATTTTCCAACTTCCTATTAGGAAAAGTGCAATGGAATGCATCTTTGTCAAAATTACGACTTGTAGGCTCATGCAGAAATTCTCAACTCCAGTTTCGCCGAGATGCAGGGGCATGATGTCACACAAACATGTCGACACTCAGGGAGATATACAAAGTGATAAACATTCACTATTAAGTAATATCGATAAATGAGTTCGTTTCTACATTACGTGATATTAAAGCTTGTTCAACAAACGTCTGCAGAAACAGGTGTATAAAACATGGTAAATTATAATCTCTTTTGATAATGGTACACCTGAAGCACAAATGCTAGCGCTGCAGCATTGTTTATCAGTTGGGTTGCTAGGAGACATCTCTAATGAGAGTCAAACCACTGCTAAGTTAACAGGAGCGTTGCATCTTTGTTTCCTTAAACGTCATCTTCCGAATATCGGGGAATGGAATGCATTTATGGTCGGAGATATAAAGTAGGAATATCCCTCATCCGACTCGAATGGAACGCAGCATAACCGTGTACCCTGACGAAAAGAAATTTATTGCAAGCAATATTTAAATCGCAAATATTATTAGATAGACTTTTCCAGGTATTATAGACCTCCTTGGTAGGTTCATATGAAAAATTATGATTTTTGAATGTCTGTTCGGGAGACGTTCATTTCACAAACAGTCATGCTGCAGTTAAAATTAGGCTTGCTTGAGCATTAAGTGTCCTTTCAAGTTCTGGCTTTCATGCGTGGACGTGTTTTTAAAATGTCAATTGGTATTACTAGTTAGCTGTGCCAAATGTATGATGCCCAAAGTCACAGGGTGTCTTATTCATTGTGAAACTGTGTTTTCTTAATGGCATGAATCACACTGAAGGCCTAGACTTTAAATGCACGGCCTGCCACTGCACAAACTTGACTCATAGAGATAACATGTTAAACATCATGTGTGCAACAAAAACCAAAGCTAATATCCAGTAAAGCATTGAACATTGTTCTCTGTAGAGAAACTTTCAGCTCAATCATGTACAGAATCTCCAAGAGTTTGTTTGTTGTGTCCTGAGGCAAGGAAAGTAGATTACTGATGGTATATTACTCCCACACAAGACAAGCATTGTTAGCTGTGACGAGGACCATGCCACTCACACACACACACACACTAACAAAGAAGTATAGAAGAGTACAGTGATATTAGCATGGTTTTTTGGAGCATACATCACAATGCCATAGTCTTCCTTTAGCAGACTCAAGCCTTTCAGTCCATTGTTGGATTCCTCATCTCTTCACACTCTCGTGTTCTTCTTTCTGCTCTCAGTGTCTGACAGATTGTTGACCTTTTCACAGAAATCAATCGATCTGAATGAGGCTGATGGATGTTGAACTGCAGAAAACACACTCAATGAACCTGCTTTTCTTCTCTTTAGAAATGGTCAAACTGTCCTGATTGTGTGTTCGGTGTGTGTTTAGGGTTTCTTCAGGAGAAGTATTCAGAAGAACATGGTGTACACGTGCCACAGAGAGAAGAACTGCATCATCAACAAAGTGACCCGCAACCGCTGTCAGTACTGCCGCCTGCAGAAGTGTCTGGAAGTGGGAATGTCCAAAGAATGTGAGCCATGCTTCAAAAACACACACACACATGCAGGTTGTGGAAATTGTTGAGTGTGTTTGTGGTCAGAGACTAACACCGAACACACTCGTGAGAGAGACACAAACAGTGTGTTTATTAGTGTGTGTGTGTGTTGTGCTTCATAGAATATAAACCGAGAGAGAGGAAATGTTCAAATGCCATGTCAAATCTAATCTGTGTGTGTGTGTGTGTGTGTGTAAATACTGTATATCAGGGTGAATGTCATGAAAAAATGTCCAGATCACATTTGACCCCAGTATTAAAAAAACAAAACAAATCTTTGCAGTAATGAGAATGCGATTTTTGAATTACAGTAATTGTAGGAAAATGTGGAAAACACGTATGTTTTTGGTCTGAAATATGACTTGGACATGTTCTCAACAATTATTTGTGTCAGCGATTGTGTGTTCTGAGCTTCACTTGATGCACAAATCTCACAGATCTAAGGTCACCTCACAGGTCGCCATGGCAACACACACACACACACACACACACACACACACACACACACACCTAGTGGGCATCATGACCACCTTCACACAGATGACCCATCAGATCAGTCACAATAACACAATAACTTCCATTAATGTAATTTGAAATGCATTCACACCTCTTGACTCGCAGTACATTTTCAAGATGATGCACGGTGCCACTTTCACACTTCACTTCTGGTGAATATTGTAACGCAAAAAACATCTGTGATAAAACACACACATGCATTGATTTTTAGCATGACACAGGGTTCTCTGCCGCAGATGCATTAGACTTATCTCACTCGCTGCTGAGGAGGAGGAGAAATAGAGAGATTGTGAGAGAGGAGTAGAGTGCAAGCGAGCAAAGGGATGAAACATTGACATTTTCATCTTTTCATTGAATTTCATTTTTGTGATGGACGATCTGTCAGCCCTTTAATTTTCTCCTCTCAAATTATCCCTGTCAAGAATCTCTCTTTCTCTCTCTCACACACACGCACACACACACACACACACACACACACACACACACACACACGAGAGACATATGTGGGCATTAGGGGTTTAAAAGTGCATCGATTCATCAATCTTATGATGAAGATTTATTGCATCGGTTACATAATTTAACTAGTTTGGCATTTCCTGAAGGAAATAGCAGTTCAAAATAAAAGTGTTAAAGGAACAATTGACTGAAATATAAACATTCTGTCTGTCTTTTCTCACCATCGTGTCGTTATATGATGTTATTTTTCTATGGAACACAAAAGGCAAAAGTTTCATTTTTTAATCCTGGACATGAACATGAAGTAGACGCCAGCTTCATGGAGAGGAAGATTATAAGTGGATATAGACTTAAATATGTGCCTGTACCTCAGACTTCTAATATAGCATTCAAATCATTTGGACTATTTTATCTAGCTTTATTGGTAAATAAATAATGACAGAATGTTTAATTATTGGGTGATGTATTCTTTTACATTTGTTTTTATTCTTTGGTTCTGTGTACATGAAATGCTGCATCAGAGCCGCTTAGCCGCTTTTGTTATGACACTCGTAACGTGTGTTGTTTTCATTCAGCTGTGCACATATCAAATGCAAAAGCTTTAATATATGTAAGGAAGACAAGACCAATAACAATTCACTTTTCAAATGGTTGTAAAAAAGAAGACCAATCACAAGTCACTAGTGTTGTCAAAAGTACTGGTACTTCAGTACCAAGTCGGGACTAAAATATAAAAAAAATGTAACGATACCAGTGTTTCTGCAGTACCAGTAGTATCGAGCACCGACTAAATTCGGTACACGCATGCTATCCGACTGACACACGACTGCTTCCAAATGCTCACGCTTATTTGAGCGAGTGCTCTGTTACTGCTTTTACACTGAAATTCACAATTAATCAAATTAAAATCATGATATGTCCTAGTGTGATTATTAAACTGCGAAACGCTGCAGTCTTTGTCTGTATGAGCTTTGTGATGTAAATGAATGTATGGAGCAGACCACTCCTACACTAGAAACTCCACTGAGAATCATTCCCATTTTATGAGATTACAGAGCAGAACTTGTATTACATATTATTAAATGACAGCATTTTCCCTTTAACGATCACACTAGGCCATGTATCAAATTGTTTATCCGTCAGAGGAAGAAGGGACACTTCCGTCAAACCACACGTCAAAATAAAAGCACGATTCTAAATAAAAGCTAGGTGCCTGAAATTGAAGAAATTGCAACACAAATATATTACAACTGTATAGTTAAATATAATATTCACTGTAGTAATATTAATAATAATTATATAAGAAAATAATGAATAAATATAATAATAATGCAAATTAAGCAAGAGTGCTTTTGTACTGAATAAAAGTTTGTTAAAAAATGCAATGATATATTAAAAAGTAATTGTTTTATTTTTTACTTGTTAAATGAATTAATTTGATGAGACACAATTTTGATGATGAACTTAACTGAGACATTGAATTCTGGAGAAAAAAATAAATACATTTCAAGGAGAAAAGGATTTGTGGGAAAAATAAAACAGATTTCAGTTGGGCCCTGCTTAAAAACACTTACGCAATGCATACTTAATTGAGAAACACTAAGGAAACATGCAGTTCTTTTAATTTATTATTTACTTCGAAATGTAACTTTAAATAGTCTAAAGAAGTGTATTCAATAGCACATTACCATATTAGCAAATTTTTGCTGTGGTATCGAAATTGGTATAGAGAATAGTGAAATTTCACTGGTATTAGTACAGACTATTGAAATTTTGGTATCGTGACAGGACAACACTACAAGTCAATATGTATGTTGAGTATATAGGTGTTTCTTCAATTTCAGGCACTTTTCATGTCCCAGGGGTTCAGGGGTGTGATTGAAGAACATGCTTGAGATGAAATATGAGACAAAACAAAGAAAAATCAAGGGAAATGTTACTTGAGAGCAGAAGATTTTTATTTATCAATCAAGCTGTAATTCTGACAAGTTATTCAAAGAGTGTGAAAATATTTAATTGTGTGTAATACTTAATAATTAATCATTGTTAGCTATGAAATTATCATTAGCAAGTAGGGATGCCGCGGTGTGAAATTACTGTCTGAGAAAAAAATCACGGTTAACCGGTTTTACGATTATTTGCTATTTTTCTTATTATACAACAGCACGGATGCAAAACATGCATAACATATAACAAATAAACGTCTTTGTGGACATATTTCTGATGGATTTGTGGACACTTAGGGCAGCCTACAATAAGAATACTGATAAATACACAAAAAACAAATAGGAGCTATATAATAAGAGACACTCCAATCTAGGGCACGACACCGCTTTTGAGCATCCCAAGATCAGTGATTTGCTTCAGTGTAACCGGAGTGCTCTAAAAGTGTGTAAATGCAAGATTATTGTGAGTGCACAACATGTAGCCTAGTTCAAAGCAATCTGTTGTCTGTCAGACACCCCAACATAAAGAATCGCAACAAACTCTATAAAATTGCTTTCCACAACACCTTACAAATAAACCTGTGGACTATGGATAATAATGGGAACATTGCTCACAGCAGGCAATTTAAAGTCTGATAATGACTTAAATACTCACATTTATTGTTGAACGCGATGAATTCGTACATAAGCAATGCTTTAAATAATGAGGATGAAAAGACGCAACTTTTCAAAGTTTACTTGCTGACAGTAACTACAAGCAATGCACCGCGATCTGTCAGCATGCTTAAACATTACAAAAAGTGGCATCTTTTAATTCATCACTTTGAAATCACCAAAGCTAAAATATTAAACTTCTGTCTGCATAATTTACATCCGTCGTATTCAGTCAGTCATTTAAATGCTCCCTAACAGCCAATTTAAGTCGCATTTTTGGTGGATATGAGTCTGGTTAATCGAATTACATTTTGTAGTTTGTGTGTTTAAGCCCCAGTTTCACGTGAATTGAACGTTTACGTTCAGTCCGCGACTCCTGGCTAAGCACCACGCAGCCACAATCTGTAACCATAGCAACAGCTCCAGAACCCACACAGGCACAAGAGTTTTTTTCATTTAGGCTTACAAAATCTTATGAATAACTATTTTATATTGTATATTTATACATTATGTACTGTATATATTATTTTTGCTACGTCTAAATAAAGAATTTAATGGTTTTAACCATGGATTCTAAATTCTTGCAGTTAAATTAACCGTGACATTTTTAATCGTAGTTAATAGTGAAACAGTATAATCGCAGCAGTCCTATTAGCAAGACAAACGAGTCTGTAATTTTATTTGAAAGACATTAAAAATGCAATTTTAGCATCATTTCCAGTACAGAATTATATTAAACACGATACAGAATCTGAGATGTGCTGGAAATTAATTTTCATGACATAAATCTTTAGGTTACTGACGTAACCCGGTTCTCAGATAACAGGAGTGAGGTATCTCACTATGGGTAATGCCTCGGGTGTGACCAAATTCTGGAAGCATCAATAACACCCAGTGAGATACCTCACTCCTGTTATCAGAGAACCGGAGTTACGTGAGTAACCTAAAGTTCTCTTTCTAACATTTGATAGAAAGCATCTCCGCGATGCTGCTCGGTGAGCTCACAGTTGCCATGACAGAACCCAAATTCAAGAACACAGAAGCAGTTCACCAAAACGTGTCACTTCATTGTGTTAATCCTCTTGCCGTAGAGGTAGAAGCTATAACAGCTTGCAGAAAAAACGCAAACCCACCTCTATGCACTGGTTCATGCCACCCGGAGAAAACAGTATAATACAGCAGAAAATAAATTTACTTTGACAGTGAATATATTGCAAAAAGAACAGCTGCATTCTGCAACATACAGTTGAAGTCAGAAGTTTACATACACTTAGGTTGAAGTCATTAAAACTAATTTTTTAACCACTCCACAGATTTAATATTAGCAAACTACAGTTTTGGCAAGTCGTTTAGGACATCTACTTTGTGCATGACATGAGTCATTTTTCCATCAATTGTTTACAGACAGATTGTTTCACTTTTAATTGACTATATCACAATTCCAGTGGGTCAGAAGTTTACATACACTAAGTTAACTCTGCCTTTAAGCAGCTTGGAAAATTCCAGAAAATTATGTCAAGCCTTTAGACAATTAGCCAATTAGCTTCTGATAGGAGGTGTACTGAACTGGAGGTGTACCTGTGGATGTATTTTAAGGCCTACCTTCAAACTCAGTTCCTCTTTGCTTGACATCATGGGAAAACCAAAAGAAATCAGCCAAGACCTCAGAAAAAAAATTGTGGACCTCCACAAGTCTGGTTCATCCTTGAGCAATTTCCAAACACCTGAAGGTACCACATTCATCTGTACAAACAATAGTACGCAAGTATAAACACCATGGGACCACGCAACCATCATACCGCTCAGGAAGGAGACGAATTCTGTCTCCTAGAGATGAACGTAGTTTGGTGTGAAATGTGCAAATCAATCCAAGAACAACAGCAAAGGACCTTGTGAAGATGCTGCAGGAAACAGGTAGACAAGTATCTATATCCACAGTAAAACAAGTCCTATATCGTCATAACCTGAAAGGCTGCTCAGCAAGGAAGAAACCACTGCTCCCAAACCACCATTAAAAAGCCAGACTACAGTTTGCAAGTGCACATGGGGACAAAGATCTTAAGTGGATATATTGAGGCAACATCTCAAGATGTCAGCCAGGAATGTTTTTTTTTTTTTTTTTTTTTTTTTTTAATTAACATTTTTATTGATTCATAAATATATAAAAAAAACAAAACAACATATATACACTGAATCAATATTTAACCCCTCCTAATACCCCAAACCCACCCTAACCCCCAACGAACACCCCTGTGGTCACAAATAGATACACACACACACACGCACACACACACACAAAAAATAATCATGTATAATTAAAACAAATCATCTCTCTCCCCAGCCCCTCCCCAAGAGTCCCCCAAAAACACCAAGTAATTACCCCACTTCCTTTCTAACAAATTCTGAACCCCCAGCCTTCTGCTTGACATTCCTTCATAAGCAGCCACTCTCCCCATCTCTGCACCCCACTCTGGAAATGAGTGCCCTATCTGACTTCCAACCCCTTAAAATAATTTGCCTGCCCACCATAATGCTGGTCAGAACCCAGTTTTTTATGTGTTTATCCCCAAAATGTATGACGCCCCATCACCCAAAATACAAAGTCTGAGGCAGAGCGAAATTCGAGTGCTTAAAACATCACACAAAAAAACTCTGAACTTTCAACCAAAATTCCTGAATCTTAATACACCCCCAAAAAGCATGGGTTGTGTCTCCATTTTCTGACTTGCATCGCCAACAGGCGGGTGTGTCTTTAAGACCAAGCCTATACAATCTAGAGGTGGTTCAATAGAATCTATGTAAAATCTTAAATTGCATAAGGCACACCCTTGCATAAGGCCAGACTTGACATTTTTTAGAATCCTAGCCCACACTCCCTCCTCCTATACCAAGTTTAAATCTTTCTCCCATAATCTCTTGAGAGAAGTTGAAGCTCCATCCCCCAGACTCTGAATTAGCAGGGAGTAATACACTGATGCCTCATGACCTTTTCCGAAGGCCGTAATTACTTCTCCCAAAGTATCTGCTGCTTTGGGGGGGGGGGGTGCCACTCCCAAAAACAATACAGAGCAGGTGGCACAGCTATAAATACCTATAGAACTGAGATCTGGGAATCCCAAAATGTTGAACCAAATTTTCAAAAGATCTCAGCACTCCACTCTCATATAGGTCACCGAGTGTATTAACCCCCCTCCCAATCCACTCTGACCAGCAAAAAGGGGACTTATTAATACATAATTTAGGGTTCTGTCATATGCTTGAGGCAACATTTAAATAAATGTCCGAATGAAACACTTTGGACACTTTTGTCCATACCGAGTGCTAATGCAAGATAACGGGGGGTAATTTAACTTTTCCAAATAGTTTGATAGACAGGCTTTGCAGTGGCAAAATAGGGGCAAGAACTTCCCATTCAATACAAAACCAGGGAGGGGCTCTATCAGGTGGAAGCGCCAGTGAGCCAAATGTCTGAGACCAAATGCATAATAATAAAACCAAATTTTGGGTAGGCGTAGTCCACCTTGTAATCTAGGACGCTTACCATTCCAATTGAAGGACTTTGCTATGCTATCAAATTGCTTGAAGTAAGAGAGGAGGACATCTATAGGGAGAGATTGTAACAGGTAGTTAAATTTTGGAATACAATTCATTTTTATAACATTAACCTTCCCAATCATAGATAAATGTAATGAAGCCCACCTGCCCACGTCATTTGAAAACCTTATTATTAAACTTGTGTCATTGTTGGCAGAGGCTTTTCATTCTTTAATGATTCTGTTTAAACTTCTAACAAAAGTGGAGCCAGTTCTGTAGCATAAGATTTAAAAAATTCAGTGGCAAAACCATCTGACCCCAGAGCCTTGCCTGTAGGCAAGGCCTTAATTACCTCTTCGAGCTCCTCTAAGGTAATCTCAGAATCAAGATAATTTTTTTGCTCAGTTTAAGGAGTTCTAATGGTTCCACAAAATTTCTAATATCTTCATCAGTAGACAAAGACGTGAAACTGTAAAGATCAAGATATAATTCTTTAAAGCATTATATCAATGGCCGAGGTAAAAATTTCACCACCAGCAGATTTCACTGAGGGAATGGTAGAAAAAGACTCTCTCTGCTTTATATATCTAGCCAAAAGCTTCCCTGCTTTGTCCCATGACTCGTCTTTCCCTGAATAGCCAAAACTCCACCTTCCGCGACAAAATAGTATTATATCTGTATTTCAAACGGGTCAATTCTCTGAGGCCATCAGACAACATTCGGCGCTTCAGCTCTGCCTCGGCACTTTTAATATTCCCTTCCAACTCCACGAGCTCTCATGCTTTGGATTTTTTGATGAATGAGGCATACTGTATGATCCGACCCCTAATAACCACCTTAAGTGCCTCCCAAGCCATGCCCACTGAGGATACTGAGGACCAGTTGGTCTCAATATAAACTTTGATTTCAGCCTTTAACATTTGTTGAAAATCAGGATTTTGCAAAAGGGATACATTAAAGCACCAACTATATGATTTATTTTTCTCCATATCTGGCAACATCTCTAAACTCACCAGGACGTGATCTGAGACTAAGGTGTTTCCAATTGAGCAATCAACAACAGATGAAATGAGGGACTACTATTCTAGAATAAATCTTATGTACTGATGAAAAAATTTATAGTCCCTACCAGATGGGTTCAAAAGTCTTCAAATATCTGTAAGACCAAGATTTTTACACATCCTTTGAAGTGTCAATGTTGCTCTAGGGGGCTTACACACTTTTGCTTCACTATGATCAAGGACTGAGTCCATCAATAGATTAAAGTCCAATATTATATCATGAGGGGTGCCAGCGGCTTGCAACATCCCTTCAAGATCTATATAAAAAAGCCTCATCAGCATTAGGTGCGTAAATATTAGTCATAATCAACCTTTGCCCCTGAATTTCTGCTAAAACAATAATGACTCTTCCTAATTTATCTTTAATCTGTTTGAGACATTTGAATTGTAGATGTTTACTTATCAATGTAATGACTCCCCTGCTCTTACTTGAGCCAGCACTAAAGAAAAAATGTCCACCCCATATCTTCCCAAATCTTTCAGCTTCTTGCGGGGAAAGATGCGTTTCTTGAAGAAACACTATATCATATTTCTTATGTTTAAGAAAAGAAATAACCTTCCTTCTTTTTATGGGGTGACCCAACCCATTCAAATTCCACGTGGAGAGAGACAGTCTACTCATATTAACATTTGACATTTTGACATATTAGAAAAAATGTATTGTGTCAAAAATTAATTGTGTCAAAAATAAAATGATAAAGACCACATTCCAACATTAGTGCCACAGTCAGATCCCGACCTTCCCCCTAAACCAAACAAACAGAAAAAAGAAAAACGTGTGCATTAACCCCGCGCACGACAGTGCCAACCGGCGTCCATCCCTCTAAACTCAAACAGTCCATGTATGCCTGCGAGAATCCCCACAACAACTAAACTGCCTAATTTTACTGCTCAAGTCCAGTGTTCCTGTAAAAATTTTGTGAGACAGAGTTTCATTAAAGCAAATAACCTCTCCAGTAAAAAAACATACTCCAGCCACTAGGCGGAACCAACACAAAAAGAAACAAAAAGGCGCCCAGCTTCCTCAGATAATGGAGTGTATGCTCAGTGAGTCAATTCACTTCGAGGCCACATGAAAATCACTAACTGGTTTACTCACCCAATTGTCTCTATGAAAGACAATGCTTGTTGTGGGCATGTAAATATTTTGCGGCCATCCTTAGTATCTATTCTCAATTTGGCCAGAAACATCAGTGCAAAAGCAATCCTCCGTCGATGCAAGAGATTCTTGAAGGAGTGTTACTTCACAAAACAAACTCCAGCCACTAGGCGGAACCAACACAAAAAAAAAAAAAAAAATCGTGCCCAGTCTCCTCAGACAGTTGAGTGTATACTCAGTGAGTCAGTTCACTCGAGGGCCACATGAAAATAACCAAATGGCTCACTCACCCCATTGTCTCTATGAAAGACAGTGCTTGTTGTGGGCATGTAAATATTTTGCGACCATCCTTAGTATCTATTCTCAGTTTGACCGGAAACATCAGTGCAAAAGCGATCTTCCGTTGATGAAAGAGTTTCTTGCATTCCTTGAATCGATCACGTTTCTCTCTTGTCAAATTCGCGAAGTCTGGGAACAAGAAAGTGCTGTGATTCTTCCAAGAGAGCTTTCCTTTGCTCGTCGCCTCACGCAACACGAGATCTTTATCGGATGATCTCAGAAATTTGGCCAGAATTGATCGGGACCTCTGGACTCTGTGAGCTGGCTCGATTTCCAGCATATGGCCTGTTATGTCTAGCAGACTCGGGAAGAACTCGTCTAGGAATTTCACCATAGCTCTGCCTTCATGCTCAGGAATTCCAACAATTCAAACATTGTTTCACAGGCTAAAGGTCTTCCAGCTTTTCCAAAACGCATTCCAAATCTACTTTGGTCACTAGCGGATTAGCAGCTAATTCCCTCTCCGATGACTCTAGATAATCGATCCATCTCTCGACGTCCCCGATTCTTGTAACCAACTCAGAATTTCGTTTCCATCTCAGTAATCGATCGGCGTATTACAGCAAGATCCTCTAAGTCAGCAACAACTTTCGTCAACATCACAGACATGCTCGCCAGTTGGCGTTGAATTTCTCCCACCGCACCGTCCAAACCAAGTCCCTGGTCTGCAGGCCTGTCAGAGGTATCAGCTTGAGCACGTGAGTGTCTTTTTAATATCTCCAGAGCCCAAGGATTTTGAATTCTTTGCCATGTTGAATTCATAGAACAGTTATGTAGCAGGGTGTATCGAATCTCATCGGTTTATGACATAAAAATAATTAAAAACTAGCAAAGTGCACAGAGTTTGCCAGTTACACGTCCGACTCTCGCATGGAGTCACGTGACTCCCCAGCCAGGAACTTAAAGCTCGGTCGCAAATGGGTCTTCCCAATGGAAAAAGACCCCAAGTATACCTCAAGTCGTGGCAAAATGGCTTAAGGACAACAAAGTCAAGATATTGAAGTGGCCATCACAAAGCCCTGACCTCAATCCAATTGAAAATTTGTGGGCAGAACTGAAAAAGAATGTGCGAGCAAGGAGGCCTACAAACCTGACTCAGTTACACCAGTTCAGTCTGGAGGAATGGGTCGAAATTCCAGCAACTTATTGTGAGAAGCTTGTGGAAGGCTACCCAAAACATCTGACCCAAGTTAAACAATTTAAAGGCAATGCTACCAAAAACTAACAAAGTGTATGTAAACTTCTGACCCACTGGGAATGTGATAAAAGAAATAAAAGCTGAAATAAATAATTCTCTCTACTATTATTCTGACATTTCACATTCTTAAAATAAAGTAATGATTCTAACTGACCTAAGACAGGGAATGTTTTCTACGATTAAATGTCAGGAATTGTGAAAAACTGAGTTTAAATGTATTTGTCTAAGGTGTATGTAAACTTCTGACTTCAACAGTACCTGAACGGCTCACCTGATGAACTGTTAAGCGACCACTTCTTACGTGTCCTGCTGAGGATAGCTTCCAAAGATCTTCATGGGGCAGAGAACGAGAATTAAGTAGGCACCTATGACGGTGGTTTATACAGGGAGGTGGGACTCCCTCATCACTACTGTGATTGGTCTGTAAACTAACAGACTGGGTGCTATTGGTGCTTCTAAGATTGGCCACGCCCGAGGCGTTACCCATAGTGAGACACCGAACGAATGTTAGAAAGAGAACTGCTGTGATGTACACACACTGCTGGACATTGTTAGAAGACAAGTTAAATAAACTAGTGAGAGTGTAAAAATGATGTTTTAACGAGACTTTACTTTCTAGAAGTCCAAAGTGATGAAAGTGGTAAAAGTTGAAGAAACGCATACATTTATAACAGAACCGCACACTTACAATGCCTTGCTATGGCCAAGCGCTCATGTGTGTGTTTGTGTTATTGCGCCGTGTATGTTTCTAGCATTATTGTCTGAATTTCTGTGTGTAAAAATCCCATTTCCAGACACAGATGCATGAAATAGTCCTAATCCTCAAGAAAAACATCTATCTTCCGCTCTCTCTCGCTGCAGCTCCGCCAGTGGCTCTTGTGCATGAGTGATGGCGTGGCCGGGATTATAGTTCTTTAATGACTTAATTAAATTGTGTTTTGTGGCTTATGATCACTGTGCCAATCTTTCATAGGGCCTAATGCATGTATGTGAAGATCGGCCACTTTTATGAGGGGTGCAGTGAAGGTCCGAGCGCACCTTCAGAGAAAATAATGTGGCGCCATTATAGTGTGTGTGTCATATAATGTGATTAGATTAGATGTGGGTGTAATGAAACCTGTGGTGATTAATCAGCATTATGAATGATTTCACCCTCATTCATCACAACACAAACACACACGCGCAGAGAGAGAGAGAGAGAGAGAGAGACCTCGTTTACATCCATCTCAGGTGATCCGTTCACAAGTGGACAGCGCTCAATAAACCGGTGTAAACGGGGTCCAAAACATTTTCTGATCTGATCATTGAAACCACTTATACTCATGTGACCTCACTGAATTTTTAATAATGTAAACACAATGTAAAATCAAGTCATTTATTTTCTAGAAATACTCCAAAAAAAGCTGTATGCTCTCTAGCTTCACACCCGTCCTTCCTTCTGACATATAGAAGTGATCCCACAATAAAAGTCATCAGTCCATACACTCATAATCAAACCTATACTAGATCTATAAATCAACATTTCACAATTCATAATCAACCCAACAATTGAATTAAGGAAAATCTTCAATGTCTGCAGCATAACATGACATGTGTTGTGTGTCTGTGTAGCGGTGAGGAATGACAGGAACAAGAAGAAGAAGGAGGAGAAGAAGCAGGAGTGCACAGAGAGCTACACGCTGAGTCCAGACACCGAGCAGATGATTGACAGAGTCAGAAAAGCTCATCAAGAGACCTTCCCTTCGCTCTGTCAACTTGGCAAATACACCACCGTGAGTTTATTTCAGTTTATATCATATATACAGTATACATCAGAAACTAGAGATTCACATAGATTGTGCTGGAGATATTTAATTATTAACCTCCTGAGACCCGAGCGTGACTGCTGTGTGTATTTTCCATTTCCCTTTTTGATTTGTAACTAGTAGCACCTAATAAACAAGCAACAAAATAAATAAATTCAAGCATGTATTTCCTAAAAATTAATGTCCACATATGTGAACAGCGGGACTAAGTTGTGACATTTTTAATAATACCAAGCTATAGAAAGTCTGATTTTTTTCATCAAATATTTTATTATGTGTCCAGGAGTGTTGATTATTCATGTTTTTGAGATGTTATAGACATTACAGCTGATTTTCTGTAAAGCTGAATTAATAATTCTGATTAAAAGTAATGCATCATCCAATCACTGCCAACTATATTAAAATAAAATAAAACATTATAAATTCTGAATCTGTGTACTGATTATTATTGTCTCATGTCTGTCAAACATGTTGAGTGATCCAAACATCATCTGCAGCCTGAAACTGAACTTTTGATTGGATTTTAAGAGTGAGTGCACTTAGCTGCATAGAGACCTATAGGATGCTCCCTTGCTCCCTATTTAGTGAATGACTTAACCTCCAGTGTGCTGTCTGTCTGCACTGATCTCAGAACAGTTAGAAATGCACCTTATTTTCATCCTAACTCCATATAAAGCCTCTGAAAGCAACATTTTTCAGCTTTTGCATGAACACATTTATTCTCAATGTGAAAATACACATTAAATATATAAGAATGCATTTATTAATGTTAATGAATAGAACCGTATTGTACAGTGATAACAAAATCAAATATAACAACATTTATATTAAAATGAAGAGAAATGACCCACAGATGTGTTAATGTTGAAAAATATTCAAAATAACTAACATGTTTTTTCATCTTTTGAGGGAATAATGTCCCATTTTCCACATATGTGGACATGATGTTTATCAGCGCGCTGACACGTAAAAAATGAACGGATTATTTAAAGCGGCATATCAACCGAAACTAGAAACGTTACTCTTTACAACCAAACCGGTTTCAATAAAAAAATGTAAAGAGGTTTCTTACCAGAGGCACTTTTGTTGGCGCTGTGCCCATAGGAGCGCTTCATGGAAATTTATGTCATGCTGTTGTGTCACGTGATGTGATGCGGCAGAATTTTAGTCTTGTGAACAGTATTCAGTCAGTTTTAATTTATTTAAATTATGCGTTGTATATAGCAAAGCCAAAATACAACATCCACACATGTGGACACGGGGGCGCACGAGATTAAAGCAGCGTTGTTAGTATCATAATCATTTTCAAATCATAATTGATCCTGTTTAATTTCTTAAAACACTTTTCTGTTCTTATTGTTAGTTATTTCTAGGGATGCACCGATCCGATACCTGGATCGGTATCGGCTCCGATACTGACGTTTTTAAATGGATCGGGTATCGGTCCGACGAGCCCGATCCAAATCCGATACTGTGTGTTAGTCATGTTCATTACTGTCAAGCTCCAAAAATGACATAAAAGAACCATAAAAACACCATTAAAGCAGTTCATTTGACTTGTGCATTTTATTCAAAGCCATTTGAAGACGTGCGAAAGCTCTGTGAATCAAAAAAGGCTGTATTTAATAAGTAAATAGTATTTTATATTTTATAATAATATAGTATGCATGTGCAGTGCTAGCACGTTAGTGAGTGGTGCTGGTCTGTTGAGACACACATAAGCACACACAGCCCTGGGTGATTAACTCACGGGTATTTTTAGCCATCACGTAGTGCGCAATCTCAGATGTAGATACTCAATATTTCAGTTCACTTATAATACGCATTTAGAACGGCACCGGAGGTGCATTTTACCAGAATTTGAATAAGAAGCGAATTAAACTACTGTGAACTTCCCTACAGACAGACACATACAGGACTTCCTGGAGAGTTCAGAATGTCAAAATAAAAGCGTGAGGGTTTAAAAAGTGCACAATTAAAATATATTACTGTTGTATTTAAAAGTCAATAATAATAATATTAATAACAATTTATTATTATTGTCATCATTAATATTGTTTACAATTTATAATAATATTTAAGTTGAATGGGTTCCAAAAAAATAACTGTGAATGAAAAGTGGACTGATGTCTTACAACTAAATTGAACCAAAAAAGAGATCTGAATCCCCCCCCCCCCCCCAAAAAAAAAAACACACACACTGGTTTCTTTTCTACTGAAGACTGAAATTATTGTTAATTTTGCTGCTACATTATCCAGTATACTAGTTAATAATAAAGTGTTTCTTAATAAGCTATACATTTATATTGAAATAATGTGTATTTAGAGGTTTGTGTTTCTTTACATATTAAAGAGTACTCCCAATTAGTTCCACACAATAATGTAAAGATATTCTAAACTGATTATGCAAAAAAACAACACTGGTATCGGATCGGTATCGGCCGATACTGAGATTTCCGATATCGGAATCGGAAGAGAAAAAGTGGCATTCCTAGTTATTTCAAAGAAGAAAAAAGTTTGTCTTTGTTTTCTCAGAAAAATCCTTCTGAATCAACTTTCCTTTTCAGCTGACATGACAAATCCCTTTTATTTTCAAAAGTTTGATTCTCTGATTCATTTGCATCACTTAAAATGTTCACTGGAGTCTCTGTGTAACATTTTTCAAATAATTTAATGTTTTAGTAATAAATAAAGATTTTGGATTTTCCAGCTCAGCTACACGTGTAATTGATTATTGTCCAGACACACATTCATCAATGTCCACTTACTGATTTTTTTACTTTGTATTGTCAATGAGACGAGCCAATCAAAATAAAGGATTTTTACTTTTTACATCAGAAGAAGTGCCTTGGATTATTTTTGTATAAATAGCAATATTTACCTGCACAGATTATACTATGTGTTGTTATAGTGGTGCATATGAATGCAAATGATGAAATATTCTTCCTTGTATTTATTTAGTAAAAAACAAAAGAATATGATCACCACGATTATTTCAGACTGGATTTTTACTGTATTTTATTTTGAATCTACTCTGCACCAATAGCCAAGTTGGTTGAAATGATGGTTTCTCTGACTGAAAACAAAAAATGACATAAACATTGAGATGTACTGTATATGAAATTGGCAAAATTGTTTTTGAATTACAAGTAATAACAAGTGAATTGCAAGTACTGTGCTAATTTGGCTCCGCAACCTATTGAAACTTGATTTGTGAGGATGTCCTCTTTGTTTTGATGTCGTATCTGTTTTAATAAGCTGACACTGACTGATCAATGCTTTAATTAGTCTGTTTGTCAATAATGGCTATCCCAGAACCCTCTGTGCTGATCCGGCCGCTGTGTTTGCGAGCACAGCTAAAGTTCAGAGTTCATTATTCATGCTGCTATTAAACATTTACAGTAGTGTTCTCGTATAGCTGAACGCTGTCTGTCTCTGTGTATAGAGTAACAGTTCGGAGCACCGTGTGTCCCTGGATGTGGATTTGTGGGATAAGTTCAGCGAGCTCTCCACTAAGTGCATCATAAAGACGGTGGAGTTCGCCAAGCAGCTGCCGGGATTCACCACGCTCACCATCGCAGATCAGATCACGCTGCTCAAGGCCGCCTGCCTCGACATACTGGTGAGAACAACACCGAACCTGTCCACGAGTCTCATTTGTCATTTTTGCATTCATAAGGGTGCTAATCAACACCACTTTACAGCCATGATGCACCCTCAATGCCCCTTTTGCAAAGCCCATGCTGGAACACACCTCACACATTTTTGTTTGATTTAGGCTTAAAACAATTTTCAGTGTGGTAAGTAAATTTAATTCAACACACAGTATATTCTCTTAAAAGAGGTATTGGTGCAAGCCAGTATACAGTAACAAAATATTCATTGAAATTATCAACACTATGATATAATTCAGCACTGATGATATAAAAATGATATTATCAAAACGGGGCTAGTTGTCACACTTTTTACTCCACTGAATACTTCTCAGGGTAGGTTTATTTATGAAAGTCAGTTTCTGCATAGCCTCATAAGTCTTCTTTTGAAAATGTTTGCCCAGGAAAAAAAGGGACATACTTTGAACTTTGATGACAACTTGCCCCAATTGCGGAGCATGTTGTCATAGTTGAAGCTGCCATTAAGAGTAGCTTTCTACTCCAAAAAAACAACCAGAACAAAATCTGCACCTTTCTTTAAATCTACGCCTGCATTAAACAGACTATTACAGGCTCTTCAGCTAACTTTAAAAAGTGAAACAGTTATGAGACACAAAACGGTTAATGAAACAACAACAATGGAAAAGGTAATGTACAAAAATATCAAAACATTGTTTTAGCCAACAAATATCGTAATTAATAAATTAAAGAAAAAATAAATGTAAGACCTTTAAATCACTTGTGACAACATGCCCAGCATGGCTTTCATTAAAAAAAAAAACCTTTTCAGTGAAAATCTGCCTTCATAATATATTTGAGCCTTGCCTTAATGTATGGTTTGATTATGTTTGCTTGTTTACCCAAGAGCTAGAAATACTGATATTAGATATATTCTTATAGATATACTGTATATTAGAATTTACAAAAGAATATTCTAATTTAACAGGGTTTTGAAATAGATGTTTGAGACCAACATACTACACTTCTGCTAGAGAAAACACACATTTGCTCAGTTGGACTTTTGACTTCAAATCTTATTGTTACTGAGACATACTTTGTGACAACTTCCCTGTGTGACAACTAGCCCTGGTCTCACCTATAATCAATAATAATCGGGCCAGTTATATGTAATAATATTTATTGGTCAGTGGCGCCATCAAGTGGTCAGATATTGCTCTGTAAAGACCGCAAATCCACGTATCAGACTGCTCATCCTGGTATTGTGAGTCTCCTGGTATTCCTGTTTCTCGGCTCACGGTGCGATCTCAATCATTTCAGCTCAAATCAATGTTTCAAATGCATTTATTTATTTATATGGCAAGTAGTCTTGTAATAAGATACACAACCTGCGATGGTGAGCGTGGTGAATCCCGGCAGCTGCTTGGCGAACTCCACCGTCTTTATGATGCACTTAGTGGAGAGCTCGCTGAACTTATCCCACAAATCCACATCCAGGGACACGCGGTGCTCTGAACTGTTACTCTATACACAGACATTTTATAATCAGTGAACGTCTGACTGTTCATTGTGTATCTTATTACAAGACTACTTGCCAAATAAATAAATAAATGCATATGAAACATTGATTTGAGTTGAAATGATTGAGGCTCCGTACTCACGCCACTCCACATTTAACTCGAGTTGTCTATCTGGTAGCTTTGTCCCCGTCTGTAATTCTGGCTACCTTTGTTGTGGTAAGTGATGATAATCAGTCCCTTTTTGTTTTGTCCACACCCCTCTGATGGCATACACACAGCACATGTACACGATGGCAAACTACCTCCTCATACCAACTCTGCGCACACCTAACTTCTTCAATCCACACCTTCAAAACCTACACCTGGCACACTTTAACGGGCGGACATTTTATACTGACTCACCTTCATTATGGCTTGGGGGTGGATCCTTAAAGTGGCAGGGCACATTTTCACTCTGCCACAATATAATATAAAAGAGTTATTCATAAGTTTTTGCAAGCCTAAATGTGAAAACTCTTGTTCCTGTGTTGGTTCTGGAGCTGTTAGTATGATTACAGATGGTGTCCGTGTGGTGCTTAGCCAGGTGTCGTGGACTAAACGGCTGAAATGTGGTGCAGCTCAGAAAGTGAATGACGGCCCAAATCTGGTACAGATATTTTTTTTTTGCCAGAACTGAACCAAAACAGTGCCATACATGGGCCTTATATGTAATTCTTGTTTGGCTGAGTTCTGTTAAGGCCTAACAACCCGTATGTGACCCATATGTGGCTGATAGACTAAATGCCAGTATTCTCCCAGAATTTAACCAGAAGAACACCAAGCCTACTCAATACTTTAATTTACTGCATAGTAAATAAAATATAAACCACTAAATTAAATCACAATCTTTTTTATTTGAAGTAAAAAAAAAAAAACATTTTAAACATTACAGAAGTGTGTTGATGTTGGTAATAACATTGGAAGTTATAATTGTCTAATGCATGATATAAGCATACTTACAATCATTTTTATTTTTCATTTAAGATAATGTTAAACATAACACTTGAAAAGTATATTAAAGTTGGTAATCTTGTCTTTTTCACTCACAACCTGTTAGGAAGAAAATAGAATTAGATAGAAGTAATAGAATTAGTCACATATCAGACACTCTTTATTAGTGGTCAAACAGTATGGGTTTTTTAGTGGCCGATGTCAATGCCGATATCCAGAGAGCAGGGTGGCTGATACAATGCTGATATATCACACAATTTAATATAGTAAATAACATAAACATAAAATTGCTAAAAAAAATGAATAAACTCTTATTTAGCACTATATTTACTCAGTTTCACACAAAACTAAAAAATAATATTGTATTTTAAATGGTAGATAGCAGTTTCTTCAGATTTCTGTTTAGTCATCAAATTTTAGTAATTTATTTGCACATGAAGAAATTATTAGTATATTAGGAAGAAGGAAATAATAATACACACAGTAGTCCAGCGACCATGGATGGCATGTCCACATTAGTAATCGCATTTAATGTATAATTATACATAGAGTGCACAGTGAATAAGACATTTACTTATAGCACACGTGAAGCACTTTTACTTTGAAGTTGCAGCAATCTCCTGACAGTTTAAATGGCCTGGATCGCCTGCTTGGAATGTCACAGACTGACCGTCATGATTTGTGAATCAGAGGAACTTTTGATCCTTATCCTTACGTTTTTGATTCTGGCTGATGGAATACGCGCTTCAGAGGAAGATAGTAGATGAACGCTCCACGGGAAGAAAATGCTGGATTTTCGTGATGTTCGCGAATGACATCTGTTTAAACGAGATATCTGCAGATGGTATATAATAGAAGTTTTATTGATATTTGCCTTTGTATCATTAGACAAGACAGTTAAAATTTACAGGGAACTGTTTAGGAGAGAGGGAGAATGAAACAGGTGAGCACTTTTACATTATGAGCTCAAACGCGTCTGCTGCGGCTCTGATATGCAGACCATTTAAATGACACTGTGTTGCACACCGGTCTATTATTGTAGTAACACGATGGCACGTAACAACAAAACGAACTGTGACTGGTCGTTTACAAGTCTGTCGCTTCACATGCAAGCAGGCGATTCTCAGAGCCCTCAAGAGAAAAAATTGGCCAAACAGGAAAATGTATCGACTGATGCCGATAATTAAAAAAGTCAGAATATCGGCCGATTTATCTGCGATATATCGGTCAACCACTAATTTTTATAACCTAAAAACCACTACACACATCATATACATGTAACAATTTTGATCTAAGCTAAAAAAAAAATATATATTTTTTAAAAGTTTTTTTTTTTTCTGAATATATCAGTAATAGGATTTTAAAAAGCCAAAACTTCACTTACTTGAAGCTTCTTAAGTGTGTGTCAGGATATGGCAGTTGTGAGGAGAGAAAGGAGTGGGAAAAATGGCCACTGTCCATAATTTAAGTTGCTGCTGCAGTTTCACTCCTCCACCAATAGGAATTTAAAGAAGATGCTACAACAACAAGACCAACCAGTGGCATTATTGTACAGGCTGAGTGTGGACTCCCACACCTGCCTGCATGTGTTTTTCCAAGTGTAAACCAAATGTTAACCACAAGTTAACATTTTTCATGTTGTCGTCTGGGCCATATACCTCAATGTCAGTTGTGACCCAAGAGAAAATTCCCTCCAATTTTAAAGCTTTTGCAAAACATTCTGTATATGGTGAATGTTTGGCCCACATTTGTTTAGCCATTCCAGATCTAGGCCAGATGTGACAGCTAACTTCCACATTTGGCCCAAAGTTTCTTGCTATCTGGGTACTATCAGTGAATGAACTTTGAAAGTTGCATCTTAAATCATCGTCATTATTTAAAGCACTGCTTATGTACGAATTCATCGCGTTCAACAATAAATGTGAGTATTTAAGTCATTATCAGACTTTAAATTGCCTGCTGTGAGCAATGTTCCCATTATTATCCATAGTCCACAGGTTTATTTGTAAGGTGTTGTGGAAAGCAATTTTATAGAGTTTGTTGCGATTCTTTATGTTGGGGTGTCTGACAGACAACAGATTGCTTTGAACTAGGCTACATGTTGTGCACTCACAATAATCTTGCATTTACACACTTTTAGAGCACTCCGGTTACACTGAAGCAAATCACTGATCTTGGGATGCTCAAAAGCGGTGTCGTGCCCTGGATTGGAGTGTCTCTTATTATATAGCTCCTATTTGTTTTTTGTGTATTTATCAGTATTCTTATTGTAGGCTGCCCTAAGTGTCCACAAATCCATCAGAAATATGTCCACAAAGACGTTTATTTGTTATATGTTATGCATGTTTTGCATCCGTGCTGTTGTATAATAAAAAAAATTGCAAATAATCGTAAAACCGGTGAACCGTGATTTTTTTTTTTCTCAGACAGTAACCTCACCGACAAAAACTCACACTGCGGCATCCTTACCGGTTACGTGCAGCTTTTAAAGGAAATAAACGTAAGATCGGAATATTTGAAAATGCACATACACACATGCACAATTTTACAGAACTTTTTCAGTGTGCCTGAAATCACAGTACATTTTCACAGATGAGAAGTGCACACATCGCTGAAGCTCTAATAAAATAACAGACAATTCTGCTCTAAATGTCAGTGTTTGCACTTAGATTAAATGCAAGTAATTGGCAGAAACAATGCGGCACATTTTTTGCGCTTTTATTTTGTTATTATACTTTTTTTGCACACTACTATAACAGTTAAACACTGATTATACAGTGACACACTAACGTAATGACTGATGTATGAAGTCATTAATTCAGACTCTCTCCTCAAAAATTAAACACAGTTGGTCAAAAGAGACACATATTACCAGGTGGGTTAGTTCACCCAAAAATGAAAATTATCTCATTATTTACTCACCCTCATGATATCCCAGGTGTGTATGACTTTCTTTCTTCAGCAGAACACATTTGAAGAAAAATATCTTAGCTCAGTAGGTCCTTAAAATGCAAGTAAATGGAGATTTCTCTTTTGAAGCTCCAGAAATCACAGACAGTCAGCACAAACATCATCCATACAACTCCAGCAGTTAAATTAATGTCTTCTAAAGTGACATGATCACATTGGTGCGAAAAAAGTTAAATTATTAAGTACTTTTTTACTATAATCCAACACTTAAGGAGAGGGTGGATCCAAGCAGTCTCTCGTGTGACATATTCATGTTGCCATGATACAGAGGTAATCTCATGTTCTCCACTCGGTTGAGACATCCAGGATAAGCACACAAACGTACCATTGTGAGTAAAGAAACGGATACAAATACAGATCTAAACTAAAACCAACGAAGCTTCTGTACAGCGTTCCTCCTCCTCA
Source organism: Myxocyprinus asiaticus (assembly GCF_019703515.2). Taxonomy (NCBI): domain Eukaryota; kingdom Metazoa; phylum Chordata; class Actinopteri; order Cypriniformes; family Catostomidae; genus Myxocyprinus; species Myxocyprinus asiaticus. The sequence continues at coordinate 40,474,034 of NC_059379.1, forward strand.
CTGTAAACAGCGCTGCTCTTCCGGATGTGATGCGTATGAGTCAGTTCTTGCGTGTTTCATATGTCAATGCGATTATGACGCGTGCATACCACTGCCGACTGGAAGCATGATCCAGAGTTAAAAAAAGTACTTAAATATTTATCTTTTTCGCACCAAATGCGATCGTTAATACTACCAGGCAATAAACAGGGCACAGCAGGATTGTTTGTGAGAGACAGTGAAGTCAAAACTGATGCACTAGGTTAAAATGCTTTTCCTATTACTTTTTTTTTTCTGTCAAAATGGCGGATAGTATTTGAAATTGTCCATCAATGTTTAAAAAAAATCGGTAAATGACACAGAATTTTCAGTTAACGCAAACCCTGAACACTAACATTGACCAATGGTATGAGTTTGGGGTGACAATATCTGCTTGTCCAGCCAATCACAGACCTGTTGGAAAACAATCATTATTTTTGCATTTCCTTTAACAGGAATCTTTATGCATTTTGTGGTTCCATGAGCACACAGTATCCTTAAAATGTCTTAAATTTAGTTTGGCCCTACCCATCACAGAATGGAAAGACTATGAACATTTAATATAGGCTACCAATTTTAAAAACTATTGGCAGATTAATTGCCTTTCTTTCAACACATAATTTTAGCAGCAAAATCCAATATTGGTCAACTTCTAATTTGTATTTATTTATATAATGGTACATAAACCAATTTTAATTTGATACATATGTGGAAAACATGTCTTGAGTATTTTAAACTTGATTTTACAGTATTCTACCCTGTTTTACTTATAAGCAATGTTAAGGCCATGTTGAATGTGTGCCCCTGCCTGTTTAAGTAACGGCATTTTCACACCTGGCTCGTTTGGAGCGTTTGTTTCGGAGCCTGGCACGTTTTATCCTTTGGTTCGGTTTGTTTGGGCATATATGAACACTGCAATCGCACTCAGGTCCACAACAAAACAATCGGAGGTGGTCTCGGACCGATTGCAAACAAACTAGTGAGCGATTCACTTGTGGTGAGAATGCAAACCGACCTAATGGACCAACGAACCAAACAATATTCCTATAAAAACCATGAACATAACTGATGGATCTTTAGAGAAGACATCTGTAGATCAGCACTTCTCTGTAATTCATCATCAAAACGTGGAAATAGCCTTTTGGCAACTATATTAGATATAATTGCACAGAGGCAGAGAGAGAGAGAGATCTGTGAGAACAGGCACGTTTCAATGGAGAAATAATGCAAATGCAACTAAAGACAGAAAAAATAACCGTGATGGAAACTTTACAACTCATATCCATCCAAGTGATGGATAATTTGTATTTGGAGCAACCTCTAACTGGCGACACTCGAAAATTCTCTCATTTGTAATGGTTGACACATTTTTACAGGTATATAATTTTAACCAGTATATCAATGGATTTGCTTAATCCTGGAACAGCAAACAAACATAGTGACCAATAAGGGCACAGCTTGCTCACATGTGACTTTTATTGACATAGTTTTGGTCTGCTTTGAAATGTTGCCTTGTGAAAGTGAACCGAACCAAGAAGAAAATGCAACATTGTAACAATTTAGTCCCCGTTTCGGAACAAAGCAAATGGTCTACAGATCTGAAAACGCCCTAAGAGTCTGTGATACATCATTAGGGCCCAAGAACTGAAAGTGCGAAGGCATGCATTGTATGATTTTGATGAAAATTGAGCTGTTATGTTGAGCTGTATTTTTCTAATGTGGGTCAAGGTCATAGCGCCATCAACTGGCAGCAGGAAGTGTGTATATTCATGTGTTTTTGAGGCACTTGTCTTGCTTAATAACTCATGAAATTTTGCACATACATGAGAGTTTTCAGCCATTAGGCCTGGGCAAAAGTTGTATGGGGGCATGTAAGGGGGCTCTATAGCGCCCCCTTGAACATGAGAGTGTAAGGGGGGCTCTGTAGCACCCCCTTTTTCACCTACAGTCACCAAAACTGGTACACATATAGTTCTCATCAAGCCAGACAACTTTCATAATTACAGTCATTAGCTCCGCCCAACAGGAAGTCAGCCATTTTGGATTTTTTAAAAATGTATTATTAGGGCCCAAGCATTGAAAGTGCGGAGGCCCTATTGTTCTTCTAAGGATTTTTCTTGATTAGGGCCTAAGCACTGAAAGTGTGGAGGCCCTATTGTTCTTTTAAGGATTATTATTATTATTAGGACCCAAGCACTGAGTGCGGAGGCCCTATTATTCTTCTAAGGTTTATTCTTTATTAGGGCCCAAGGACTGAATGTGCGTAGACCCAATTGTTCTTCTAAGGATTTTTCTTTATTTTCCATCTTCCAAGGTTTTCGGTACTTTTGGCGTACTTACCATGCGTGAAAACTCTTGAAAGTTTGCGCACACATCAGAGTCGTCGGCTATTTGGGCTTGGCAAAGTTTTTAAGGGTGGGGGGGGGCATGCAGGGGGGCTCTGTAGTGCCAACTAGAAGATGGGCATATTCAGGGGGCTCTGTAGCACATCCTTTTTGAGCTACCATCACCAAACTTTGTACACATATAGATCTCATCAACCCGGACAACTTTCTCGGACAACAGTCATAAGCTCCGCCCAACAGGAAGTTGGCCATTTTGGATTGTTTGAAAAATGCATGCTCTGGAATTTGAAATAGTCCTCCGAGGGATTTCATGTTACAGGTACCAAACATGGGTGACATCATGCCAAGACATTGACGATGCTAAATTGTGGATGGATTTTTGATATATCGAATGGTGTTGCCATGGCGACATGATAAATTAACATCAAAAAATGGGAAAAAGAAAAGTGTCTCATATCTTCTGCGAGCATCATGTGATTTACATCAAAATTGAGCCAAATGTTTCGCCTTGTGGGCTGATCACATTGATGTGGCTATTGTGGGTAACGTTCATAGTGCCACCAACTGGCGAAAGGAAGTGTAGCACATTTAACAGACTTTGAAATATCCCTCTTATGTTTACCTGAATTGCTTAAAAAATTTTGAATAATGTCAAGACAGTGCAGATTTAAAATTCTGAAGGGATTCTTAATATCTTAAATAGTGTTGCCATGGTAACGCATTAAATATTAAGCTGGACAACTTTCATAAATACAGTCATTGTCCTTACCCAATAGGAAGCTTTTTTGAAAATTGCAGGCTCTGAACTTTTAAATACTCCTCCTAGGGGATTCATTTGACTGTCCCCAAATTAAGGCAACATTATGCCAAGACATTGAAGATACTAAATTGCAAAAAGATTTATGATAAATCGAACGGTGTGGCAATAAATTAATGGCAAAAAATGGGGAATAGGAAGTGTCTCATATCTTCTGCGTGCATTATGTGATTTAGATAACAATTTAGCTGTATGTTTAGTCTTGTGGGCTGATCACATGAATGTGGCTTTTGTGGGTCCCAGTTATAGCGCCATCACCTGGCAGCAGGAAGAGTGGCACTTACAAAAGACTTTGAAATAGTCCTCTTAAATTTAACCAAATTACTTAAAAATTGTTTAGAATAATGTTAGGACACCGCTGATGTAAAATTGTGAAAGGATACTTGATATCTTGAAAAGTGTTGTCATGGCAACGGATCAAATTACATGATCTTATACAGGTGCATCTCAATAAATTAGAATGTCGTGGAAAAGTTCATTTATTTCAGTAATTCAACTCAAATTGTGAAACTCGTGTATTAAATAAATTCAATGCACACAGACTGAAGTAGTTTAAGTCTTTGGTTCTTTTAATTGTGATGATTTTGGCTCACATTTAACAAAAACCCACCAATTCACCATCTCAAAAAATTAGAATACATCATAAGACCAATAAAAAAAACATTTTTAGTGAATTGTTGGCCTTCTGGAAAGTATGTTCATTTACTGTATATGTACTCAATACTTGGTAGGGGCTCCTTTTGCTTTAATTACTGCCTCAATTCGGTGTGGCATGGAGGTGATCAGTTTGTGGCACTGCTGAGGTGGTATGGAAGCCCAGGTTTCTTTGACAGTGGCCTTCAGCTCATCTGCATTTTTTGGTCTCTTGTTTCTCATTTTCCTCTTGACAATACCCCATAGATTCTCTATGGGGTTCAGGTCTGATGAGGTTGCTGGCCAGTCAAGCACACCAACACCAAGGTCATTTAACCAACTTTTGGTGCTTTTGGCAGTGTGGGCAGGTGCCAAATCCTGCTGGAAAATGAAATCAGCATCTTTAAAAAGCTGATCAGCAGAAGGAGGCATGAAGTGCTCCAAAATTTCTTGGTAAACGGGTGCAATGACTTTGGTTTTCAAAAAACAAAATGGACCAACACCAGCAGATGACATTGCACCCCAAATCATCACAGACTGTGGAAACTTAACACTGGACTTCAAGCAACTTGGGCTATGAGCTTCTCCACCCTTCCTCCAGACTCTAGGACCTTGGTTTCCAAATGAAATACAAAACTTGCTCTCATCTGAAAAGAGGACTTTGGAACACTGGGCAACAGTCCAGTTCTTCTTCTCCTTAGCCCAGGTAAGACGCCTCTGACATTGTCTGTGGTTCAGGAGTGGCTTAACAAGAGGAATACGACAACTGCAGCCAAATTCCTTGACACATCTGTGTGTGGTGGCTCTTGATGCCTTGACCCCAGCCTCAGTCCATTCCTTGTGAAGTTCACCCAAATTCTTGAATCGATTTTGCTTGACAATCCTCATAAGGCTGCAGTTCTCTCGGTTGGTTGTGCATCTTTTTCTTCCACACTTTTTCCTTCCACTCAACTTTCAGTTAACATGCTTGGATACAGCACTCTGTGAACAGCCAGCTTCTTTGGCAATGAATGTTTGTGGCTTACCCTCCTTGTGAAGGGTGTCAATGATTGTCTTCTGGACAACTGTCAGATCAGCAGTCTTCCCCATGATTGTGTAGCCTAGTGAACCAAACTGACAGACCATTTTGAAGGCTCAGGAAACCTTTGCAGGTGTTTTGAGTTGATTAGCTGATTGGCATGTCACCATATTCAAATTTTTTGAGATAGTGAATTGGTGGGTTTTTGTTAAATGTGAGCCAAAATCATCACAATTAAAAGAACCAAAGACTTAAACTACTTCAGTCTGTGTGCATTGAATTTATTTAATACACGAGTTTCACAATTTGAGTTGAATTACTGAAATAAATGAACTTTTCCACGACATTCTAATGTATTGAGATGCACCTGTAGTGTATTCGGGTGTATTTGACAAACTCAGCCATATGTTTAATAATGCTTATGACATGAATGTGGATATGGTGGGTCACAGTCATAGGGCCTCCAGCTGGCAACAATAGATGTTCAAGGGTATTCCAAAACTTGCCATAATTACATATTTATTTCATTTGCCACACACATCAAAGTTGTTAGCCATGAGCAGAAGGTAAGACATGGTTTCTTGTTTACTCCACCAAATGCATGTGTTCATCATGCATTGTTTTCCAAAAGCCACCAGGTGGAAATGGACCCATAGTGCTTGGGCCTGTCATCGCTGCTTGCAGCTATATTTTATTTAGAGATTGTGTGGGTTTGTTTTTGTATGATGATACGATATTAATTTTATTTATTCAGGTCTTGAAAAAGGTCTTAAGTCTTACATTTGATTTTAAAAACTCTGCAGCAACCCTGGCACATGAGTTGAAGTCAAACTTGTGTTCTTAGTGTGTTTGTGTGTTGCTATAGATTCTGCGGATCTGTACTCGCTACACACCGGAGCAGGACACCATGACATTCTCTGACGGTTTAACTCTCAACCGGACGCAGATGCACAATGCCGGCTTCGGTCCGCTAACTGACCTGGTGTTTGCCTTCGCCAATCAACTGCTGCCGCTAGAGATGGACGACGCAGAGACGGGACTGCTCAGTGCCATCTGCCTGCTGTGTGGAGGTACACACTCACACACGTCATTTCTGAAACAAGCTACAGTTTTACTCCTTTCAGCTAGTTAATAAAGGTGCTGTTACACTTTAGTGTGCTCTAGATGTGCACAGATGCTGAAGATCTTGCGTGTTGCATTCATGATGATCACAGAGATGTGAAATACTCTTTTGACTGTTATTAATAAAAATTAGGGCTGAACAATAAATTGAGTATTCATGATATATTCAATTTAAGCATTACAATTTTAATGTGCTTTACGTTTGACTGTTAAGTTTCCTAAACAAACTAGTTTCATTCTTACATTTCTTTCAACCACAAGAGTGTTAAAACAGAGACAGAACTGGTTTGACTTCAAACTTGAAAGAAGAATAGCATTATATATTTCTCTTTATTATTATGTGTTGTTATATTGATACATATACATTTAAATAATTTTAAATATCATTCTTCCTTGAGTTCAAAAAGAATTTGGAAAACATGCTTTTATTATGTTTAACTAGAATTTCACTGTATTTCACTTGTTACATTGAGCATTTTGAAACAATGACTGTTTGGTAGAAACTGTTTGTCATTTATTCCTTAAAACATACTAGTATCTATTTTTATGTTACTAGTACTTATTTTTTAGAGACTAGTAACTATTCCATTAGATACTAGTACTTATTCAATAGATGCTGGTACTTATTCAGTAGATACTAGTACTTATTTAATAGATACTAGTGCTTATTAATTAGGTACTAGTGCTTATTTATTAGATATTAGTACTTATTCAATAGATACTAGTGCTTGTTCAATAGATACTAATACTTATTAAATAGATACTAGTACTTATTCATTAGATACTAGTAACTATTCCATTAGATACTAGTGCTTATTCATTAGGTACTAGTATGCATTCCAGTAGTGACTAGTAACTATTCCATTGTTACTACAATAGCAACACATTTCAAATTTCTGCTATTGATTCCTATGGAGATCTGTGGTTCAGATCTCACCTGTTCATGTCTTACTAGTATGTATTCCAATAGATACTAGTACTTATTCAATAGATACTAATACTTATTTATTAGATACTAGTACTTATTCATTAGACACTAGTAACTATTCCATTAGATACTAGTACTTATTCATTAGATACTAATACTTATTCACTAGATACTAGTACTTATTTATTAGATACTAGTAGGGCTGGGCGATATATTGAATATTAACTATATAATCAAGATAATTTTGCTGACAATGTAAAATTGACCAATATTGTGAATATCGAAATGATTTTAATGTGCTATCATTTGCCCATTAAGTTTCATAAAGAGTGTATTAGTAGACTAATTTCACGATCCTTCAGCAAATTAATCAAAATTACATCAAAATGGTGAATTGGTCATATGTGATTATTAATCCACAAAATACTGTGATTTAAAGATAGATAAACATGGTCTGTATCTGATTCAGAACCAATCAGTATCAAGGTAATCTGTGTGCACGCACATGGCGGTGCTCACTGATCAGTTCACGTGCATTGTGAAATCAAAGTAATGCAGGTTCAAGCATTTGCGCACTTCCAAACATTAGTAACCACTACAAGTTATTATACAAATCTACAAACGTGGCACAGAATAACAGAATAGGAGGAGATGACAGCATTTCAGGAAATGCAGAACATTGTAAACTGTCAAATAAACATTGCCTTCTCTGTGTCAAAATAAAAGCTCCTTGTGAAGTTGAAGTAAATACTACAGCATTTTCTGTGTCAAAATAAAAGCCCCAGGTGGAGGTGAAGTAAACAGGACAGAAATATATTACTTTTGTGTAACGCAAATCTAATAATCAGAATAATAATGATAATTCAGCATTATATTATGATAATAAAACCTGACGTGTCCCACAGTAATATTTTAGTATTATGCAGTGTTCAACTGGGGTTTCAAAAATAAGTCAGTGAAGTAGCTTTGCACACCTTGTTCATTCATAAAAATGCATTAGTAAAAACATTTGAAGGTAAAAAATGATTTTATTAAGCATCTCTTTATAATTGTATATGAAATATAAATATAAATATAAAGTGCATATCAATGAAAATTATATAATTTGATTCTCCCTTGTGTTTATTTAATGAAAAAATTATTATTCTTAAATATATATTTTTTAATGACTTTAAAATATTAAATCAACTTGGCTACAATGGCTGTTTGGATGATGGTTCCTCTGATAAAATAAATAAATACAAATAAATAAATAAAACTTTTGAGCCATTTCAGAGCAAATACATAATTATCGGGATATACAGCTCTGGAAAAAATTAAGAGATATTTGGTGGAATAACCCTGATTTTCAATCATAGCTTTCATGCGTCTCGGCATGCTCTCTACCAGTCTTTCACATTGCTATTGGGTGGCTTTATGCCACTCCGTGTGCAAAAATTCAAGCAAAAATTCAAGCTTATGGCCACCTATCTTCCTCTTGATCACATTCCTCTTGATTTTAAATGAGGTTCAGGTCTGGAGATTGGGCTGGCCATGACAGGGTCTTGATACAGTACTTATTCAGTAGATACTAGTACTTATTCACACATAATGAACAAGTACTATTATCTATTTAATAAATACTAGTATCTATTTAATAAGTACTAGTATCTAATGAATAAGTACTAATATCTATTAAAAAAGTACTAGTATCTAATGAATAAGTACTACTATCTAATGAATAAGTGCTAGTATCTAATGAATAAGTACTAGTATCTAATGAATAAGTACTATTCAGTAGTATATATTTAATAAGTACTAGTATCTAATGAATAAGTACTAGTATCTAATGAATAATTACCAGTATATATTGAATAAGTACTATTCATTAGTATCTATTTAATAAGTACTAGTATCTAATGAATAAGTGCTAGTATCTAATGAATAAGTACTAGTATCTAATGAATAAGTACTATTCAGTAGTATATATTTAATAAGTACTAGTATCTAATGAATAAGTACTAGTATCTAATGAATAATTACCAGTATATATTGAATAAGTACTATTCATTAGTATCTATTTAATAAGTACTACTATCTAATGAATAAGTGCTAGTATCTAATGAATAAGTACTAGTATCTAATGAATAAGTACTATTCAGTAGTATATATTTAATAAGTACTAGTATCTAATGAATAAGTACTAGTATCTAATGAATAATTACCAGTATATATTGAATAAGTACTATTCATTAGTATCTATTTAATAAGTACTAGTATCTAATGAATAAGTGCTAGTATCTATTGAATCAGTTATTGTGTCTATTGAATAAGTACTAGTATCTAATGAATAAGTACTAGTATCTACTGAATAAGTACTAGTATCTAATGAATAAGTACTAATGTCTATTGAATAAGTACTAGTATTGTATAAGTTATTGTGTCTATTAAATAAGTACTAGTATCTACTGAATAAGCACTAGTATCTAATGAATAGGTACTAATATCTATTGAATAAGTACTAGTATCTAATGAATAAGTGCTAGTATCTATTGAATAAGTTATTGTGTCTATTGAATAAGTACTAGTATCTAATGAATAATTACCAGTATATATTGAATAAGTACTATTCATTAGTATCTATTTAATAAGTACTAGTATCTACTGAATAAGCACTAGTATCTAATGAATAGGTACTAATATCTATTGAATAAGTGCTAGTATCTAATGAATAATTACCAGTATATATTGAATAAGTACTATTCATTAGTATCTACTGAATAAGCACTAGTATCTAATGAATAGGTACTAATATCTATTGAATAAGTACTAGTATCTATTGAATAAGTTATTGTCTATTGAATAAGTACTAGTATCTAATAAATAAGTACTAGTATCTACTGAATAAGTACTAGTATCTAATGAATAAGTACTAATGTCTATTGAATAAGTACTAGTATTGTATAAGTTATTGTGTCTATTAAATAAGTACTAGTATCTAATGAATAAATACTAGTATCTATTGAATAATAATAATTAATAATTGTATTTATTTATCACACATTTGCACATATACAGTGAAATTCTTTTTTTCACATATCCCAGCTAAGCTGGGGTTAGAGTGCAGGGTCAGCCATGATTTGGCACCCCTGGAGCTGATAGGGTCAAGGGCCTTGCTCAAGGATCCAACAGTGGCATCTTGGCAGTGCTGGGGCTTGAACCCCCAATCTTCTGATCAGTAACCCAGAGCCTTAACTGCTGAGCCACCACTGCCCCTGAATAAGTACTAGTATCTAGTGAATAAGTACTAATATCTATTGAATAAGTACTAGTATCTATTGAATAAGTTATTGTGTCTTTTGAATAAGTACTAATATCTAATGAATAAGTACTAGTATCTATTTAATAAGTACTAGTATCTCATGATTAAGTACTAATATCTATTGAATAAGTACTACTATCTAATAAATAAGTATACAGATTGAAAAAACAAGAACATAATTTTTGACAGTTACATTGAATATCGTCAAATAAGATCAAGAGGCCCAGGCCTAATCAAAAGCATTCATCTGCAACATTTCTCCAGTGTAAATGAGTTGTGCTCATTTCATGTAAGTGCTGATGTTTGTGTGCAGATCGTCAGGATCTGGAGCAGGCTGATAAAGTGGACATACTGCAGGAGCCACTGCTGGAAGCTCTGAAGATCTATGTGAGGAAGAGGAGACCTCACAAACTTCACATGTTTCCCAAGATGCTCATGAAGATCACAGACCTGCGGAGCATCAGTGCCAAGGGTGAGTCTCACTTTCAGAGAAGCGTTTGATCTGGCGGCTGCTGCAGCCCTGAGGTCCACCGTCTTTCTCTGCGGCTCTGTACCTTAAGCACCGATGGACAGGGGAGCAAATGTCGGCCACGGCGTGTGTTTTCAGTCTGAGTCACGGGTCAGGGGGCTCATTGTGTTGACTGCATTGCGGTTAATGGCTCCCTTCCATTGTGCATACTCGTGGAGGGCCGCACTCGACATTTAACAGCAGTTGTGACAAGTGACCATTGAAATTTGATACACTTTACGTTCGTTTGTTTTGCACGGGCTTCAGAGTGTGTAAATCTATTTACACAAATCAAATATGAGCATTGTTACTAGCATTAATTTGAACTATTGATATCAGGAATGGATATTTGTACTAGTCACTGTGTAAATACATTGCTAATATGTGTATTTGGAATTTTAACTTGTAACAAATGAATTATAGATATCAGTAACTGAACAGGAGTGTTCCAGGGTTAAAATGGGAAAGGAGGAGGCAGGAACCGGACAAACTGTCAAAGTAATATTTTATGTAAAATTAAAACAAAGGCAAAAACATAAACACACACACGGCGGCTGCGTGTGGCTCTTTCTCCCGAACTGCCACATCTGGCTGCCTTTATCCCTCTCCTCAGCTGATTAGCCCGATTGGGGGCCGGGCGTGCATAGTCACGCCTGCCGGCAGGCTTTCCCCGCCTTCCTCATGACTTGGGAGGGAGACGAGGGGAGGGAAAAGGGGAGAGGGAAAGAGCGAGGCAGGGCAACAGTGAGAGAGAGGAGAGAGAGAAAAAAAAATTGCATACCGGTTCCCAGACACGCTGTCGCCTGGTCCTTGACCACTCCTCCACCTTCTGTCGGACGACAGCTGCTCCTCCCCGGGCGGACAGCAGCGAGTCCTCCGACCCCTGGCGGATGGAATGCCCTTCCATGTTCTGGTGGCTGGTAGTGAGCCCCTCTGCCCCTGGCAGCGAGCCCCTCCTCCCCTCACGGACGTTCCTCCATGTCTGCTCCTTTGGGCGGACGGCAGTGCCGAGGACTCCACGACAGCGCATCCCTCCTCCCTCCCGGTTTTCGGCACCAATGTAATGGGGGTTATCAAGGATTAATGTTATTATTAGTGTAAAACTAATTCCTGATATTTGAAGTAGCATATGAACTAGTGCAAAATGAATCTTAGATATCAGTAATTCATATTCTGCACCTGATTAAATTTCAAAAGGGCTTGCGATAGTCTTTAACAAATGGTCACTAATTACACTGATTTATGTCTCACCATAGTTACGTTTCAGTAAGTGATTAATTCAGTAACTACGACTGAAGTGTTTTTTTATTCACTATAAAGAAATGACTCAGAGTCATTTGTTCACGAATCAGAGTGGAGTTCTGTGCTGTAGATTCAGTAGCGGTGTTGCGGTGATGCTGAATAGCGGTGCAGGATATTTTATTTTAGTACAATGTTTTCTTTGCATCGGCAGAGGAATGCACGTTCGAGAACCATTAACACGGCCAAATATCATGGAATCATGCAGTTCCCATATTTTTGTCAAAATAAGAACGTGTGTAGTTTATTTGTTGAAATGAAAACCTAAAACGCATGTCTCTCTCTGTGTGTCAGGAGCGGAGCGTGTGATCACCCTGAAGATGGAGATTCCCGGCTCCATGCCTCCTCTCATCCAGGAGATGCTGGAGAACTCGGAAGGTTTGGAGAGTTCGGCGGGCGGGGTCAGCTCACGGGCCAGCTGTAGCCCCTCCCTTTCCCCGAGCTCCGCCCAGAGCAGCCCGCCCACGCAGTCGCCATGACAACCATCGTCACCACTCACCGACTACTGTGTGCCCTCCCGGACACACACACACACACACACACACCCGTACCCACTCCTCTGCCTGTGCTCCTCAGAGACTAACGGGGGGTCAGTCTGGGATTTTGACATTTTCTTCCCTTCAGATTCTTGTTCGAGAGATCAGACTGTGATTGTCCTCGTTTTCACCACTCCATTACAAAGTCGGTTCACCCTTTGGATGAAGACCGCTGGACGAGTGAAGATCGCATTAAAACAAAAAGTGCAAGAATTTCTGCACAAACTTATACAAGGAATTAAAGGATTTGACTTTTATTTTTGATTCTTGTGGCCTGGACTTCTGATTTCCTACAAAATAAAAAAATATATAAATATAGAGAGAGAAACATGAATGATTGTGATTTGTCTGAGAACAGAGTGAATCATGGACTTGATGTAAAGGTGCATTCGTATTTCATCACTCTTTCTTTCTGCCTGTGAAACGAAACGAGACATGATGATGATGATGATGATTTTCATGCAATATTGAAAAGAATATTCATTTACACTCACAAAATTGTGCACAGAAGATATAAAAACAGTTGCAGAAAAAACAAGTGTTTGTGTCTGTCTTGCTCTTTGTGTTTCAAGTTACAAGCAAAAATCTCAAAGACTCCATGTGTTTTGCTTGATATTTGACAAATGTTTCTTTAAGACCTCATGAAATGGCTTGGCTTGTGCAGTTTTCTTTCCTGTTTTAACATATTTGCTATTGAAAAAGAAAGTTTCAAACACATCGATAGGCTCCTGCATCTTTCAACAGCCTTGAGTTCACATCACAGAATGAACCATGCCACTGGTATAGGGTGGAGGGACGTTCTCGTTTTAGAGAGCATTTTATTGGACAAAAACACCTGAGTAAAAAGACCAGGGGCCTGATGTATAAACATTGCATATGCATAAAATTGGCATTGAAATGTGCTCACGCAATTTTCCACGCACATATCGGGATTTATAAAAAATAAACTTGCTGTAAATATGTGCACACCATCCGGACACTCTTGACTGTGTGTACACACTCTTTTACTGGCGACTATAGCTGGACAAATAATGAACTGAACAGACTGATTATAAACTCTGATTGTCGTTTAATTCACCCCATTTAGAATAAAAAAGTATGTAATTAAGCACTTGAATCAGAAGTAATTGTTATCAATAATATTATTTTGATGTAACTAATTGAAAATGCATTCAGATATAAACTGTAAAAAAGGAAATATTGGTTTTGGATGCACTGCGTTTGGAGAACTTTCCCGTGTCATCATAGAGAAGGAACATACAGTACAGTAACTTAAAATTACAGCAAAGATTTCTTAGTTTGAGATATTTTCTGTTCTATAACAATCATGTACTGAGATAAGTATAGCATTTGGATAAAGATTATCTGTAATGCGATGACTGACGTGAAATGGCTTGGTAAAAGAGACCATATAAGACAGGCACTGCTGGCCACATTCAGTAGTTGAATGGACCATTGGAGAGACATATCTCATCAAAAATAGTATTTTACAGCTGCAAACAGGTACAGCAATGCACATCAAATGCGCATCAAATGTGCTGCCTGCTCCACTTCATCCCGACCCTCACAGCAATGAAACCCCCATTCTAGTGTAATAAAAACATTATGAAAAGTACATTTGCCATTCAGCTGTTTTTTAAATATAAAATACCAGTCAAATATAAAGTCTTAGTAATCTGATGATATCAGACAATGCTGCACAAAGAATTGTAATAATTTTCATTTTGTTTCCAGTAATAAATATTTAACTTCTCAATAAAAACACACTTAAAACGATTTAAATGGTTTTCTGAGAAGCAAAATTGCTTAGGATAGATTTATGTCTGCAAAGATAAAAACATTTTACCAAGGGATATTCAAGATATATTCTCTGAAATGTTCATATCTTAATAATGTTTCTTCATGGTGCAGCATCTAACCTTTGGGCACATGTGACATTTACAGTCTATATTATCTCCTACAATACAGTTTCTCGTACCGTTAAATCGTTAAGTGTCTGAATGGTGAAATGCATATGGTAATTGTATGCAGATGAGGATATGCATAGTAAAAACAGGTGCTGTACACTCCATATATGGTTATTTTGGGGAGGAGACGGGGCGGGGAATGAATCACGTGCATGTACGCACAATCTTCTGCTAGCTGGGATTTTAAGAGAACTATGTGCAGGTTCTGGTGTACGTACGGTTTTATAAATCATGAGGCCCCTGTTGTTATTATACTCAATATTTCTTAGCAGAGACTGTATATTTTTAATGTGAATGTCTGCCAAAAATGTAGGAGCTAACATGGACTAATAGCCACAAAAGTTCAGTTTTGATTTCATGGCATCTTTAAATACATTTTCATTATTAAATGTTTTCTCTTAGGTCCACGTGTAGTGTTCATAAATACGGAGCCCCTTAGAGGACTGGGCAGGATTTTGTCCCCACATTTGTATACAATATAGAGAGTGTTGAGACAATTTTTTGAAATTGACCAGCTTACTGTTTAATTTCACATAATTGCAATAGTAGGAAATATCAGAAGATGGCGTCGAAATGGAGAAGTAGCTCATCTGTATCTGGGATTATTAGAAGAAATTGATTGGAATACTTGGAAAAATACAACAGAACTGGTGGTATTAGTGAGTCTGTAGTTCTATATTACACTCCTGAATTAAAATATGGACAGTCCGTTCATATTATATAATTTTATTTGTCCCTGCAGAAAGTATGTTGTGAAATGCGGGGCCGCGGTGTCCGAACAACACATAAAAACCTCAACACTCCTCTCCACTTTGATCAAATCACTTGTTTTTAACTTTCCTTTTTCTTTTAGCATACGTGTAAATAAACACTTGATAGCATGAAATGCTTGAGAAACACGACATTATTCTATACATAACAGCCAGCGTTGTCCGATATGACCTCATATGGCTCTGTTATTTATAACTTTACTCTTGTTATGATTTATTTTTCTTCATTTAAGTTAATTACTCCATCAATATCCCTTTTCTTTTATGTCTGTTTTTATCTGTATATTAATTATTCTGGCACTTTTGTTTAATCCCCTTGGCATTGAATTGTATTTCTTTTTTTGTTTTTCTGTTCTGAAAGCTCGTGTCTGTTATCGCAATACAATAAACAAGAAGTGCGTCTTCTCATTGGCCGACATCCACTTCAGACACTCGGAGAACTTAAAAAACCTTAAAATAAGGCTTACAGGCTGGACAGGGCAGATTCACTGCTTTTTTATCTTTTTTTTCTTCTTCTTTTTTCTTTCTCTTTTTTTTTTTTTACCATCATGTCAATCGGGATTGGCACGGGATTCATAAAAAATGGGTTATTTTTACCTGCCGTTTTGGTAAAAGGCAACATAATCTTTACTGCCCTGGGAACATGCAGTCCATAAAATGTCTGGAAAAACTTCCATCAAGAATAAAGGTAATGTGTCTTTTAAAGAAATTGAGGAAAATTTGAGTGTTCCTCCGTTATGCTGTTTGTTGTACGGACAAATGTGATGAAAATGATGTCATGTGATGCTACATTTTTGCGTTAATGCCATTTTTCTCAACAAAAACTGTTTCCAAACTAGTTTTTCACGACAACTGATGTGTCGACATAGGATTATGCTGTAAAATATTATGTCCATACTTGTGAAGAATTTGCGTTTCCATCAGCTTTATTTTGATGCATTAAAACTCTTTTTTGCAATAAATCCTAGGATGGAAACATAGTTACTGTCACACCACTGAATGTGAATGCGTTCACACAGAAGGCATCCCGGCATTGACCCCGGCAATATCCCGGCATCAGAGCCCAGTGTGAATGAAGAAAAGGGAGACTTTTATTATGACAGTGAGACTCTTATCAAGAGCATTTCCGCATGACACTCATTGAGCATGTGGTAAGAAATATTTACATTTATATTTACAATTTCTGACAGTATGAAACACTAAAGGAAAATAATGTAGACATGTTCACAATCGGATCAGCATTGCGTCAGAGAGTGCTGCAGTTTTATAAATATAAATACAGTAATAAACAGTGATGTGTCAGATCTGCTACTTTGATAACCACTGATCAATGGTATTATACAAATAACACACTATTCACATCATCATCACCATGCAAATGTACAAAAATGTAGTATTATTATGGTACATATGAAGAAATTCAGAAAACCTTGGTATTACAATAATACTTTTTGATAAAAGTTTTTCCTCTGTGTGTTATTATGTGTTTGTCTTGCACACAGGCATTCTCGCAGTTGTAAATATGAGTGTGAGCGTCAGGTGTGTGTTCTGGAGTCTTCTGCAGTGGAGTTCAGTGATTATCATCCACTCAAAGCCATCACGGTACATCCAGAGTCCTCCTGAACACACTTTTACAGGTTACATTGTTTTTCACTTATCCGATCAGGGCCACTTACATATGTGGATACATATCTGATTCATTTCACTGTAACTTCATTGTGAACATCCAGGTCAGATTTAATGTCTTGATTGTTAATAAATATTCACTTCTTTTTTAAAGGTGTATCCCGGGTTCAATGCAAGTTAAAGGGATAGTTCAGCCAAAAATGAAAATTCTCTCATCATTTACTCACCCTCATGTCATCCCACATGTGTATGACTTTCTTTCTTCTGCAGAACACAAATGAAGATTTTTAGAAGAATATTTCAGCTCTGTAGGTCCATACATTGCAAGTGAATGGGTGCTAGAACTTCGAAGCTCCAAAAGCACATAAAGGCAACATAAAAGTAATCCATAAGACTCCAGTGTTTAAATCAACATCTTCAGAAGTTACATGATAGGTGTGTGTGAGAAACAGATCAATATTTAAGTCTTTTTTTTTTCTTTTTTTTTTTTACTATTAATTATCCTCCCTCCCTCACATTCTTCTTCTTTTGTTTTTGGTGATTCACATTCTTCATGCATACGCCCCCTACTGGGCAGGGAGGATAATTTATGATAAAAATTGACTTAAATATTGATCTGTTTCTCACTCACACCTATTATATTGCATCTGAAGACATGGATTAAACCACTGGAGTCTTATGGATTACTTTTATGCTGCCTTTATGTACTTTTTGGAACGTCAAACTTTTGGCACCCATTCACTTGCATTGTATGGACCTACAGAGCTGAGATATTCTTCTAAAAATCTTCATTTGTGTTCTGCAGAAGAAAGAAAATCATACACATCTGGGTATCAATTTTTGGGTGAACTATCCCTTTAAGCTCAATCGACAGCATCTGTGGCATAATATTGATTACCACAAAAACAAATTTCGACTCGTTCCTCATTTTCTTTAAAAAATCACAAATGTGTGTTCCAGTGAGACACTTACAATGGAAGTCAATGCGGTCAATCTGTAAACATTAAAATACTCACTGTTTCAAAAGTATAGACACAAGACATAAACAATATGTGTGTTAACATGATTTTACTTTGAGAAAATCACGTATTAACCACATCTGTGGAGAGTTATAGCCAATTTTACAACTTCATTACCATGATGATGTAATGTCAACAAACCCTAAATCCCTAGAACGACTGTTAAAATGAAAATTTAAATAACTTTACAGATCAAATGATACACAAGTTTTAACAGAAGAATTAATGTAAGTGCTTTTATAAAATAATAAGCTTCAAATGTCTTGCCTTTAAACCCTCCAAAAATTGACCCCATTGACTTCTTGTATGTGTCTCACGGTAACCTCCATTCTTGCTTTTTTTAAAGAAAAGGAGGGACGAAATTTTTTGTGGTGATCAACATTATGCCACAAATGCTGTCAATTAAGCTTCACTTGTATTAAACCCAGAATATTCCTTTAAGGGAAGAAAATAAAATGACAGGCTTCAGGAGTTCGGTTCAGCGGTTTGTTCGGCACATAAAAAGAGACTGGACAGAGGCAGATTAATGCAACCATGTCACTCGCACAGAAAACACAGTTTCTATATTTCTTATATCAAAATGTGTGTGCAAGAAAGTTGATGCAAATCTGAAATGGTTATATAAAACTACTCTTTTTATCTTGTATACAGTATATGTGATGGCATTTTTCCTGCTGCGCTTCGATTTTCTGTTGTTTAGCTCTGAAGTAAAATTACACTCTTGAGCTTCTTTTATTAATTCATTTCCACCATACGACTGCAAATGACTTATAATTACTACATTAGTCAAAAAATGGGTCTTTGTCCATAACTTGCTGATATATTTTCACATAAACTTTGTTGAAAATTATAATTGAATTACAGTAAATATCATAATGATGAACATGCTCAGGGTTTGCTTTTGTATTGTGTTTGCATGTATATTACATTTCTTTTTAATTTTTGCAAAAATCTGTGGAAAGATGGCTCTATCAGCACAGTATTTTGTGGCTCCTTGTTCTCAGGTGACAGACAGTAAATCTTGTCGTGGTGGGAGGAAGGGCAGCACGTCATCTTCCTCATCTTCCTCCAGTTCTATGGCTCTGGATCCTCTCAGCTCTCTGCTGGACGGCACTGATCCGCTATCGCTCTTTGCTGTGGTGTCTGAGAGTCCGACTCTTCCTCACAGCATCTCTGCTGCGGTCAAACTCACAAACCTCACGCACACACACCAGTAGAACATGATCAAAATCATAATGTGCACCAGTCTGCCCAATCACAGAAGTAATGGGACAGCACTGTAGTATCAGTTCTTATTCAGAACCAGTTCCATTTTTAAGAAAATACTGGAACCGAATGATGAGCATGATTTTCGGTTCGGTTAACAGTTCTCAAATGTGCATTCTTCAGCCGATAGAGACGGTGTTTCCTGCACTACTGTTCAGCAGCACACTGCGCTGCTGAACACAAATTATGATTTTCAGAAGAATATTTCAGCTCTGTAGGTCCATTCAATGCAGGTAAATGGTTGCCAGAACTTTGAAGCTCCTAAAAGCGCATAAAGGCAGCATAAAAGTAATCCACTTGACTCCAGTGTTTTAATCCATACCTTCAGAAGTGATAATGATAGGTGTGAGTGAGAAACATATCCATATTTTTTTTTTTTACTATAAATTCTTCTCCCTGCCCAGTAGGTGGTGATATGCATGAAGAATGCGAATCGGCAAAAACAAAAGAAGAATGTGAAAGTGAAAGTGGAGATTTACAGTACAAAGGACAAAAATATTGATCTGTTTTTCACCCACACCTATCATATCATACTGAAGATATGGATTTATCCACTGGAGTTGTATGGACCACTTTTATACTGCCATTATGTGCTTTTTGGAGCTTCAGAGTTCTAACCACCATTCACTTGTTAGTTAAAAAGAACGTTTTTTGAATATGGTCGCTTCCACTTTTGTTTTGTTGCAGGAGTTGGGGAGGAAGCATTGGGAGAAAGAGGAGGAGGAGGTGGGCTCAGACTTTGAGCCGTGGTCCTGTAAGCGTGGAGAGATTCTGGCTAGATTCACCACCACAGAGAAGCTGTCTATAGTCTGCACTACACTTTACAACTCTCAGTTCTCCTGTCTGTGTTCCGTGAAAGACATTAATGAAGCGTTTGTCTCTCTTACAGAATTTCTTCATAGGCTCAGAAAACAGTGAGTTCACCATTTCGTCCATACTTGTCAATTTTATTAGTTTTTGTTGTTAAAGTCATAATCTGTTGTTTCTGCGGGCTTTGAGCAGCACATGTTACTAACAGTTTCCTGTTGTGCTTGACAGCCCACATGTCAAAAACTCCATGAAGCCACATTCAAATCTCTGGATGTTTTATACTTTTAAAAAAATGTATTTTATTTTCATAAATAAAATGTTTAACTGTTAAAGAGTGATACCTGACTCACAAATGGAAATCCATCCCAGCGATCTCTATTAAATCATAATCCATTAATCACAAACAAATGTGATTGGTCCATCCTGACCACCACTGAGAAAAGTAACAGATAGCTAATGAGTACCACCTACTGTATGTGCTAATTCAGCGGCAGTCTGGAGAAACTTTAAAAGTCATTAAAGCTGAGGTGTGTCATTTCTGAAATAATGATTATTTACAGAGTTCCACCCCACACTCACGCCATTGGTTGAGTCAGTGTTGCTGTGACAGGCTGGTTTACAAACAAACAGAGCAATGTTTTTAAAATGGCACAATGTAACACCTACCAATGGCTTATTTGGTTGTGCATATTGACGCTGGTGAGTTTGTTTTGTGTGAGGCTAAAGCGTCCAGTTCCAGTTCGGCGGTGTCAGAGAAGGTGCGCACTCGACTGGAGGAACTGTCTCATGCGTCTCATCACCACGTGTCTTGTGCTGTAATGTTATGTTAATGGTTACAGTATGTGTATGTGTGAATGTGTTGTGTATTGTGTGTGCAGGGCTCTCAGAGGCAGCTGTTGAATCTGTCCCAGCAAGACTATATGAACCGTATAGAGGAACTCAATCAGTCTCTGAAAGAGGCCTGGAGTTCAGATCAGAAGGTCAAAGCACTGAAGATAGTCATCCAGGTCTGAGAAACCAACGTGAAAAGAAAATGAACCATGTTTATTTTATTTTACATGTTCCTGGTCGTGTTGTGCACGTTGTTCCAAAGAAAACATATTTTCTTTACATAATTATTTGCTCCGCCTCTTTACTTTTTTCAACCACTTGTGACATTTTGTCTTTGAATATCCCGTTTCAGTGAAACGTATGTTACATTAATGAAGTATGAAAGTGGTTTGAGAATGCTGCTTCATGTTGACTACAGTATATATTATATAGTATGTATATTCGTTCATAAAGTAAATCACATAATTTTTTGTGTCTCAGTGCTCTAAGCTGCTGTCTGATACATCAGTAATTCAGTTGTACCCCAGCAAGTTTGTCCTCATCACAGACATCCTGGACACACGGTAAGAGCTGCTCATGTTTGTTCTAGGGATGCACCAATGTATCGGCCGCCGATATTTATTGGCAAATCGGTTTAAGCATGAAAATGCTGATGTGGTTCATTTATAATTAATTATCAGCACGCTTTGAAAAAACTCTTTGAATTCAAATGCACAATCCAGAAATAATGATAGCAACAGAATATAGAAGGGTTGACACTCCTGAGAACATGTAATATTTCATTTTTATTCTTTCTCGTTCTCACTTTAATGAGGAAAAAACATAATTATGTGACATGTGTGAAAGCAGCACTTACCTCTACATGTTGAATTAAAACCATCCAAACGCACTGAAAACAGCAAACTTTGACTACTGAGACACTGGTATGGTATCCATTAAGGCTGCATGATTGATTGAGTTTAGTTTGAAATCGCAATAAGGTCTTGTGCAATTACAAAAGCTTGAAAGGCTGCATTTAAAAATATACTGGAATCAGCTCTTCAGTCAGCATTGTGTAAGCAAGCGGCACCCTCTAGCGGTCTGGACGGCATTTTCCATTATCCATTACACCACTATAGAACTTAAAAGGGCGTTTTGTTCCTTTGGTAACTTTTTATTTTAATTGATGTGGTGAAATTACCCAACATAATATGTTTGCATAATATGAATTTATGATGTTCTATTATATATAGTACAAACATGTAAAATGTGAGTTTTGAGGATTTTTCAATACGTATTTATCTCTCATTTTGGCTCTCTTTAAAATTTTGGCCTGTCATGTGTTAAAAGATTCAATCCATGTTCAATGGAAATTACTTAATGTTAGAACAAAAGATTTTGTACCTCTTTGTATGATTTTAAAACCGAATTCCTGAGCAAAACAGTGACCTGATGACAAAATAAGGTAAGTGGCAAAATATCGGTATCAGCACCAGTATCGCCAATAGTTTTTTTTTTGGGGGGGATTTTTCCCCTTTTTCTCCCAATTTGGAATGCCCAATTCCCAATGCGCTCTAAGTCCTGGTGGTCGCATAGTGATTCGCCTCAATCCGGGTGGCGGAGGACGAATCCCAGTTGCCTCCGCGTCTGAGACAGTCAACCCGCGCATCTTATCACGTGGCTTGTTGAGCGCGTTGCCACGGATACATAGCGCGTGTGGAGGCTTCACGCCATCCACTGCGGCATCCGCGCTCAATTCACCATGCGCCCCACTGAGAACAAACCACATTATAGCGACCACGAGGAGGTTACCCCATGTGACTCTACCCTCCCTAGCAACCGGGCCAATTTGGTTGCTTAGGAGACCTGGCTGGAGTCACTCAGCACGCCCTGGATTCAAACTAGCGAACTATCGAACTCCAGGGGTGGTAGCCAGCGTATTTTACCACTGAGCTACCCAGGCCCCCTGTTATTTGTTATTTGTGATAAAATGTTTCCTATCGGTACATCCCTATTTTTTTCATAATTAAAAAAAATCTCACTGTTTTTGACCCCTGTGCGGTAATAGTTTCATGTCTTGATAAATAAGAAATACAAGACAAAGGGAAGTGATATTTTAAAGTAAACTGTGGTATATTTGATCAGTTTTATTAAATATTATAATAGCACATGTCCCCTAATCAAAAGAAAATTCTTTGAAATTTTCCAATTAAATAAGAAAATTAAGCTAATTTAAGGACAATTAAGACTTTTTGCATTGTGACATTATTGTCATGATACATAAGCACCCACCTAACAACAAAGTCATTGTTTTCATGAAAAAAACAATTTCTTTTTTTCTTTTTTTTCATAACTGTGTCTGGACAGGATGATTTTTATAACTGTATTACAGAAATGAGAATCTAATAAGAATCATTGCAGGGTGTTATAACACCTTGTCTACACCGGACATTTCGAAATGAATGTTCTAAACTTTTATTTGGAAATGTGTGAGCATATGGTGCTGGGGGGGGGGGGTGTGGGTGTGTGTGTGTGTGTGTGTTTGTAGGTGGCCTGGTGTATGACAGGATCTGGTCCATGTGTGCTGACCTGCATCCTCTACCAGGTAAAATAATGTGCATCATCACAACCCAACTTAGAAAATAAGTTATATCTGTTACCATCTCTATGATATTTGTAATTACTTTTCTCCTGAATGTTATTCTCAGAGTCGTTCTGTGCTGATGAATTGAACGACACAGCTAAAGAAATGTGTCTGAACTGGTTCTTTGAAATCGCCTCCATCAGAGAGCTCGTCCCCCGACTGTATCCACTCTGAATGCTTTTCATCGCTTTTCCATGCCCTGATTTCAGTTCAGTGATGCATACATTGATCATTACAAGCTAAAAACCTCACAGATGAGAAGAAGCAGCTTGAATGTGAAGTGTGGAAGTTCTGCATCACCAAATGGAATGTCAAAAATAGTAATAGTTTTCAAACACTCCTCCCACTGGTCAGCAAAACTGATATTCCTGCCCTAATCTCACGCCATTGCTCGAACTTGTAATGTCAGGCCGCTCCAAGTGGTCAGGGTTTGGCTAGTTTGCTTAACTTGTGAGAAACCCAAAACATTCTTTTATGCCGGGACAGGAGACATAATTTCATCCCACATCACCTTTAACGATTAATCATATGGACTGTAATCTCAGCGTGCTAAATTAAGCCCTTGACTTTAACACAGATATGTCGAAGCTGCTCTTCTGAAATGCAGCCGCTTCTTGACAAAGTCGTGAGTATCTGAGCGCAGTGCTTCACTGCAGTACATGCACGTAGTTACGTGTGAAACTGTTAATGAGTTCATATGTTACTGATTGTCTGTCTCTGTCAGTGGGATTCAGGAGACGCTGCAGAGACTGACAGCAATGATCAGAGGAATAGGAGATTCGCTGGTGGCTGTGTACGCACGAGCATACTTATGCAGGGTGGAAAAAATAATAATAATGCTCTATGATCATGTTATTTATTTTAGCTACAACCCCAGACAACATTTGTCCTATAATTAATGGTATTTGTTAAAGCAAGTATCACTATTACTATTGCTCATACTTAGGGTTAGTGATCTGAAAAAACCCATGACACAAAGTATTAAACTTCAATTCCTTACTCATCCTGCACTGTTTGTGCTACAGACATAAATGATACCTCAAATCACGCGTCTTGTTGAGGAGAAGTGTTACTTTTTTGACTGATCAGATTTGCATTTTTGACCTGGCAGACAATAAAACAGGCACATAAAAAAAAGAGAAAAAGATTTGCATTGAATGAGGGACCCGAGCTATACTGTACCTTGAGACCAGAATATTTTGAGCCAGTAATCAACCACTCAGAACAACACAAACATATAGTTATACATGTTCTCTGTCTCTCTGTCAGGTGGGGATGGAGGTGGCTCCTCACCTGAAGGACAGTCTGAATAAGAATTTCTTCGACCTACTGGCATCATTCTGTCAGATTCATGGTGACAGTGTTCAGAATCAGCTGGTGTTACAGCGAGTGGAGGTTCCAGGTTATCTGACTCTCTATTCTACTGCCATACACTGGATCCTGCAGTGTGTGGCATACAGAGCTCCAGAGGTACATACACAGTACACAGGGGAAATCGCTCGTGAGAAGATTTCAAAGTGATTTTAATATCACGTGTAATGGATATGTTTGTGTGTACAGGTCCTGCTGTCAGAGATGATGGAGAGATGCAAGAAATTAGGCAACAAGTAAGATCTCCTCTCTATTGAGGGAAATTTCTGTTCACACCAAATCCACATTTTCTGCAGGGAAAACACAACAAGATTTTAAAATGAAACAATGCAATTCCTTCACATCAGGTACAAAAAACTGTACAACAGTTATTCACAATTTCTTTTATCCAGAGGCTTTTCAGTGGGTTGGATTCTGCAAAAATAATAATAATAAAAATTTTAAAAAGGCCAATTGATAAGAAAATGACAGAAATGCAGCTATGGAGCCATTGTGAATAGTTTTGGTACAACATATTGTTTACAAATAATTTATGCTGTCCTGTCATTTAGTCATGTCAATATTGGTGTAAACAGTGTAAACATGTTTTCATGCCATACTAATGTATCAGTGTGATCTGATTACAAAATAATTAATTACTATAGTCTAGATACTTTTAAGATAAAAGTAGTGTTACGCATTACATTTTGCATTCTTGTTATCAGATTACGGTTACTGACTTTGTAAATTACTTTAGAGTACATTACACAT
The DNA here is from genome assembly GCF_019703515.2 of Myxocyprinus asiaticus. Classification (NCBI taxonomy): domain Eukaryota; kingdom Metazoa; phylum Chordata; class Actinopteri; order Cypriniformes; family Catostomidae; genus Myxocyprinus; species Myxocyprinus asiaticus. Next base: position 40,499,592 of record NC_059379.1, read on the forward strand.
TTCTAAGATTTCATAAAACATGAATTTTGTTCATATTTACATATATTCCTTTAGCAGACACTTTTATACAAAGCGACTTACAAACGAGGAATACAGCAAAAGCGAATCATCCTAAGGAAGCAAAAATATGAGATGTTTGTACGACATATGTGCATATATTGTGTTTCTATAACAACCAAAGGGCGGACGCCCTCTAACAGGTCATTGTAAGGGAGAAACGTGTGGTGCTGAGTGTATGGCTTGTGTACAGTTGAGCGGAAAAACTAAATCTTTTTAGTGTAAGTGTTCTAGTAAAGTAATGTAAAAGTAAAGTAGTTAGTAATGTGATTACCACAAAGTAATCACTAAAGTAATCTGAATACAGTTTTAGAGAAGTAATTTGTAATGGATGAGGCCAATGACAGTGGTGTCATCTGCAAACTTCAGGAGCTTGACAGAGGGCTCCTTGGCGATGCAGTCATTGGTGTAGAGGGAGAAGAGTAGTGGGGAGAGCACACATCCCTGGGGGCACCAGTGCTGATTGTACAGGTGCTGGAAGTGAGTTTCCCCTGTCTCACAAGCTGCTGCCTGTCCGTCAGAAAGCTGGTAATCCATTGACAGATAGATGTGGGAACAGAGAGTTGGTGTAATTTAGTCCGGAGAATAGCTGGGATGATGGTGTTGAAAGCCGAACTGAAGTCCACAAAAAGGATCCTTGCATATGTCCCTGATCTGTCTAGATGTTGCAGGATATGATGCAATACCATGTTGACTGCATCATCCACAGACCTGTTTGCTCAATAAGCAAATTGAAGGGGATCTAGAAAGGGTCCAGTGATGTTCTTCAGGTGGGCCAACACCAGTCTCTCAAATGATTTCATGACCACAGACGTCAGGGCGACAGGTCTGTAGTCATTAAGTCCTGTGATTTTTGGTTTCTTTGGGACAGGAATAATGATTGAGCGTTTGAAGCAGCATGGGACTTCACACTGCTCCAGTGATCTATTGAAAATCTGTGTGAAGATGGGGGCCAGCTGGTTAGCACAGGATCGAAGACACGCTGGTGAGATGCCATCTGGGCCTGAAGATTTCCTCGTCTTTTGTTTCCGAAAGACCCGGCTCACATCATCTTCACAGATCTTAAGTGCAGGTTGAGTAGCAGGAGGGGGGTTGCAGGAGGTGTTGGTGTTTGTGTGAAGTGAAGGTCAGAGTGGGTGTGGTGTGTGAGATTGGGCCTTTCAAATCTATAGTAGAACACATTCATCAGCCAGTTGTTGGTCCACCACAGGGTTGGGGGTAGGAGTCCTGTAATTTGTGAGTTGTTTCATGCCACTCCACACTGATGCAGGGTTGTTAGCTGGTTGTTAGGGTTCTTTTAGCCATTCTGATTTCCTTGTACAGTGTGTTCCTGGCCTGATTGTACAAGACTTTATCTCCAACTCTATAAGCATCCTCTTTGGCCTGACGAAGCTGCCTGAGCTCTGCTGTAAACCACGGTTTGTCGTTGTTGAACTTTAAATAAGTCCTAGTAGGAATGCACATATCCTCACAGAAACTGATATATGATGTAACAGTATCTGTGAGCTCGTCCAGGTCTGTGGCTGCAGCCTCAGAAACACTCCAATCTGTGCAATCGAAGCAGGCTTGTAGTTCCCATTCTGCTTCATTGGTCCATCTCTTTACAGTCCTTACTACTGGCTTGGTTGATATTAATTTCTGCCTGTATGTTGGAAGAAGATGAACCAGACAGTGATCAGAGAGTCCCAAAGCTGCTCTAGGGACAGAGCGATATGCATCCTTTATTGTTGTGTTACAATGATCCAGTATGTTCCTGTCTCTGGTGGGGAATGTAATGTGCTGTTTGTATTTGGGCAGTTCACCTGTGAGATTTGCTTTGTTAAAATCCCCAAGAATAATAATAACTGAGTCTGGGTGTTGTTGTTCTGTGTCTGTGATTTGATCAGTCAGCTGTTGCAGCGCTGTGTTCACACGTGTTTGGCGTGATATACACACTCACCAGAATAAACGAGGAAAACTCTCGCGGCGAGTAGAACGGCTTACAGTTAATAAAGAATGCTTCCAAATTATGATAACACATCCTCTTTAACATTGTTACATCTTTACACCAACTTTCATTGATGTAAAAGCATGTTCCACCGCCTTTGTTTTCCCAGTTTACTCCGCGATGCGAGCCGCTCTGAACAGCTAATGCCTGGCAGATGTAACGCGCTGTCCGGAATGGCTTCACTCAGCCAGGTTTCCCTGCTTCTTTGAGGATATTCCATAATGGTCGCATGACTCTCCAGGGAAGGCAGAAGATTTTCTGTCCAAACTCGGGGACTCTGCAGACTCAGATATTTGAGGTTTGTCGGTTGGATAAGTACAGTGAGATGCTTGAAGAGCGTGCTCCTTTTGCACACTTGTATTCAGAGTTGTGTTTTGCGGTGCTTGAAAGGGTTAAATCGGGCTGCTAATGTCCGCATTTAGGGGCATGGGGTGTCACACATTTAAGAGTGATTTGTGATAATTCATTTTTTCTGTTTCATAGTACAATGTCATGTTGCTTATTGGTGAATGTGGCAGGTGGACTATTCTTTTTCATGATACTGAGGGGTAGTGAGTGGGAGAGGTTGGAGGGAATTTTGATTTCTCTTTTTTTTTTTTCTCCCAATTTGGAATGCCCAATTCCCACTACTTAGTAGGTCCTTGTGGTGGCATGGTTACTCACCTCAATCCAGGTGGCATAGGACAAGTCTCAGTTGCCTCTGCTTCAATCCGCGCATCTTATCACGTGGCTCGTCGTGCATGACACCGCGGAGATTCCGCATGTGGAGGCTCATGCTACTCTCCGCGATCCATGCACAACTTACCACGCGCCCCAATGAGAGCGATAACCACTAATCATCACCACGAGGAGGTTACCCCATGTGACTCTACCCTTCCTAGCAACTGGGACAATTTGGTTGCTTTGGAGACCTGGCTGGAGTCACTCAGCACGCCAGGGGTGGTAGTCAGCATCTTTAGTCGCTGAGCTACCCAGGCCCCCATGTCTCCTCAAATTTAAAGGTACACTCAGCAATTCCTGAGAAACACTGTTGATATTCTAACTCAACTGCCAAAACAAACACACTCCTCCCTAAAGTGCTCCTTTGGAAGCTCCGCCCCCCCAAATTCATGCAAGTGCATTTCCAAGGGAACGACAGTAACAGTTAGGTATAACAATTCTGAAGCGAAGCAAAGTAATAATCTAATACGTTAATAAACGACACACAAACAAGCACAAAAACAGCATGAAAAACACAGCAACTAGAACTAGCAAGAGCTAGTTGTTCAGCTTGATTTTACAGTAACACTTACAAAACTACAGTGACCGAAGAGGGTGCTACCAAACATGTGTTTTTAAATCTTCGTGGCTATAAAACCCTTTGAAAACGTTGTGTGGACAAATACCATTAGACGATTAGAGCGAACAACAACACAGCAAGTAATGTAAATAACGTTAGCTATGTAGTGGGTTAGCAAACTGTTGCTACAGTGAGTTGCTGCTGCTAAGACAACTTACAGAGAAGATGAGATGGTTTTATGCACACCAGCTCCAGACACTCACTGCTAACTCTCCTGCTAATATATCTAACATCACAACAACAGCATATATGGGTTCTGTGAAACATAGCAACATTTATGTTACCCACCTATCGAGAAGAAAAAGAGCAACTTCTGCATACGTCATTAAGCCTTTACCTCTCGGACGTCTCTCCACCTGCTGCTCAGTCTTCTAACTGGAGACCTGCATAAAACTATATTAAATATGATGGGGCCCTGGGTGGCTCAGCGAGTATTGATGCTGACTATCACCCCTGGAGCATAGCGAAGTCCTTCATTTGGAATGGTAAACGTCCCAGATTACATTTCAATAAGTTACGTAGGCCGACTGACATTATGCATTCAGTCTCAGACATTTGACTTATTGGTCGCTTCCACCTGAGAGAGCCCCTCCCTGGTTTTGTATTGAACAGGAAGTTCTTGCCCCTTTTTCGCCATTGCAAAGCCTTTCTATTAAACCAACCGGAGAAGTCAAGCTACTCCCCGTTATCTCGCATTTGCACTCTGTATGGACAAAAGTGTCCAGAGTGTTTAATTCGGACATTTATTTAAATGTTGCCTCGAGCATATGGCTGAACCCAAAATGATGTATTAATAAGTCCCCTTTCTGCTGGTCAGAGTGGATTGTGAGGGGGGTTACTACACTCGGTGACCTTATGAGGGTAGAGTGTTGAGATCCTTTGAAAATATGGTTTAACATTTTGGGATTCCCAGATCTCAGTTCTTTAGATATTTACAGTTGCATCACCTGCTCTGTACTATTTTTGGGAGTAGCATACACCACCCCAAAAAGCGGCAGATACTCTAGAAGTGGTGAATACTGCTTTTGGAAAAGGTCATGAGGCATCAATGTATTACTCCCTGTTAATTCGGAGTCTGGGGGATGGAGCTTCAACTTCTCTCAAGAGATTATGGGAGAAAGATTTAAACTTGGTATTGGAGGAGTGAGTGTGGACTAGGATTCTAAAAAACATCAAGTCTACATCTAGAGATGCAAGGGTGCGCCTGATGCAATTTAAGATTTTACATCGATTCTATTGGACCCCCTCTAGATTGTTTAGGCTTGGTCTTAACGACACACCCACCTGCTGGCAATGCCAATCAGAAGATGGGGACAAAACCCAAGTTTTTTGGTGGTGTGTTAAGATCCAAGAATTTTGGTTGAGGGTTCAGAGCTTTATGTGTGACGTATTGGACTCTCAGTTTTCATTTGCCCCAGACTCTGTATCTTAGGCGATGGGGTGGTCATTAATATAGGGGATAAATATATAAAAAAGTTGGGTCCTAGCCGGAGTTATTATCGGCAGATGGATCATTCTCAGGGGAAGGAAGTCGGCTGGAGCACTCTCATTTCAGGAGTGGTACAAAGAGATGGCGGCGTTCGAGGAGGTAATATATACTGTAGAATGCTGGGAAAATGGGATTTATTTAACAGGAAGTGGGGTAGATATTTGGCTTTTTTGGAGGGTTCTCGGGGAGGTGTAGTGGAGAGGGATTTGTAGTTTTAAATATGTATGTGCATGAGGGCGGGATGTTCGGGGCTTAATGTATATAATTTGATTCCATGTTTTATGTTATGTTTATTTATTTGGTTAATGGAATCAATAAAAATTGTTAATAACAAAAAAATTAAATTGGAAAGAATTAGGGGCAAATACTGAACCTAATGTTACAAATTCTCCATATAAATAGCCCAAATTAATCATATCTACCCTCTTCATCTTTCATTATTCTCTCTAATTTAAAAGGAAAGTGCTTAAGATGTAGTATGGCAACACCTCTATAAAATACCTGTCCCACCCAATCTCGCTGTAACTTGGAGTACTCTGTATCGTTTAAATGAGTTTCTTGTAACAAGGCCACTTGTACCTTTTATTTTTTAAGCCAAGACAAAACATTTAATCTTAAATTTAATTACATTGTTCATCCCCTTCACATTAAAAGACTGTATTTTGAATTCACTCATCCTCAATTGTTATATGTAGCATGAGAACACAATGTCTGCAAAAAAGACAATTGAAAAACCCATCCCCGAATGATGGGCTATGCACTATCCATCTACCCCAAATAAAACCCCCGAAGAAAAGTTACAACATGTACAACATTTAACATCTCAATTGTCCAACGCCAACAATTGAGAGAACAGCCAAACAAAACGAAAAAACTAAACACAACCATATAATTAAATAATAATAATACTTTAGTCACCATGGGGACATGATGTGGGAGAAGCTCACCACTTAGAAATAAATTTTATACAAAAAAAAAAAAGGGAAAGAAAATAACCCACTCACACACACGAGAAATCAAAATTGGGGGGCCTGGATAGCTCAGCGAGTATTGATGCTGACTACCACCCCTGGAGTCATGAGTTCAAATCCAGGGTGTGCTGAGTGACTCCAGCCAGGTCTCCTAAGCAACCAAATTGGCCCAGTTGCTAGGGAGGGTAGAGTCACATGGGGAAACCTCCTCGTGGTCATGATTAAGTGGTTCTCTCTCAATGGGGCATGTGGTAAGTTGTGCGTGGAACACGCAGAGTAGCATGAGCCTCCACATGCTGGGAGTCTCCGCGGTGTCATGCACAGCAAGCCACGTGATAAGATGCGTAGATTGAAGTCTCAGAAGTGGAGGCAACTGAGCCTTGTCCTCTGCCATCCGGATTGAGGTAACCGCGCCACCACGAGGACCTAGTAAGTAGTGGGAATTCCAAAAACTGTGGAGAAAAGGGGATAAAATAAGAAAAAAAAAAAAATTAAATATGGAACATAATCTACTACTTGCGAGTACATTCAAGGTTTGGCGTGATATTTCTAAATACTTCGGGAGGTTAACCTCACCTGCATCAGTGACACCCCTCATAAAGAATCAAGAGTTTTTGCCAGGGGTGAAAGATGCATTTATGTCTTTTCAACAACTAAGATAAATTTGAAATCCCAAAAGAACACTTCTTTGGTTACTTACAAATCATACACTTTATACTCTGATGAGGAGGAGGGTGGTGTAACATAGGGTTCTTAGAGTGGAAGAGAGGAGACGCAGGAGCAAATACTTTAAATCCTTAGCAGCGAGTTGGTGAATGAACAAATGAATGAACAAAACTAGAGGGTATTTAAACACAAGGAGCTAAATGAGGGAATGGAATACAGGTGCGGATGATGATGAACAGATGGAAGTGATGAGGGCAGTGAAACATGGGAGATGTAGTCCGGAGGAAAACTTCAAAATAAGAGTCCTTGAAGAACATGAGGGAGACAGACTGTGACAGGTGGGGCTGGGCCGTGAGTGTGCACACCCAGCCCCCAATCGGGCTAATCAGCCGAGGAGAGGGATAAAGATGAGCCGGATACGGCAGTTTGGGAGAGAGAGAGCCACACGCAGCTGCCGTGTGTTTGTTTATGTTTGTGTCTTTTTGTTTAAAGTTTTCATTAAATATTACTTTGATGCTTCGTCCGGTTCCCACCTCCTCCTTTCCCATTTTAATCCCCTCTGTTACATATACAAACTAAGAAACCCTCCCTCTCCCAGAGCTTGTCAAAAACGCCTCTGGAAGAATTATTGATTCAAGCAAACAAGCCAAAAAAAGTTATTTCAACATTTGAATCCTTATTTCATAGGCACACTAAAATTAATATTGTTGCTCTTAGGAATGTTTGGGAGAAAGACTTGGGTAGTTCTCCTGAAAATGAAGACTGGGAAAGAGCTTTGAAACACATTGGTGATGCATTTATTTGTAATAAGGCAAGGGAAACAAAGTTTAAAATCTTTCACCATCTCCACTGTACCCCATACATTCTTAAAAATATAAATCCACAAAGACCATCAATTTGCCCTAAATGAAAAAGTAGCCCTGGAACACATAGGCATATGTTTTGGTATTGTCCAACAATCTCACGGTTCTGGAGCAAGATCCAAAAAAAAATTGGAGTAGATTTTTTTTTATTCTATATGTAAGGACCCATGGTTTTTATTCTAGGTTTGACACATAGCATGTTGAATCTGGCTCCACGTGACATTTGTCTTGCTCAAAAGCTGCTATTTATTGGCTGAAAATGCATTTTAATAAATTGGATCAATGCTAAGACTCCTTCAATTCGCCTATGGTATGAGGAGATTTTCAAAATGCTCCCATTTGAGAGAATAGGTGCCTTTCTAAAGGGAAATGTAGCTATTTTTACACAAATTTGGTCCCCCTTTCTTTCTACACTGTCAGATTTACTCAAAGAAACTTTAGAATGTGGTCAAATAGTCCCCAATTGGAAATTATACTAATTCTGTGTAATGCTAAACATTGTTGTCTTATGTAGTATGTATGCTACCTGGGGTGTGTGGGTGGGATGGTAGTTTGTCATTTTATTTTATTTTACAATTTTTTATTTTGGTTAATACTTGTTTTATTCAATATGTCATTGTTTATTGCTTGGTGTTGTCATTTTTATTTTTGTACGGGTGTTATTTTGCATTTGTTGTTTATTTAAGTATATAGAAATATATTTGCATTTACACAGTTTAACTAATGTTCATATTGATTTAACATAACTATATTGATTTGGTGATTGTTATTCCTATTGTAAATGGTCATATTTATTAAGTAAAGGAAGATATAATTTAACAAACAGCCAAAGGTACTTCTTCATCCGAGAGGGCGAAAGTTACCTGAATTATATTCACATCCTTCCCTGGTCTATTGTGGTAGCCTGGGGTTGTGTGTTTTTGAGCCATGCTGTAGGAAGAGGACAGCAGTGGCTTTTCCACTGAGGTTCCACCAGGCCCAAGATTGCAACAGCCAGAGCGGGATCCACAGGAAGAGGACAACAGGGGAAAACAGAGTGGAAGGAAGCAGACTCATAAATGTAAGCATGCAGAGGGGGATATGGAGCACCTCCAGAGACAGATACAAGAAATGCAAGAGAACTTGCATGATTTTTTACAAGTCAAGGGGTGGCCTGCAGGGCCCCCAGACACTGGGGAAACAGCAGTAAAATGTTCATGCAGCCACCCAGATGAATTGTCAGTTGCAACCTCTGGAGAGTTTGGAATTGAGGATAACCCTCTGCTGTCAGACCCTAAGGACCTCTCGGATTCAGAGCTTGGTGACAGTGCCTCTCAGGAATCTGATGCAATTTCACTGGATCCTTCAAACCAGGCTGTTATTGCTAGAGCAGGAGAATGTGCACAGCTACCTCTTCAAGCCACAACACCCGACTTTGGTGATTGACAGAATGCCGCAGTGTGGAGGGCCTACCTATGCTCCCAGATTTTATGGCAGAGATACAGTCCTCTCAGAAGGCTCCCAGTTCTAGCATCCTCTCCAGAATGCAAGAAACTTTTATATCAACGGAAGATCACTTTTGCACTGATGTTCACGGCCACTGATGGCTGCAAAGTATTTTTATGCCCGAAGCAAGCACTGTCCTTCATAAAAACATTGGAGTGAGTAAGCATTTGGTGTTTCTCATGTGAGTGGATTGACTTGCTGTACTTACTCTTGGCTGTCTGAGGAATCTGGGCGCCATTTTTGTTTCTTTTTGTGTTGGTTCTGCCTAGCGGCTGGAGTTTGTTTTGTGGAATAACACTCCTTCAAAAAACTTTTGCATTGACGGAAGATCGCTTTTACACTGAAGTTCCCGGCCAGTGATAAGGATGACCGCAAAATATCGACATGCCTACAACAAGCGATGTATTTTATAGAGTTGATGGACTGAGGAAATAATGGTGTGTTTCTTATGTGGCTTCTGAGTCAACTTGACTCAGATATACACTTAAATATACACTTGACCATCTGAGGATCCGGGACGCCTGTTTTGTTTCTTTTTGTGCTGTTCTGCCTAGCGGCTGGAGTTTGTTTTGTGGAGGAACTTACCTTTGGGACAGCTGTGGATGAATCTGCTTATTCTTTGTGCTTATGCCTTCTAGTTTGTTTTACAAAGTATTTTCTGTTATTTAATTTTGCCTCACAAAATTTGTATAGAAGCACCGGGCTTGAGCAATCTGATGGCAAAGATGTCACGGGGGTTCTCGTAGGCATGCATGGACTCTCGTGCACGGGGTTAATGCGCATGTTTGTCTTTTTTCTGTTTGTTTTGTTCGGGGGGAAGTTCGGGGTTTTATTGTTGCACTAATGTTGAAATGTGGTCTTTATAATTTTGTTTTTGACACACAATCTATTTTTTGTATTATATCAAAATGTCAAATGTTAATATGAGTGGATTATCTCTCTCCACATGGAATGTGAATGGGTTGGGGCACCCTATAAAAAGAAGGAAGGTTATTTCTTTTCTTAAACTTAAGAAATATGATATTGTGTTTCTTCAAGAAACTCATCCTTCTCCGCAGGAAGCTGGAAAATATGGGAAGATATGGGGTGGACATGTTTTCTTTAGTACTGGCTCAAGTAAAAGCAGGGGAGTCATTATATTGATACATAAACATCTACAATTAAAAATTTCTCAAACAGATTAAAGATAAATTAGGAAGAGTCATTTTTGTTTTAGCTGAAATTCAGGGACAAAGGTTGATTTTGGCTAATATTTACGCACCTAATGCTGATGATCAGGAATTATTTTATAGATCTTGAATGGATGTTGCAAGCCGCTGGCACCCCTCATGATATAATATTGGGAGGAGACTTTAATCTATTGATGGACTCAGTCCTTGATCATAGTGAAGCAAAAGTGTGTAAGCCCCCTAGAGCAACACTGGCACTTCACAGGATGTGTAAAAATCTTGGTCTTACAGATATTTGGAGACTTTTGAACCCATCTGGTAGGTACTATACATTTTTTCATCAGTCCATAAGATTTATTCTAGAATAGATTTTTTTATATATATAAATCCCACATTTTAGTCTCGGATCACACCCTGGTGAGTTTAGAGGTGTTGCCGCATATGGAGAAAAATAAATCATATAGTTGGCACTTTAATTTATCCCTTTTGCAAAATCCTGATTTCCAACAAATGTTAAAGACTGAAATCAATGTCTATATGGAGACCAACTGGTCCTCAGTATCCTCTGTGGGCGTGGCTTGGGAGGCACTTAAGGCGGTTCTTAGGGGTCGGATCATACAGTATGCCTCATTCATCAAAAAATCCAAAACTCGAGAACTCGTGGAATTGGAAGGAAATATTAAAAGTGCCGAGGCAGAGCTGAAGCACCTAATGTAATCTGATGGCCTCAGAGAATTGACCTGATTGAAATACAGATATAATACTATTTTGACGTGGAAGGAGGAGTTTTGGTTATTCAGGGCAAGACAGTCATACTTTGAGTCGGGGGACAAAGGAGGAAAACTCTTGGCTAGATATATAAATCAGAGAGAGTCTTTTTCTACCATTCTCCCAGTGAAATCTGCTGGTGGTGAAATATTTACCTCGGCCATTGATATTAATAATTCTTTTAAAGAATTCTATCTTGATCTTTATAGTTCCACGTTTTCGTCTACTGATGAAGATATTAGAAACTTTGTGGAACCATTAGAACTCCCTAAATTGAGCAAAAAAGTTATTTTGTTTCTGAGATAAGCTTGGAGGAGCTTGACGAGGTAATTAAGGCCCTGCCTACTGGCAAGGCTCCGGGGCCAGATGGCTTTGCCCCTGAATTTTTTTAGATCTTATGCTACAGAACTGGCTCCACTTTTGTTAGAAGTTTATACGGAATCATTAAAGAATGGAAAGCTTCCTCCAACCATGAATCAGTCTGATCTTTAAAAAGGACAAAGATCCAAGCGAGTGTAAAAGTTACCATCCAATTTCCCTGATCCAGCTAGATGTAAAAATTTTGTCAAAAATTCTGGCTAACTGATTAAGTAAGTTATGACATCTCTTATACATATAGATCAGGTGGGGTTTATTCGGGGCCGTAGCTCTTCTGATAACATCAGTCGTCTAATTAATATCATGTGGTCAGTGGCGAACAATCAGACTCTGGTCGATGCCATCTCACTTGATGCCAAAAAGGTGTTTGATATGGTAGAATGGGATTATCTTTTTAAGATTTTAGAAATATATGTGTTCGGGAATACTTTTATTGAATGGATTAAGTTACTTTATAGACATCCGGTAGCGGCGGTACAAACAAATTGATTAATTTCAGATTATTTTACTCTGGATAGGGGCATCCGGCAGGGTTGCCCTCTTTCCCCATTATTGCTCTGTCTTGCCCTGGAACCATTAGCAGCCTCAATAAGAAAGGAGGATGATTTTCCAGGAGTGATGGCGGGAGGTCTGGCGCATAAGCTTTTGCTTTACGCAGATGATATTTTATTATTCGTCTCCGACCCTACTAGATCTATGCCTTGCCTCAACAGAATTATTAATTCCTTTTCTAAGTTCTCAGGATACAGAGTCAGTTGGTCTAAATCCGAAGCTTTGGCTCTGACGGCATACTGCCCAGTAACAGCTTTTCAGCTGGGCGCCTTTCAGTGGCCCAAAGAAGGCATTAAGTATTTGGGCATTTTATTCCCAGCAAATCTGTGTGATTTAGTTAGAGTTAATTTCGACCCCTTAATAAAAAGTTTTTCGAGCGATGTGGGCAGGTAGACTTCATTACATTTATCTATGATTGGAAAGGTTAATGTTATTCAAATGAATTGTATTCCAAAATTCAATTACCTGCTACAGTCTCTCCTTGTAGATGTCCCCCTCTCTTATTTCAAGCAATTTGATAGTATAGCGAAGTCCTTCATTTGGAATGCTAAACGTCCCAGATTACATTTCAATAAGTTGCATAGGCCGATTGCTAAAGGTGGGTTAGGCCTACCCAAGATTTTGTTTTATTATTATGCATTCGGTCTTAGACATTTGGCTCATTGGTCTCTTCCACCTGAGAGAGCCCCTCCCTGGTTTTGTATCGAAAAGAAAGTTCTTGCCCCTATTTTGCCACTGCAAAGCCTATCTATTAAACTAACCGAAGTCAAGTCACACCCCATTATCTCGCATTTGCATGAAGTATGGACAAAAGGGTCCAGAGTGTTTAATTCGGACATTTATTTAAATGTTGCCTCGAGCATATGGTGGAACCCAAAATTACATATTAATAAGTCCCCTTTCTGCTGGTCAGAGTGGATTGTGAGGGGGGTTAATACACTCGGTGACCTATATGAGAGTGGAGTGCTGAGACCTTTTGAAAACATGGTTCAACATTTTAGGATTCCCAGATCTCAGTTCTTTAGGTATTTACAGCTGCGCCATCTGCTCTGTACTATTTTTAGCAGAGTAGCATACACCCCCCTAAAGCAGCAGATACTCTGGAAGTGGTGATTACTGCTTTTGGAAAAGGTCATAAGGCATCAGTGTATTACTTCCTGCTAATGCAGAGTCTGGGTGATGGAGCTTTAACTTCTCTCAAGAGAGTATTGGAGAAAGATTTACACTTGGGATTGGAAGAGGGAGTGTGGGCTAAGATTCTAAAAAACATCAAGTCTGCATCTAGAGATGCAAGGGTGCACCTTATGCAATTTAAGATTTTGCATCGATTCTATTGGACCCCCTCTAGATTGTATAGGCTTGGTCTTAAAGACACACCCACCTGCTGGCGATGCCAATCAGAAGATGGGGACACATCCCATGTTTTTTGGAGATGTGTTAAGATCCAAGAGTTTTGGTTGAGGGTTCAGAGCTTCGTATGTGAAGTGGTAGACACTCGGTTTTCATTTTGCCCCAGACTGTGTGTTTTGGGGGATGGGGCGGTCCTGAATGTGGGTGATAAATATATGGAGAGCTGGCTCCTGACTGGCATGATGATTGGCAGGCGGTTAATCCTCAGGGGATGGAGGTCGTCTGGTGCTCACTCGTTTTGTGAGTGGTGCATCAAGTTGGGAAGGGTGGCGGTGTTTGAGGAGATGGTGTATAGAAGACTGGATAACATAAATTTTTACATTAGGAAGTGGGGCGGCTATCTGGCCTTTTTGGAGGGCTCTCGGGGAGGGAGAGTGGAGAGGGACTAGTGTTTTTTTATTATTATTTATTTATTTATTCTTTATTTTGTATTTTATTTTTATGTCTCTAAATATTTTGTTTTATTGTCTGTTTTTGTGTCTTTGTCAGTTGACTTTTGACCACTGGAGTGCTTGTTTGTGTCGGGTGGGGGGTGGGGGGGGAGGGTTAATGTTGAAAAAAAAAAAAAGTTATGATTTCATGTGGTTTGATGTTGCATTTTCTGTTATGTCTATGTGATTTGCTGCATGGAATCAATAAAAATTGTTAATAACAAAATACTGTGCCCTTCTGTTTCTTACCCTTAGTGCTCTTCTACTGAACACTGTCATGTGTGCGTTTCGAGCAGAATTTGTGGCTACAAGAGCAACAGACTTTATTGGCATGATCAAAGACTGTGATGAGGCAGGATTCCCCAAGATCAGACACACACACACACACACACACAAAATAGACAGGTCAAAAACACTTTTGTTTATAATATTTTATTCTCTTGTCTCTTACTGTCTTCTGCTGATCCTCCAGAGAATACTTAATGAAGCATGGAAGGTCATCACTAAAGTGCACAATCCACGGGTAAACACCTCTTTGGATCTTTGATTGGATCATCTGTAGAATGCACACAATAGAGCGCAACAGTGATTGCCCATTATTTCAGCTGCCTTGGTTCCGGAAGTATTTTTCCCATTCATTTCCTCCAGGGATTGCATAAAATCCTTCATAAGAGTGACCTGTTTCTGTGATGTCACTTTTCCCCATAGCCACCATATTTGTGACCATCAGCGGGAGTAAACAATGGCGGTGAATGGGAAAACACCAGAAAATCGATATCAAGAAAAGCATCAAAAATTGCTTTTGATCCATGCCAGGTCCCAGTAAAAGTTCGTACAGGTCTAAAAATAGCACAAATATTGCCAAATTGAACTTTAGCAGACATTTAAAGATATTTTATCCACGGTTCATCCACGGATGCAGGCGAGTCTGATGTGTAACCGGCAAGTACACAGGCCCCACCGGCACATCACCGTAAACATCTCTAATTCAGAAGTTACAAATGCTTTTGTGTTGTTTTCTGGTCTGATTTAGTCACAGTTTTTAAAAACATCTGTGTTGATTCCATCTGTATGAATGTAAAAGCTCCTGAAGAAGGTTTCTGTCGCATCTCAAAGCCGCAGCACAGTGAAGGTATATGGAATATTGGTCACAAACATGGTGGCGTGGTCATACAGTGACATCACATGAAACAGGTCAGTAAGCCATGAACCAAACCAATCAGCTCCAAGGTGAATCACAACATTGCAGACTTTGATTTGAAGCAAAAAATTCTTTGAAAATTAGACAAAAAGACAAAGGAACAAGACTGTGTATGTCTTTAATGAACTACAATCCAACGAAGCATTGCAAAAGACGTAATTTAGTAAAAAAAATATTGATTTAAAGTTGTTGATTATAAGTATAGAATCGACACATTTCAAGTTTATTGCAAAATATTAAAGGTGCGCTATATAATTTTGGCCCTCTAGTGGTTGAAGCATAAAACTGCAAGTTACTTGTGGAGGCACATTTTACGTTATTTGTGATTTGGCACTGCTCTTCTGACGGATGAGTCTCATAGTTGGAGCAAGGACTCGGAGATTACCTGCACAGAGTCATTGCAAGCTATTTTTCTCGCTTAAACATTTATAATCTATATTACATACTTTGAGGAAGATAAACATCACTCTTAATTATATTTTAACATGATTATTAAAGTGTTTTATCCACTGCACAATACACATTAATGTTTGTACTGTACTACAAATATCAATTTAAGAGGTGAAACTTTGTTATAAAATACTCATGAATATTAGTTAAGTTGTAACCGAAACTTCACCGGACAAAAACTAAACTTATAAACATTGCAATCAGTACACATTCGATTCATTAAAGCATAACAACAGAAAACATACCCAGGCATTACAGCAGATAAACTACTTCACCAAACAGTTAAAAATAGTTAAAAATCCATGAGGTGAGTGATTTCACGCTGCTGCTGAACAGCTGTTGTTGCATTCAATTCCCGCTTCTCCGACACTCACACGTGTCGCGCCACAGCCGGACAATCTTTCTGGCCTTATGGTTAAGGCAAAAACAAGGTTTGGAAGATGGGTTGTTGGTGTACTTGCTCATTAATGAAATTTTGTTCATTTCTAACAAAAAAATTGACATAGTGTAGCTTTAAGGCATTTGCAAATATACAAGTATTTTGAGAGTGTAGGGAGAGCAACTCTGTTGTGTCATTCACAGTGCATCATGGGAGTGGGCAGACTTATGGTCATAATGATTTTGAAAAATTAATTAATCCATGGAGAAATGGGAGCTCATTTACATGGACACCAGAAAGCCGTTTAAGAAGAGAAAGCTGCTTTAGATTCAAACTCGGCATACGCATGCCGTGCTATCACATGCACTGTTATCAGTTGTCTCTCTACTCGATTGGAGTGCATACTGGAAATGCAGACATGAAGAACAGTAGTCAGTATTTTAAATTGCTGTATAAACTGACAGTTCATAGTGTGTGTTTGCATGCGATTTTCCATTTT
The DNA here is from genome assembly GCF_019703515.2 of Myxocyprinus asiaticus. Taxonomy (NCBI): domain Eukaryota; kingdom Metazoa; phylum Chordata; class Actinopteri; order Cypriniformes; family Catostomidae; genus Myxocyprinus; species Myxocyprinus asiaticus. The sequence goes on from NC_059379.1 coordinate 40,515,686, forward strand.
CCCACTGTACTCCCAGAAATGTTGAATTCTTTCTGCTGTGTTTATTTGTTGATATGATGTTGGGCTGCATCCTATGATGTTAGTTATTCGGTCTGTTTCACGCACAACGGCACTCTTCAAACACCCATTAGAATGTTGCTTATGCGTTTACAAGACCACATGAGCCGAGTTCTCCGGGAGAAACAGGTGTGTTAACCCGGTTTCTCTCAGTCCTTTAAACGCCGTTAGGAGAACACCGTTCTCATTTACTATTCTTAAGAAGCCAACAATGTGTAAGGTTATGTAAACGGCTTAAGCATTAACCGATCAGCACATGTAGATTTTACCCAGATTTCACATTGCATGTAAACACCTTTAACGGTGTTCTTGCCGGCTTATACAGTGTGCGCAAGTGTCCTATATACGTTTTGACATCAAAAGCAGAGAATAACTAGATGATTTCAAGTCTCATGTAAACACGGTTTTCTTGCATTTTAGTGTTTTAATAAGCTGATTTTTGATAGTTGTCCACCTATTGGTGTGCATGTAAACTCGCTCATTGATGGATACATAGATACATACAGCCCTTTCTGTAAATTCAACATCACTTTTAGGTTTAGGTGTCATGTGTAAACAGTGGTCAATTTGCTATCACATGTAGTTGTAACATTGCTGGAAAAGTTGTGTATTGACTCTTTCTGTGAACAAAGCCGTAAGTTTATTGGTTTGAACATGTACATGGTTTGAAGCTCTGACGTAAAATGTTGCTGTCAAGGAATCCGAGAATTTTGAAGGAGCTGATGCAATAACTCCACGTCACTTAGTTGTAAGTCTGTGACGCAGGAGTCAAAAATCAGGATTATCCACAATATCGTTAAATTGGACAGACACAAATCCATTAGAGCAGACCATTTTCTGTAAATGTCATCAGAGTCTTTTTGGTGCTTATGTGTGTAAAGTAGCAATGTGAATAAAAGACGAAGTCGTTGCATGTATGAAAAGCACATGTGGCACATTTACAGTAAAAGATAATCCAGCAATTTTACTGCAATTTAACAGGTTTTCATGTGTGAAAGTGACTAATGATGCTAATATTTATGATGTCAGAAATGGTTGTTGATAATGTCACATGTTGTGTTCTCAGCTGCAGTCAGTCATAATGAAGGTTCTCGCAAACTTCCATGATTTCTCAGTGCTCTTCTCCATGGTAACAACCACTTTACCCAAACTAAGACAGTGGGCAGTTATATTTAAAGTAACTTGTTCAAAACAAAATATTGTTTTTTTGTTTTCTGATGTGTGATGCTTGATGATTGCAGGAGAAGTTCTTGCTGTTTCTAGACATGTTCCAGAAAGAGAGTGTGAGGGTGGAGGTGTGTAAATCCATCATGGAGGTCTTCATCAAGTATTTTAGTCATATTCATGACTAAAACTCCTGCTGCTCTCTATAACTAAACACATTTTATTATTCATGACACCATGTGACATCTATGCCCTTATATTTGTGAATCAACGTTGTGGAAAAAGTCTCAAAAGTTATTAAAAATTCAAAAGTGCTTTCACATACAGTACATATTTTACTTTTAATTCCACTTCTTTAAACAATTTTGCATCCTGTTAACTACCTCAACTCAAATTCAGGAATTATATTGGAATTTAAAGGGGTCATGACAGACATTTTAAATATTATTATTATTATTTGACCTGAGGTCCACTTATAATGTTAATAAAGTTCATTAAGTTCAAAACAGTCATGATTTAGTAACATATGATCATTTTCCACCCTGTTTCTGGCCCTTTGTCTGAAACGCTCGGTTTTGGCTTCCTTTAAACTTCAATGTTAACGCCCATTGTTATGATTGGCTAACACTGAGCAGCCCCTTGACACAACCATATATACTGTACTGAAACTCAATTGAAAGAAAGTGAACCAGCTCCACAACAACAAAAATTATATTTAAGGGTTTACACATAACGCACATCCAACACGTTGCATCCGAAAGTTTTAAACTGTTCACTCAAGCACAGCAGCACCATAAACTCTAAATATCAAACAGTCATGACATATGAAACATTCATGAATGGAAGTGGTTGCTTGCGGTTTTGTGGTCAGGTCCAATAGTGTTTCTAACTGCCCCATTCTCCAATAACAGTTCCTTTACAAAGCTTGAATCATATTGTGACTCGTTCACAAGCAATCCATGCTGAAATGAGCCGAACACACATTATACAATGCACAGTGAAACTGACGCACACACATATCGTCTGTGTGACGCACCTCTGGATGAGACGCAGTTCACTCAACCAGCGGCAACAATGAAATGAGCAGAACAGACACGTTTTTAAAAGTTAAGCTTGTACCACTCTTAAAATGCGGCACATATCACCAGAAACTCACTAGTGCATGTTTACATAGACCATCAGTTTAAAATATTGCAGATGGGTGCAAAACACACATCCAGGATACATTTATATTTCAAATAAGCAAGACACAGAATGGGGATCTCCTTTTAAAATCCAAACTAACCGTTTTTGCAGCTTGGTTTAAATCAATGCTCTTTTTGCATTGAGAAGGAAGTATTGAGTTCTGAAACTTACAACATGTGTTTATCAAGGAAAAATCAAGGAAAATGTTATTCCTCATGTCATGACCTCTTTAAAATGCATTATCTGTTAAATTCTGAATGCAGCACAACCCCATATATTTACGGTATTTGTCTTGTATTAGTTAGTGTTGTGTGTTAATGTATTGATGACATGTATTTTGTTTGTAACTGTATTCAGACACTAGCAGGAGGCGACGAGAGACCCTGTCATTCTGAACGCAATGCTATACATCTGTAAGACCATGCACGACTCTGTCAAGTGAGTGAGTCGTATGTCAGAGTTCAGCTGTTAATACGTGAGTGCACAGAGGTACATTGACATGTGTAATGTTGTCTGTGTTCTAGTGATTTAACTCTAGATGATGAGAAAAGATCTCTGGCTCTGCTTATTAATGGATTCATCCGTATGATGAGTCTTTGTTCATTCATCAGTCTCCAAAAATACTCCTTATTTACATAAAAGGGTTAGCAACTATGAATATGACTTTAGAAAGAGCCTTTTTTTCTATTTATGAAAGTCTGTCTTTTTGTCAGGTGTCATTCGGGAGAGATTTTGAGCAGCAGTTGAGTTTCTGTGTGGAAGCTCGAACAACCTTCTGTAATCTAAAGCCCGTCATCATTCACCTCATACATGTAAGCAGCATTTGTCCTAATGCAGACGTTTGCATGTCCTTATATACTGTATATATGAATGTTTCTTTGTGAATTCTCCATCTAAGGTTCTGTTTGGTGACACTAACTGTTGTCTCATGTAGTGTTAAAAGAGTGTATTTTACTGTCATATTAATGTCTCTTTCAAAGACGGTGAATCAGTTAGCCATGGAGACCAGACGCGTGATGAAAGGAAATCACTCACGCAAAACTGCTGCTAAATCCTAAAAATGCGTGTATACACAAAAGATACCTTTTCTGATTTATAAAACCATGTGTACTCCAGAACCTGCGCAAAGTTCACTTTATAAATCTCAGTTAGTGAAAGATTGTGCGTACATGCACATTCTTTATTCCCCACCCTGTCTCCTCCCCGAAATAACCATATATGGGGCTTACTATGCTATATATATATATATATATATATATATATATATATATATATATATATATATATATATATACATACATACACACACACACACACACATACACACACAGTGGCAAGAAAAAGTATGTGAACCCTTTGGAATTACATTATGTATAAATAAGTTACAATAATGAACAAACACAATCTGTTTTAGCTAATACCACATAAATTATTGTATTGCTCTTGTACATATTGAAGACATCATTCAAACATTCACAGTGTAGGTTGTAAAAAGTATGTGAACCCCTAGACTAATGATGTCAACAAAAGCTAATTAAAGTCAGTTGGCAAACCTGGCATCCAATTAATGAAACAAGACTGGACTCAAACATTTTGAGTTTGCTATTCAGAAGAAACATCTGCTGACGTGGACCATGCCTCGCAAAAAAAAAAAAAAGATCTCAGAAGACCTACAGTCAAGAATTGCTGCTTTGCAAAAAGCTGGAAAGTGTTACAAAGTTATCTCGAAGAGCTTAGATATTCATCTGTCCACAGTTAGACAAACTGTCTATAAATGGAGATGATTATGTACTGAGAGTACTCTCCCTAAAAGTGGCCATCCAGCCAAGATGACTCAAAGGGCACACCGCAAAATGCTCAGTGAGGTAAAAAAGAACCCTAGAGTGACGGATAAAGACAGATAAAGTAATCATTGGAACTGGTTAACATCTCTGTTCATGAGTCTACAGTGGCAGGACACCACGAAAGAAAAGAATTTTTTTTGGACTGATGAAACTAAGGTTGAATTTTTTGGGACGAACACGCACTACGTGTGTCATAAAAAGGGCACCGCATCACAACATGAAAACATCATCTCAAATTGTAAAGTACGGTGGTGGGAGCATCATGATTTGGAGCTTCTTTGTTGCTTCAGGGCCTAGACCACTTGCCGTCATCAAGGGAAAAATTAATTCCCAAGTTTATCAAGATATCCTAAAGGGTAATGTCAGGATGGCTGTGCGCCAGCTGAAGCTCAGTAGAAGTTGGGTGATGCAGCAGGACAATGACCCTAAACATCGAAGTAAATCCACTACAGAATGGGTTCAAAAAAAGAAAATCCACCTTTTGGAGTGTCCCAATCAGAGCCCAGACCTTAACCCAGTAGAGATGCTGAGAGCCGTTCACACCAGACATCCTAAGAATATGTCTGAGCTGAAGCAGTTCTGTTAGGAAGAATGGTCCAAAATTCCTTCTGAATGTTGTGCAGGTCTAATCCGAAGCTACCGGAAATGCTTGTTTGAAGTTATTGCTGCCAAAGGAGGATCAACCCGTTATTAAATCCAAGGGTTCACTTACTTTTTCCGCAACACTGTGAATGTATAAGGGGATGTGTTCAATAAAGACATGAAAGATTATAATTGTTTGTGTGTTGTTAGTTTAAGTGCATTGCATTTGTCTATACTTGTGATTTTGATGAAGATGAGATAATATTTTATGACCAATTATTGCAGAAAACCAGCTAATTCCAAAAGGGTTCTTGCCACTGTATATATTATTGTTGATAACATTAGCCTAGGGGTTCACATTCTTTTTCCAACCTATACTGTGAATGTTTGAATGATGTATTCAATATGTACAAGAACAATACAATAATGTGTGTGTTATTAGTTTAAACAGATTGTTTGTTCATTATTGTAACTTAGATGAAGATCAAACCAGATTTTAAGACAAATTTATACATAAATATAGGTCATTCCAAAGGGTTCACATACTTTTTCTTATATACAGTATATACAGTAACCAAGGGAGGCGGGGCATCTTCAGTCTCTCTCTCTCTCTGCCTGTGTGCGCTGTGTGTTATTGTGTGCCTTGAGAAGTGCAAAAATAACGTCAAATTATAGGATTTTTTTGGAATGCCATGCAGCAGGATTTTGCATTACTGCGATAGAAACGATAGTTCAACATTTTTAGCGATTGACACATTTACATTGTCCACCCCAACACAGAGCCCTCCATCTGCTCAGTGGTCTGATTATTAAGTGTTAACCTGTCAATAAGATGTGTATTTTTAAGAGGTTTATGCAGTCTTGCAGTGTGTGGTTATGTAGCAGAAATTCCATGAATTAATAAAATCAAAGAAAAAGAAACTCACAAGCACTTGGCCACACGAAAGTTTGCTGCGCTTCCCCTCACGCACTTGTGCAAAGAGGCTCTGTTTGGTTGAGCCACATTTCATGAAGTTTTCTGCAGTTGCCAGGGCATTAAGGTCTTTAGACATTTTTTTTTTTTTTTTATGTTGAAAATTTGCTTATATTATGTTGAGTTAAACAAGGATACTGACATGCTGTCTTACTGGTGTCGCACATTTTATGGATCTTTGTCTGAGAAAAAATCGTGGTTAACAGGTTTTATGATTATTCACAAATGTTCTTATTAGGCAATTATGCACTGAGGCAAAAAAGTGATATCATATCACAATTGAACGTGTTGGTGGACATGTTTCTTAGGGATATATGGATGCTATGTGCAGCCTTACAATAAGAATATTTATAAATACACAACAAATAAATAGGAGGTTTGTAATTAGAGATGCTCCAACATAGGGCACAACACTGCTTGCTTTATCTGCATTCCGGGCACTGAATGATGCGCATCAATGTAACCAAAGTGCTCGGAGTCACAGGGTGATCCTAGCTGCGCTTTCAAAAATGCAGAACTGTAATATTATTGTGGGTGCACAACATGTAGTTAACGGCATCCAACAGTTCTTCTGCAAAAGTTTATTAAAGCAATCCGTTGTCTGTCAGACACCCTACCATAAAAAACTGGCAACAGACTCCATAAAAATGCTGTCCTTAATCTGTCCACAACACCGCACAAATCAACCTGTGGACTATAGTAAAGGGAACATTGCCAAAAGCAGGCGATTTAAAGTCTGATACTGACTAAAATTGAAATATATTGTTGAATGTGGTGAATTTGTACACAAGCAATGCTTTAAATAATGAGGATGATTTAACACAACTTTAACCATGCTGATAGTAACTACACGTAAACGCACCACGCGTTGTCAGCATGCTTAAACATTGCAAAAAGTTCCATCTTTCAATTCATCTCTTTAAAAGCACCACAGCTAAAAATATTAAACTTACTAGTTTGTTTTTGGATGAGTAGTAGAACATCCTGTCCCATTTGTAGAATGTGTATCTTTATATGACTTCTGTGACTTTCTGTATTATATCCATCATCAGTAACCCTCATTCATTAAAATGGTCCTAAACAGCCGATTTAGCTTGCTTTATTGGTGGATATGATTTTGATAGATCAAATATATTTGTGAGTTTTTGTGTAGTCCCAGTTTCACGTGAATTGAAAGTTCACGTTCTGTCTGCGACTCCTGGCCAACCACCATGCGGGCACTGTCCGTAACCATAGCAACAGCTGCTCTAAAGACCCAGGCACAATCACAAGAGATTTTCACATTTAGGCATATGCTGAAAAACACAAATTATTATTATATGAAGATACTGTATTATACTGTATATATAATATTTTTGCCATGTGTAAATAAAACATTTAGTGTTTTTTAACTGTAGATTCTAAATTCTTATGGTTAAATTAACCATGACATATTTAATCGTGGTTAATAGTGATGGTGTAATCATTGACGAGTCTAGCTGATGGTGAAGTCATGTTGACTTGCTGGGCTCGCTGGGACAACAAGAAGCTCTGTGCTATATTGCACTGGAAATGTTCTTTCATCCAGCACAAAAGGTCTACTAAACAGGTTGAGATACATGCAGCTACTGTAGGATCGTCAGGCTGGAATGAGAGGTAGAGTTGTGTGTCATCAGCGTAGCAATGGCAGGAAAAGCTGTGTGCCTTAATGAGAGATCACAGCCATGTATTTGGAGAAGAGGAGGAGTCCAAGCAATGAAACCTGAGGTACCCCAGTAAGTAGTTGGTGGAGCATAGAGTGTATATATACTACCCGCATCCAAAACAATATCTACCAGCTTCTCTTTCTGGCCAGACTTCCACTAGCATTCGAATGCGTGTCTCTAACTCATTAATCTTCTCTGTCAGCCTAACTAATTCCTTACATCATGCTGACAGATAAAGCTATAGCAAACATGTGGTATGCCGTGAAAGTAGCGGTAACGTGTGCTGATGCCATGACATACTGCAGTTGTTTGTTGTTGTGGTGATGGTTCCTGAGCAGCGGGGGTTTGAGATTGATGCAGTACAGTAGTCCATGTAAAACGCAGAGGAGAAAATGGATACACGCAGTTGATTCACGGTAAAAAAAAAAAAGAGGAAAAACAGAGGCACGTGGTAAAATAATAGAGATAAAAGATTCCAATGCTGAAAGCAGAAAAATAAACAATGCTACGCAGGCTAGCAGGCTACAAACACACACTCGAGCTACACGCCAGCAGCAACAGGAACAAGAAATGACAATCATAACTCACCAAACTGTTATTGTTAGTAGAGGGAAGAGAGGATGAGTCCATAGAGGAGAGCAGAACATACACCTGAATGAGGCCTGTGGAAACATGTGTGGCAGGCAAAGTTATAGATATATTTTAAACTTAAAGGGATTCTTCACCCAAAAATGAAAATTCAGTCATTATTTTCTCATTCGTGTTGTTCTAAACCCATATGAATTTATTTTTTGGTACACAAAGGGAAAAATTGTGAAAAAAATATTTTGCGCACTAATGGTGGATGGTGACCAGCTCTTAAAGCTCTTGATACATCCAAAACCTTCAAAACATTGACTGTGTATTTGCGGCTTCTTCGAGTACTCCAATTCATGTACATAAGGCTGGACATAGAAATGCATCTCCTTTTCGTCTTCAAACTCTTCAGACATGTTTTGTTAAGTTTGGTTAAGTTCTGTTCTTTGGTTTGTGTGCAGCTGAGTTGTGTTTTCTGTTGTTAATATCTCTGTGGTGGTCTGGTTGTGGAAAACAAGGCAAAGCCATATCTTGAGAGCAGGGGTTGCTGCTCTTGTGCACTCTCATGAACGTGCACAGGAGAGCAACGGTCGGTCAAAATTTTCCAGCTGGATTCCTGATTTGTTGTATTCTGGATGAATTGAGATTCACAATTTTTTGCTTGGAATAAAGATTCTTTTAAGATTTTGAAGATTTTTTTATTATTATTTAAGTAACATGCAATTTAATAAAGGTTCTGACAAAATGTTCTTTGCTTCAGTCTTTTTGACTGAATAGTATTTATCAAAATTCCCACAAGAGGGCGCAACTAAAATATAATAAACCAAACAGCAGTGTTATTATTGCAAAAAAAACAAACAAAAAAAATCCTGTTAAAAAAAGTGTTAAACTAAAGTGCATAAAAAAAGGATTTAGTCCATTTGAATTATAACTGGCTGTAACAAGGTAGAAGGGAAAGGAAATGGCGAGAACCGGCTTGACAATATAAAGTAATGTTTAATGAGAAATTAAACAAAAACATGAACATAAACACATACAGGGCAGCTGCCTGTAGCTCTCTCTCTCCTGAACTGCTGCCTCCGGCAGCCTTTATCCCTCTTGTCGGCTTGATTAGCCTGATTAGGGGCAGGGTGTGTGTCATCACGGGGCAGCCCGCACTCCTCCTTGCCACACTCCTCTCTCCTTTCCTCCCCGGCCTGACGTACATCCTTTCCGGGGGCATCCCTTCTGGCCCCGCCTGCCGGCAGGTCTTCCCTGCCTTCTCGGACCTGGGAGGGAGACAAGAGAAGGGAAAAGCAAACAAAAAAAAGAGAGGGAAAGACCAACACAGAGCGACAGTGGGAGAGAGAGAGGAGAGAGAGAAAAGAAAAACTTACTCGCAGGTTCTCTGATACGCCGTAGCCTGGTCCTCGGTCACCCCTCCACCCTCTAGTGGATGACAGCCGCTCCTCCCTGGGTGGATCGGAGGCAGTCCTCCGGCTCCTGGCGGACGGAACGCCCCGCCACGTTTTGGTGGATGGTAGGGGTCTCCTTCGCCCCTGGCAGGCGGTCAGTAAGGAGCCCCTCCTACCCTCGCGGTCGGCGGTCATTCCTCCGCTTTCAGGCGGCTGGGCTCCTCCGTCCCCTGGCGGATGGCCACGGCTGCTCCTTTGGGGTGGATGGTAGTGGCGAGGACTCTACTATGGTGCATCCCTCCTCCTTCCCGGGTTTCGGCACCAGTGTAGAAGATTCAACAATAAGGAAGCGGGAAGCGGGGTGGCAGTCCAGGTAAATCAAGCTTTAATGGTTTTTCCCAGTCTAACAAACAGTCTTTGGCTCCTCAGCTTCACAACAGGGCATTTACTCTTCAGCTTCAAAACAAGATAATTTAGATTTAGTCACAAGAGACAACATAAATTCATAAATATTTAAGTTCAACAGCTTTGCAGCTTTTAGCTTCACAGAATGTCAGGTCTGTAACTGGGGCTCTCTCTCCCGAGCTGCCACCTCCGGTGGCCTTTATCCCTCTCGTCGGCTTGATTAGCCTTATTAGGGGCTGGGCGTGCGTCATCATGGCCCGGCCCCGCCCTCCTCCTTGCCACACTGGCTAAAGTGAAGTTAAAAGCAAAATGAGAGGGAAAAAGCTTCATAAACAGTTATTTGTTACCTTGGTGTTACACTGGTAAATAAATAAGCAAATATGCTTTTAAAAAAACACTGTGGAGTAAGTCATTTTAACCAAAACACTTTTTGTCAAATTCCACGAATATCTCTTCACGGTCCGCTAGCTGTCCGTTCTGTGTGTGTGCACTGAAAATAAAAATCTGGTGTTTGTACACGGCCCTGGCTCTGTTAATGGGAAAATAAACAAAGTGGATCAGAAGATCCACACAACACTATTGAACGTGCATGAATTTGGGGGGGCGGAGCTTCTGAAGGAGCATTGAAGGGAGGGGTGTGTTTGTTTGGCTGTTGAGTTCAAATATCAACTGTCTTTCTTAGGAATCACTTACTCCACCTTTAAATTATAACAATGGAGCCTTCAGTGTTTCTTTTGTAAACTTTGCTTGAAGCTTTTGAAGTAATTATTCAGAGTAAACAGTGCTTTAAGTTTTCAGTAACAGTAGCAATTAGACATATACTGTATATATCTATATCTATATCTATATATATATATATATATATATATATATATATATATAAATAATATAAAAACATTAAAAAGTAATTAATGCAAAATAAAATTACTTAAATTATTTACAATAGATATATATTAATACTACTTTAATTCAGAATGTCTGAATGCTCATAACAGAGAACAGCAGGTAAATTAGGCTGCATTTACACATCCCACAGATCTAACATTTTGAAATATACGTATATTATATATGCATTATACATATATTTGTTGTCCCGTCTGCTTATACATTAACAGCTGTGTTTACGTTAATACTGCATTGAGAGGGCAATTTTGACTAAAATAAGAGTTCATGCATGCCGCTGCACTCATCACAGGACATGAGTGCACGGGCAGACATACGCATGTGAGCGTTTGAATGTAGCCAGCTGAAATCTAATGGCGAGTCAGAGCTTGATACTGCCGGTATGTTTTTGTATCAGTAGGTGTTAAAATATTGAACTGAGCAGAGATTTCGTGGCACCCGTAGTCGGTCGTTGCGACACCCTGCAGATTGGGAACCACTGCGCTAGACTAAAGTCTTTGGCCGTTGTGTTTCCTAGTTTATTCAGCATCTCATGCAGAAGCGCTGTTTTTTTAGATGCATATAAAATTAAAAAGAACTTTAAAAACGTGTCTCGAAGCGAATTTCAAAATTACATTTGACCGCCTTACAAAGACATGCCATTGGAACATTAACATGCATAGCTGAATGGTTGTCATTTAGGTATAAGATCCCATGGGTGTCTGAATCAAGATCATGAAATGTTTAATTGTGCAGCTCTAGTTGTGAGTTATTTAAAGCCAAACGAGGCAAGAAAGGTATGGATGTCTGCGGCCTGAGATTTGTCCAGGTGGATGTTAAAGTCACAGAGGACCAGCTCCAGCTCATCTAAAAATTTTCCCAACTGACCTGGAGGATGATATACAACTACAAAAAAAAAGACATGTGAACTTCCATGTATTGGAGATAAGCAAACCTTTTCCCCCACCCCTCTCAGTCAGATGGGAGGTGTGGAAGAAAGTGAAGTTGGTAAAGAGGGAAAAGAGTGTGGCTGTGAATGAGGCTATTACTCTATATACAGTTGTGCTCAAAAGTTTGCATACCCTTGGAGAATTGGTAATATATGTACCATTTTTAAAGAAAACATGAGTGAGCAGGCAAAACACATTTATTTTATTTCTTATGGGATTCATATTCAACTGTAGGTTATAACAGAATGGCACAATCATAAAACAAAACATGGCAACAAAGAAAAAAATGAAATGACCCCTGTTCAAAAGTCTGCATACCCTTAGTTCTTAATACTGTGTATTGCCCCCTTTAGCATCAATGACAGCGTGCAGTCTTTTGTAATAGTTGTCTATGAGGACCCAAATTCTTGCAGGTGGTATAGCTGCCCATTCGTCTTGGCAAAATGCCTCCAGGTCATACAAAGTCTTTGGTCATCTTGCATGAACCGCACGTTTGAGATCTCCCCAGAGTGGCTCGATAATATTAAGGTCAGGAGACTGTGATGGCCACTCCAGAACCTTCACCATTTTTTTCTGTTGTAATCACTGGAGGGTCAACCTTGTGCTTAGGGTCACTGTCGTGCTGGAAAGTCCAAGAGCGTCCCATGCGCAGCTTTCGTGCAGAAGAATGCAAATTCTCTGCCAGTATTTTATGATAACATGCTGCATTCATTTTGCCAACAATTTTCACAAGAATCCCTGTGCCTTTAGAGCACACACACCCCCAAAACATCAGTGAGCCACCACCATGCTTCACAGTGGGGATGGTATTCTTTTCACTATAGGCCTTGTTGACCCCTCTCCAAACATAGTGCTTATGGTTGTGACCATAAAGCTCTATTTTGGTATCATCACTCCAAATTACAGTGTGCCAGAAGCTGTGAGGTGTGTCAAAGTGTTGTCGGGCATATTGTAACTGGGCTTTTTTGTGGCATTGGCGCAGTAAAGGCTTCTTTCTGGCAACTTGACCATTTAGCTCATTTTTGTTCAAGTATCGTCGTATTGTGCTCCTTGAAACAACCACACTGTCTTTTTCCAGAGCAGCCTGTATTTCTCCTGAGGTTACCTGTGGGTTTTTCTTTGTATCCCGAACAATTCTTCTGGCAGTTATGGCTGAAATCTTTCTTGGTCTACCTGACCTTGGCTTGGTATCAAGAGATCCCCGAATTTTCCACTTCTTAATAAGTGATTGAACAGTACTGACTGGCATTTTCAAGGCTTTGGATATCTTTTTATATCCTTTTCCATCTTTATAAAGTTCCATTACCTTGTTACGCAGGTCTTTTGACAGTTCTTTTCTGCTCCCCATGGCTCAGTATCTAGCCTGCTCAGTGCATCCAAGTGAGAGCTAACAAACTCATTGACTATTTATACACAGGTACTAATTGCAATTTAAAAAGCCACAGGTGTGGGAAATGAAACTTTAATTGCCATTTAAACCTGTGTGTGTTACCTTGTGTGTCTGTAACAAAGCCAAACATTCAAGGGTATGTAAACTTTTGATCAGGGCCATTTGGGTGATTTCTGTTATCATTATGATTTAAAAAGGAGCCAAACAACTATGTGATTATAAATGGCTTCATATGATCACTATCCTTAAATAAAACACATGATCAGTCATATTTTCAAAATCAATGCCAAAATTTCACAATATCTGCCAAGGTATGCAAACGTTTGAGCACAACTGTATTTTATTCTGTGTGACATGTATGTGATACATAGCTAATACACTATATGGCCCAAAGTTTGTAGACACAACCTTCTAATTAACGAGTCTAGTTACTCCATTAATTCCATTAAAGATCAGTGCTTGAAGTGAGCTGGTACACACTGGCAATGTTGGTAAAATGATGTGACAGTACAGTCGTCCGGATGCACGTAAAACTCTCAGGGGGGAACATCAACCAAATCAGCTTTGCCTGGAGAACCATTGGTGTCAATCAAATGGTTAAAAATGTGAGATAATTAAAAAACCTACTTTTGCGAACTAGTTCTAAATGTTTAATTTGACGTCAACAAAGCCAGTACAGGGGCCTGGGTAGCTCGGCGAGTATTGACACTGACTACCACCCCTGGAGTCATGAGTTTGAATCCAGGGTGTGCTGAGTGACTTCAGCCAGGTCTCCTAAGCAACCAAATTGGCCAGGTTGCTAGGAAGGGTAGAGTCACATGGGGAAACCTACTCGTGGTCGTGATTAAGTGGTTCTCGCTTTCAATGGGGTGCGTGGTAAGTTGTGTGTGGATCACAGAGAGTAGCATGAGCCTCCACATGCAGTGAGTCTCCACGGTGTCATGCACAACGAGCCACGTGATAAGATGCGCGGATTGACGGTCTCAGAAGCGGAGGCAACTGAGACTTGCCCTCTGCCACCCAGATTGAGGTGAGTAACCACGCTACCATGAGGACCTACTAAGTAGTGGGAATTGGGAATTCCAAATTGGGAGAAAAGGGGATAAAAAAATAAAAACAAGCCAGTACAGGAGGAATCTGTGGAAAGCCTTGTTAAAGAATAATAATTTAAAAAAAGTGTAACTTTGAATTTAGCATTGCTTTACCAGGGTAATTTAAAAATATGGCCGTAGCCAAGTTTACCCAAAAGCCTATAACAAAACATCTGATTTTTGTCAAATTTAGTAAGCCTATATGACGTGATTATGAAGAAGCATGCCAAATTTGGAGGAGACTGGACAATTGGTGGTGCAGTAACAATTGGAAATTTTGAAAATGGCCATATGTCGATGGTTCTTAATCAGATTATGGTGCTTTTTCTCTATTTTAGATACTAATGGATATATCATTTAGTGGGAGGATGCTACATAAGTAAGTTGTTTAATAAATGTATGTTTAAATGAAAATTTGTGTCCTTAATGTTTTTATTATGTAGAAATTATCATCAAAGAAATAAAGCACTTAAAGCTGTGATATATTGTGTATATGTTCTATATGCAGTATATTGATATTCTGAGGATAGTCATGGCTAAAGTCTTGTCCTCTTGCTTAAAAAAAGACTTGACTTGATTGTATCTCTTTGTCCATTTCTCAGCGGATGCATTTCTAAAGGCAGAAGTCAGTATTTTGCCGGAGGTCCCGCGCACCATCAGTATTGATGGTAAACAGTGCTCATCAGAGCCCTTCCTGCTCAACTTCATCAATAACTTCCTCTCCACACTGCTCATGTGCCGGTAATACATCCTTATATATCTGCAGAAACATTGTTCAGAACATCTGGCTAATCTCTGTGCGGATCTGAGCATGATTGGTTGTTCGTCTGGTCTTGTAGGATCATCCCGAGCAGGGTGTCCTGTATCTGGTGCGAGGACTCTTGAACATGGTGCAGGATTACACCTGGGAGGACAATAGCGATGCTAAAGTCCACGTCTACATCAGTGCTTTACCATTACTAACAGCAATGAGCCAAGAAACCTATCTTTACACCATTCCTAAAGGTATCTGATGGAAACATGTCCAGCTCACATTTCACCCCAAAATCAAATGTAAAAAAAAAATTGTTTTGCATAAAGAAAATAAAGCCTATTTTTAGGACCATTAAGATTTTTGCATTGTGACATCTACTGCTTTTCCACCATCACGCTGAACAGTTCTGAGCACGGTTCCAGTAACATTTCCACTCGAGCACAGTTTGGTACGGTATAATTACATACCATTGCGATCGGTAGACCCTGCCCCTTACCTGGACCAAACCCTTCTCTGAACTGACCCTGACCAAATGACCTTGAGGAAATCAAGCTTTTTGTTCGTTTTCAAGTGGTATTAAAGGAAATAATAAGAATGAAGACAGGAAACAGGATGGGCAGAAGAGCGGAGCAAAAGGTGGATGAAAAAGCGTATTCGCACATATTCATCTCTACTCTCCACACCACTGCTGTGACACTAATTCAACATTTAGTCTTAATTTTCTGTAGTTCCACCAGACTATTAGAGTGAAAATAGCAGTGCTATGCCCCCCAATTTCTTATTACTTTAATGCATCAGAATGTTTTCGTTTTGGGTTTGTTTGTAATTTTCATTATTCTCGTAGATGATTCTCATTAGATTCTCATTACAGTAAGACTCTAATGCAATGATTTTTTAAAAGGTTAAATCATCAATGTGTATGTATAAAGGGAGTACAGTAAATATTGTCATGATGTATCACTACTTCACTAAATAATATTTCATTATTTTTTGCATTACAGTAATGAGAACTGATGGGAAATTAATTGCCATGAAAATAATGTCATAAAGCAAAAAATCATAATGGGCCTTTCTTAATTTTTCTTTGAATTTTGGGCTGAAATATGACCAATTAGTGGGCATGTTTTTCAATTTTCGTAAGATTCACACACACGCAAATACACAATATGAATGGATTGCTGAATAAATACAGACACAATCTCCAATGACCATACCAACTTATCTTGTATTTGACATGAACAGAAATGTAAAATAGAAGCCTCTCTGTTCCTGTTTTAGTGGATTACAATGAAACTCTCTTTGGAGGAGATCCCAAGTTCATCGCAGAGATCAATAAGCTGTGTGAGACTCTGATTGTTCAGGTGCTGGATCATTTAAAGAGTCTGGGTCGAGATGAGGTGAGTGCATTATCATTTAAGTTTAAGTATTGATGCTGATCCAGCCTACAGTGACCTCTGAAAGTGTTTAGACACTTAAACTACACTAACAATGTCTGAATGTCATTGCATTACATAAGAAAATATCAAACCAAGTAGCATTTATATATAACATAGATAATATTTTGTGTAAGCTTACTTGTTTTTATTAGAACTATTAAAAGTGTTTGTGCTTGTGCATGTTTATTTGATTATTTACTGAAAAATTCATTTAACAGTTTCAGTGAGTAGAGATATTACATATAACGGGTTATAACAGAGCTCCTGATAAAGCATAAATAATATTTATCAGATATGTATCACTCGAATTAGCTGACAAGAACTTGGAGCTGATCAGAGCATCCCTATATGAAATGACAAAATAAAACATATATTGTTCAAACACTTTGTGTCAAACATTAGAGGAACATGTCCCTACTTAATGTGATGAAGTACACCTGTGGTTACTCTGCTAGGAAGTATAAGTGAAAAGTACAGTTAGTTCTGAGAAAAGCTCATGCATCATTTGTTGAACCTTATGCGACCCCGTGTTCACATGTGTGGACGTTGTATTTTGGCTTTTTTATATGCAACGCATAAGTTAAAGGAGTTAAAACGGACTGAATACTGTTCACAAGACTCTACACTGTCATTTAAGGGTTAAACTTCTGCTGCACCACATCACGTGACACAACAGCATAACGTCGATTTCTGTGAAGCGCTCCTACAGGCACAGTGTCAACAAAAGTGCCTCTGGTAAGAAACCTCTTTATGTTTTTTTATTGAAACCGGTTTGGTTGTAAAGAGTAATGTCTCTAGTTTCGGTTGATATGCCGCTTTAAATAATCCGTTCATTTTTCACGTGTCAGCGCGCTGATAAACATCATGTCCACATATGTGGAAAATGGGACATTATTCCCTCAAAAGATGAAAAAACATGTTAGTTATTTTGAATATTTTTCAACATTAACACATCTGTGGGTCATTTCTCTTCATTTTAATATAAATGTTGTTATATTTGATTTTGTTATCACTGTACAATACGGTTCTATTCATTAACATGAATAAATGCATTCTTATATATTTAATGTGTATTTTCACATTGAGAATAAATGTGTTCATGCAAAAGCTGAAAAATGTTGCTTTCAGAGGCTTTATATGGAGTTAGGATGAAAATAAGGTGCATTTCAAACTGTTCTGAGATCAGTGCAGACAGACAGCACACTGGAGGTTAAGTCATTCACTAAATAGGGAGCGCAAGTGCATCCTGTATCTCTCTATGCAGTTAAGTGCATTCACTCTTAAAATCCAATCAAAAGTTCAGTTTCAGGCTGCAGATGATGTTTGGATCACTCAACATGTTTGACAGACATGAGACAATAATAATCAGTACATAGATTCAGAATTTATAATGTATAATTTTATTTTAATATGGTTGGCAGTGATTGGATGATGCATTACTTTTAATCAGAATTATTAATTCAGCTTTATAGAAAATCAGCTGTAATGTCTATAACATCTCAAAAACATGAATAATCAACACTCCTGGACACATAATAAAATATTTGATGAAAAGATCTGACTTTCTATAGCTTGGTATTACTTAACATAAATAAAAATAAATGACACTTTTTTGGATCAATTATCTCAGTGGACAGCAGCATGAGCACAGAGCAGATGCATTTACTCGTGGTCCGGTCTCAGTCATGGAACCCATGTGTTTATGTTTGTGTGTTTTTGTTTAAGTTTATCATTAAACTTTATTTATACTGTCAAACCGGTTCTCGCCTCCTCCTTTCCCTCTAACCCCTTTACAATAATATTAATGACAAGATGATAAATTGACCGATTTGGTCATTTTGAGATGATGTTGGCATCGGCCGATAACTGTACCCTATTAGCAGATTATAAGCACTCTGCTTAGTGTCAGTCAGAAAATTAATCAACAGCCTTGTTTTTTGATAAACAATTTCTTTATTGACATTTTAATATGAATTTTGAGTAAATATTGTGTCAAATAAGTGTTAAATAAGTTTCATGCAATTTAATGTACTTCTCCTTTGCTAACATTAAATGATATAATGTAGAGAATGGCATTATATCGGCTGCACTGCTCTCTAGATATCAGTATTAGTATCAGCATCAGCCGTTGAAAAACCTGTATCCGTCCACCACTACATAAAATACACATCTGTATATCAGACTGCTTAAACTCATTAGGACCAGCTGTTATTACTGATAGGCTGATATACTCATTTAAATGCCTCTGATACACCACTGCATTCATGACACAATGAACATGTCTGTGATTGGTTACAATGCTCAAGCACGGGAAAAAAAACATGTTGTAAATAAAAACATTAGGTCCACTGATAATGTTAGTAAAGTTTTTTTTATTATTATTATTATTTTTTTTTTAATATAATTTAGTAATGTAATAATTTTCCACCCTGTCTCTGGCCCTCTGTCTAAACACACGCTTCCTCCTTTAAACGTCAACGTAAACTCCTACTGTTAGCAGCCCCTCAAATACAGCCATATTTGAAATTCAATCGGAAGAGAATGAACATCCCCACAATATTATAAAACTACATTTCAGGCTGTACACATAACACAGCTAAAACACATTACATCCAAATATATTAAACCATTAATCTCGAGCACAACTCTTAACACCCTGCCTACACCGGATGCGAGAGGCACATCGCATCAAAAGCAATAGAACCCATTGTAATCAATGATGCTGTCTTCCATAGAAGCGTCCGTTACAGTAAGCAGATCTCCTGTTCCATTTTGATCTGCATGCGCTGGCGCTACTACTGCCAACAACAACACAAATAAACAGTTTAGAAAGTCTGTGTCAACGAGCCCAGTGTAGACAGCCTCGAGCCGTTGCGTCGCGTCAATGGACGTGCCCGGTGGTGACAAGGTTTCTGCACCATAAACTATCAAACAGTCATGACATTTGAAATATTCATGAATGGAACTGTTTACTTATGTTTTTGATATAGTCCAATAGTGTTTTTAACTGCCCCATCCTTCAATGACAATTTCTTTGCAAAGCTTGAATGTTTCATGACTGGTTCACAAGCAGTCCACGCTGAAATACGCTGAAGACACATCCACATGATGCACATACATAGTCCAAAGCACAATGAAGATGTTCACTTCCAGTTTCCAGTATCACCCTGTACTGAGGTGCACATAGCCAGAAATTCATCAAAAAGACATCCATTTAGTGTGTGTTTAAATACACAAACAATTAAAAATAGCGCAGATGGGCGAAAGAACAGTATGTTTAGCAGTTCCCACAACAAGAGGCAGCAGCTGAATGTAACCGAATGGCTTAAAACTGAGTTGTAATTTGACACCGCTTCTTTTAAAAGCGCCACCAGAGATATGACAAAAAAAAACATCTGTGTAGTTCATGTTTATATACAAAAATTATTCAAAATTGTCCAGATATAGTAGTTAGTAATAGTTAGACAACACTAGGCCACTGTTTGCTCTGCTCTCTCTCTCTGTGTTTATGAACCGAGCCCCAGTGGGCAGGGCCAAGGGTGCGATGATGTAAAGTAGGCATTGATGTTGTAGCTGTAGAGGCGATCATGAATTAATGAATTATTGCATTGGAGATTAAGTTTTGAGTTCTGAAATGTACAGTAGGTTTTTATAGTAGAAAGACCTCTTATATGTTAAAGTGTTAAGGAAAATTTGATTCCTCTTCCATCGGGGGTGGGTGTAGCTCTACAATCTCTGTCGGACTGGGTGGCTACGTGTGTGCAATCTCAGTTTGCTATAATCATTTTTAGCCCTGTTTTAATGCTTAACTTAACAAATTAATGACACTTTTATCAATGGAGAAAATAGGCCTGTTAAAGTATCAGAATATTAGGCTTAATAATTAGTCATAAAATTCGATTACATTATTTTGTACATAATTATTTTCCAAAATATGCTAAAGATGAAAATATAAATGGTGGGCTAATTTGCACTATAAACAGGCTTTCCAGCTTTGGTTACCTGGTTGTAGTTCAAACTTCTGTGGGAAAAACAACTAAACTATAGCTTAATTTAAATTACAGCTTAGTATATAGCGGCTAGTTGTAATATTCTGACTGTATACCTGAGCTGTGACTGTGCTTCTAGTGAATATGTTTTTTTCCTTCTGAAATATTGTTTTCCTTTCATCAGGCTCATAATAATTTACAGTAAGTAATTTCTTTAAATATCTGAAAGCAAACATGGCCAGTGTGTTGAATATCAAACATCATTAGAACAGGAGGAAATCTTTATCCATAATTCGTCCAAAATTCATGGAGGTTCAGACATTAAACCCCTTTATTCTACCCTTATGAATGTTTAGCCTGCCGTAGTTCTTCTACTGTTTATCTGGCATTTGCAATAATAGGACCATAACTACAATGGAAGGCTCCCCATTACCTTGGTATGGTCAGAGTAGCTAGTCTTTCCAAAAAAGAAACTATTATATTTGTTATGAAAAAAACAAATAGCCTAAACACATTTACAGAAAATAAAACAATAAAAAAATGAAGTCTAATTGAATCCCCCTAATAGATTTAATATGAAACTATAACTTTTCTGTCACTGTTACTACTTAATAAATTTTAGATAAATTTAAATCTAATAATTGATGTTGATGCATGCCTTGTGTTCTCTCCTTTTTACCTCATCAGTGCTGATGTTGTCTAGCAGTTTGAGAGGTTTGACTTCTTCCACAGCCCTTTAAAATAGATGATTCTCTGTGGAGAATATGGGGCGCATAAGTTTCGTGGTCTCTGCAGAGATACCTGCTGCATCCGAAAGCTTTATCTGTTAATGGATTAACCGACAGTGTTTTTTAATGAATGGAACTCACAATCAGAACAATTTTAAAAGCACCTTATTTTCATCTTACCTCCGTATATTGACCTGTTTCAGTGACGTCGCTTTTTCTCACAGCCACCATATTTGTGACCATCAGCGGGAGAAAACAATAGAGCTGTTCAGTTTGTAGTCCACAAACCTGGAAGAGAATTCACCATGGGTTCCCACAGGATTTTCCTATGGGGTTTTATAATGGCACTTTTGGATTTATGAGTAAATTAAGGTCTGTGGAAAACATTACTTGATGATATTTGTTCTACAACATATATTACACACTTTCATACCTCAAACATGAATTTTGAAGCCGTATTGAATTGTATACTTTTTTTAAAATTCTATTTTTTTTCAAAATTCACATTTGAGGTATGAAAGTGTGTAATATATGTTGTAGAACAAAGCGTCTACGTATCATGAAGTAATGTTTACCACAAACCATATTTTACTCATAAATTGAAAAACCCCATAGGAAAATCCTGAGGGAACCCACGTGAGAGCGTGTGAGTTAGCAACCCTGCTATAAAGGGGGAAAAAAAGGAAAAAAAAAACCCACCTGGGTTTAGGTTACATTCACTGGTTCAAAAACATAATTGTGGATAAGAAATAAATGCGTAATACATTGTGTTGAACAGAAGAATGCACAAGAAGTTTCCAAATATTTTCCGAACATTCTTTGTATTTATGGAGTACAGGGAGGTTTGGTTCATCATAAAATAAGAACAATAATACTGTTGTTACATTAATTATTGATCCAATATGAATAATGGATAATATCATGTCTGACTTTTTGCAAACGAACACAAACAGACGGTAGATTGACTGCTGATTATGCATAATAGATTTGCATATCTTCACGGGGACATTTAACAAATATTTGAACCAATAATTAAAATATAAATCAAATCTGTCATTTATTCAGGCAAATAAGTCTGATCTTTAAATCAAGCAGGCTTACAGAATTAAAAACTTAATGACGTTTAACCTGTTAAGGACAAATAATGATCGCGGGTAAAGGCACAAGCCTACAGTACCTTTCCAAGTGTATTCTCCAAATATTCCACAATATGCATAATATATTTTATTTGTGGAAGAAAAGAACAACATTTAGCTTACTTTACAGGATTTAGCTTTTATAGATGTGTTACAGAGGCCGTTTCAGATTACACGCTCACTCTCGAGGAAACAAACGTGCACTTTAAATGCTGCACTTCTTTTGCAACATGAGCGATCGGTTTATGCAATCGACATGAATATGATTGATCGGAGCATCCCTAGTGTCAGGTAAGCGAATGTGCAATTACATTTTCAAAGTCAGTTGTGTCTCTCAGCTGTGATAATTCTTAATGCTGAAGCTGTTAGTTGAACTCAATTTCCCAGCTGTAGTAGTGTAGGAGTAATCCAAGAGACAATGCCGATGACATCAAAGAAACCACTCGCTGACTGACGTGCGCTAACTCAATGCACGTCAAACTTAACTGGCTCACAATACATAAAAATGGTCTTTTGTCACCACCTGCTGGCTCAAATCTTTAATGTCACAGGTAGCTCTTTTACACATCTGCGCTGCTCTTACACTTTAGTTCAGAACAGCAGGAGCACATGTGGAGTGATACAAACAGTGAAGCGTCTGAGTGCTGCACTCATGGAACGTCTCTCGTCCAATCAGATTCAAGGACCGGAACTAACTGTTGTATATTGTTTTCAAACATTTTTCAAGGTAAAAAATATTTATTACAAATATCATGAATTTTTCAGTCAAGAATATTAATATGTTTTGTCAGGGTTACACCACATGACCAGAACAAAATGTGCCTTTTCATAAAAATGTCCAAAAATTGATTTGTTTTTCAACTTCACACAGTCTTGAGAATCTAAAGGGGTACTTTCTGTTTGTTTGTTTGTCACATGACATCAAAATGGTTACCTACATGTAAGTTGCACCACTTGACTTTGATTTGTGGACAGAGGTTTTATATATAAATCATATTTTTAAATAAAATTGTTTCACTGCATATTTTTTAAGAAATGATATTAAAAGATTACTCTGCACTACTCATGCCAAAATGTTTCAAGCATTTCATCTTTTAATTTTTTTACTGTCTCTGGATGGTTACACCACACTTTAAGCCCCAGAGAAAACATCAGTAACTTTTAACTCAGAAATGTAAAACACGTTCATCATAGAAGATCTGTATTTAAATCATTGTTTTGTGTGAATTGCATTTGTAGTGTATTTTTGAATCATTTAATAGATCTGGACAAAAAAATAAATAAATAAATAAATAGCATCACGGCACCGGAGTTCCCAAATCAGGTGCTGGTGCCACCATCTGTAGAACTTGTTGGCACTGGTGCCATTGCTCTCTAATGTTAAACTGGAGCCCTGACTTTAGAAATTTTGCAGTATAATACAATGCCATTCAGACATTTAAAGAGTGGCTGAAGTGTCCAAATACTTCATGGGTTCAGTGTTTGTCAGTGTATTCGGATAAATAGAATATGATCAATCTGGTTATGATTAAGCATGGCTGTTTGAGAAATTAAACCTTACTTGCATTGCTCATTAACTTCTCTTTGTATATGTCTGTGTGTGTATGTGTGTTTAAGGGAGTACGCAGACAGGGAAGTCTGGCATTCTCTCTGTTTGGCTGTCTGTTAGCTCATGGTGATCTACGCAACAACAAGCTCAACCAGTTGTCTATCAACCTGTGGAACCTCAGCCACAAACATGGCTTCTGTGATGCATGTAGCTTGGTTAGTCTCACTAAGACTTACACTCACTAAGACTCACACTCACACTTATTTAAATTGGTAAATTAGATAAATAATTAAATGGATAAAGTAGAACTATTTAAATGGGTACATACAGTGCCAGCATGTACCCAAATGCTGCAGTAGGCAAAACAAAATTTGGGGGGGCCAGGTTAGCTTAGCGAGTAAAGACGCTGACTACCACCCCTGGAGTCGCTAGTTCGAATCCAGGGCGTGCTGAGTGACTCCAGCCAGGTCTCCTAAGCAACCAAATTGACCCGGTTGCTAGGGAGGGTAGAGTCACATGGGGTAACCTCCTCATGGTCACTATAATGTGGTTCTCGCTCTTGGTGGGGCGCGTGGTGAGTTGTGCGTGGATGCCACAGAGAATAGCATGAAGCCTCCACACGCACTATGTCTCCACGGTAACACGCTCAACAAGCCACGTGATAAGATGCATGGATTGAAGGTCTAAGATTCGTCCTCCGCCACCCAGATTGAGGCGAGTCACTACGCCACCACGAGGACTTAGAGTGCATTGGGAATTGGGCATTCCAAATTGGGGAGAAAAGGGGAGTTAAAAAACAAACATCATTTGGGTCCATGACAGGCATATGGAAATATTAGGCATTTTTACACATCAGGCTGAATGGTTTCCGATGCTGAACCATGCTGTTCTGTGCCAATCCAGTCCATTGACCTCTTGTATCACATCTGTGCTGACATCTGGTGTCTGATGGGTTTGCGTGTGTCTGTAGCATCTTGTCTGTCATTTTGACATAAAAAACAAAGAAAACCATTTAAACTTAGCACATCAGTTTTCATTTGAACAATCTTAACATGGTTTCACCATCCTTGGGGACATTCCATACATAGACTTCCATTAAGTGTTTTTTGTATTCTTTATAAAGCGAATTACCACAGACTTTAAATAACCCAAACCTAACAGACATCATAACACGACTGTCATTGCAGTCCAGAGCCTGACAGTGATGTTGGATGCTACTGACAGATGTTCAGAACCCATGGACACATTCCAGTGATAACAGAAAATCGACTGTCAAGAGCCAGATACTTTTAAGGCCAGAACAGTTTAGAGTTTGTCAATTTCTTTGAAAATAAAATGTTTTCACATTTGACTTTCAGGAATTGAGTATTATGAAAACAATTCCTAAAACCAACCTGTAGGGACACAGTTCATTGTAATTTTAATTTCTGAAATAAACAGTAATGTATCACAAAGATTTTGAGATTAGTTGAGTGAGTTAGAATACAAATATGATTAATTATTAATATTTCTGAATATTATTTGTTTGTCTACAATGTTAGCTTGCACTTGCTATTGTACATTTTATGTGCATAGCCATGTATTATATACAATAATCTAAATAAACTGAGTCCTCTTTGATTTTGGTTATAAATAGAGCGAGAAAGAGAGACGAACACACCTCTTTGCAATTTTTTAAATGACAAAATACACTTTTGTGTCTCGGCCATCAACCACGAATTGCTAACTGCTAGTTGTTTGGTTTTAGAAGGAGGTACTTTCTCATCCTAGACAGAATTTGGACAAAAATCTGTGCAGTGCTAGATGAGTCATTAATATTAAAGTAAATGTGAACCATTTGTCATAGACAGAGTTAGGGGTGGGAACAGAATCTTATTGGCCCTGCCCCTGTCAGTTCAATTCTAATTGTATTTATATAGCGCTTTTCACAACACATAGTTTCAAAGCAGCTTTACAGAAAATTATGCTGTAACCAAAAATGAAGTTGTAATGTCAGTAATGTCTTCATTGTGCAGTTTAAATTAAGAATGTGATTAAAAATTATTGTCTTTAGGCCTCCAGTGAGCAAGCTAAAGGTGACTGTGGCAAGGAACACAAAACACCATAAGATGTTGGTTAATGGAGAAAAATAACCTTGGAAGAAACCAGGCTCACCGGGGGAGCCAGATCCCCTCAGCTTGAAAATAATGGCAATATTATCAATATGTGAATACAAGTCTTGTTTTATGTACATAAACTGAGTAGATGTTGGTAGGTGAAGTTTAAAACTAAAGGATTGTGTTTGAACTATAAGATTAATGATTAAGTGTCTCTGAAGTGCATCACAAATTGACTGCTGAAGTGCATGTAGATGAAGTGTCATGTTGGCATTTTGGCTGATGAAGGCTTTTGTTGGCATTAATTTGTTGTCTAAGTATTCAATTTAAGGAGAGTGTAGTCCATCCTATGACCAAGATGATGCAGGCAGAGGTCAGTGAGGTGCCTTGCAGTCCGGCTGGAAGCTTGTGGCAGTTCATTTCCAGTGAAGTCCATCCTAAATACGAGGTACAGGCAGTGGACAGTGAAGTATCCCATGTTTTATGGTTGGACTTTTCAGCAGTTCATCCACTGTGAAGTCCAACATAATACTGTGGATTGAAGTAATGCAGATAGTGATAATCGAACCACCCCTCACTGTCTTGTTGGCACATGCTGCAGTTGGTGGTCAGCGACACATTGCGGCGGGAGTGGGATATCAGGCTGGACCAAAGTTGGATCTGGCAGGCTCTGGTAATCTCA
The DNA here is from genome assembly GCF_019703515.2 of Myxocyprinus asiaticus. Taxonomy (NCBI): domain Eukaryota; kingdom Metazoa; phylum Chordata; class Actinopteri; order Cypriniformes; family Catostomidae; genus Myxocyprinus; species Myxocyprinus asiaticus. Next base: position 40,542,234 of record NC_059379.1, read on the forward strand.
GGATATGTATACCAACATAATTCTCATCCAAGAGAATATTGTGACTCGTGATCTAAGGTGTCGAAGGCAGCACTAAGATCTAAAAGCACTAGAAGAGAAATGCAGCCACGATCAGATGATAAGAGCAAGTCATTTGTAACTCTGATAAGTGCAGTCCCTGTAAAATCCTGACTGAAATTCGTCATATATACCATTTCTCTGTAGAAATGAACAATTCACTACCTTTTCTAGTATTTAGACATACATGGGAGATTTAAGATTGGTCTATAATTAGCCAAATCTTCAGGATCAAGCTGTGGTTTCTTGATAAGGTGTTTGATAACTGCCAACTTAAAGTTTCTTGGGACATGTCCTAAGGATAGCGAGGAGTTAACAATATTATGACGTGGTTCTGAGATTACAGGAAATACCTCTTTTAGGAGCTTAGTGGGTATAGGGTCTAACATACATGTTGTTGGCTTTGATGCTTTAAGTTTTTCTAGCTCTTCTTGAAATATAACAACGAAGGACTGAAGTTGTGCAATACTATGAGACTAATACTAGTTTTCTGAGGTGATGTTGCAGATGATGGTATATTTCTGATGGTCTCAATTTTATTTATACAGAAATTCGTAAATCATTACTACTGTGCTGCGAGGGAATATCTGGTTCATTCGAAGCTTTGTTCCTTGTCAATTTTGCCATGGTGCTGAATAAACACCTAGGATCATTGTGGTTATTTTCTATAAGAGTGCTAAAATATGCAGACCTGGCAGCTTTTAGAGCCTGTCTACTGTACAGCTAGAGACTCTATCCTTCCATGCACTGCAAAACACCTCTAATTTTGTGCTCTTCCACTTGCATTAAATTTTTTCGAGCTGCTGGCTTGAGAACATGAGTGTGATCATTGTACCTTGGTGGGGGGCTTTTCTCTTTGATTCTTTAATCAAAGGGTGGGGGGGTGACACTATCTACAGTAGAGTGTTAGAGAAGACTGTATCTATATTTTCTGTGACTACATCACAGAAAACTTTGGCACACTCAGTATTTGGGACATATCTGGAAGGTTATTAATGAAGATTATTTAGTGGTCAAAAGAATTGTTCTACCCAAACGATAACGTGTTGTTGATTTAGTGACGTTAGCTAAGCACAGCATACAAGAGAAGAGGTAATGATCTGAGATGGCATCGTTCCGTGGCAGAATTTCTATATCCTAACTCCAAAAGAAAGAATTAAGTATTAAACTTGTATCCTGACCTCTGAGTAATACCAAAAACATCACTGTAAATTGTCGAAACACCTCCTCAACCCTTCAGGCAAGGCACATGTTTATAGCAATAACCTGGGGGAGTATACTAATTTAAACTAATATATTCATCCAGTTTAAGCCAGGTATCTATCAAACAGAGCGCACCCTAGCTATGGTCTGTAATCATTTCATTTACAATTAGTGCTTTGGATGAAAGCGATTTAATGTTTAGTAGTACTAACTTTATTAGATGTTTATCTTAATTTTTGTTTTTGTCAATTTCTAGTTTGACATCAATCAGATTTTTTCTAAATTACTTATAGGTTTTGTGTTTGTTAGTTCTGGGAACAGACACAGTCTCTAAATGTCTAGGTGATACAGTCTCTATGTATTGTAGTTTATGTGACCTGTGTGATGTCTCAAGGCAGCTAGCAAATGGTCGGATTAGCCAGTCTGTCTGCTTCCTGACCTGGGCCCCAGTTAGTCAAATACTATTAATATTAAGACTATGAGCCATTTATTTAGCAGGTCAAGTCTACCCAAAAAACTCATCCAATTATCTATATATCCTATGCTATTCTCCAGACACCACTCAGACATCCAGCCATTCAGTGACAGTAATCTATTATATATCTTGTCACCACGATAAGCAGGGAGGTGGCCAGAGCATATAACAGTGCTCTGATATCTCTTTAATATCATCTTTAGTAATCTCTAACTGGTGTTGGGCCTCATGTATTCAGATAGAAGACAAAGGCAGGCCTTACACAGTCGTAAAACCTAACTCAGCCCCCACACACCAAGTCGTAAATCTTACTGATAAAAATCGCGCCAAAATCAAACAAAGGGAGTCCAAAACAGACTACAAATCCCATGAAGCCTTGCTCACTAAAGGATCGAACTCTCAACTCCTATTGGATGAGGAACACAACAGAACGTCCCTCAAACATGACATCATCAGGAGTTGAAATACCTCTGAAATGCTTCCGGGATTTGCTTCCAGCAACTTTGTTTGCAGTGTGTAGATGCAGCTCATCGCTGCTCTCAGGTGCAACCTCGTGGCACAAGGAAGCAACGTCCTACTTGAAACTGTGGCCATACAATCTCCATCTCGCTGGACGAGATGAGATTACTGTGTTCAACCGACACTCTAACGGATCCGAAGGAGACCGCCGAGCAATCCGCATCTTCATCTGTTTGCCTGCAGAAGTGAAGAGATTAAAGATTTCTCTTCCATCTTCAATCAAGTCGACATTTCTGAAATTCTCCGCCAGCCCACCGAGAATCATGAGCAAAACAAATTTGTGATAATTAATACCCTGAGTATTAATAATGAGCGGACATGGCGGTCCGTAAACTGTACAAGCAAAAACCTTGAAACACAAGAATAACACACTATAATATTCTATCTCTGCCCAGATGTAAGCCTCTTACTTGAATCGCATGAGGACACAGGTAGAATGTTTGTCCCTCCGTCCTTTAACTCCGACCCGGTTCCATGAGGCTTGTGTGATAACGGGAGGCCGTTTCCTCACTCTGTTGGCGGGCACCGTACAGTTTTTTGCTTGTACAGTTTACGGACCGCCATGTCCGCTCATTATTAATACTCAGGGTATTAATTATCACGAATTTGTTTTGCTGTGTTGTGGTCCAACCAAACTGGACTGTTGTGCATTTTCGCCATCGCGGGTGAAACCGGCAAACTGAGTTATCCATTAAAGAGTCAAAGAACGTGGGACTTTTACGAGCCATCCACCTCGTCTCTGAGCGATAAACTAACAGCTGCTTTCTCTCCCACGATCGCAAAATCGGCTTTAGGGCCATCACTTTATTCTCTCTCTCTCTCGTACTAACCACACACACACACCTTATGTGTTATAGGATTATATTTATTTCCATATCTAATCATATTACTGTTTAGTTTGTGGTTGTAAGTCGGAAGTTTATTGACTGCATTGTATTAATTATTAATTGATATTACTGCATAAATAAACTTTGTTTATATTACAAAGAGAAGTGTTTTGGTTTGTTTTGCATATGCCTGTGTCATGCTGACGGGATGTCAGTGCTCAGATTCAAGCCTTCATTCATTGTTTTTTTTTCCCGAAAATCGATATTCTTCGGATGTCGATTTTCCTAAGAAAACAATCTAATATTGAGACTGTTTTACTATCTGGTTATTAGTCCCTGATTCCAGGGTGGTGCCCCGTCAATGTTAATCCTTATTAATATTCTATTGATTTTTGAAAATTGATAATTATCTTTGATGATTGTTGAATTTGAATGATCAATAAGCTAGTGTTCATTTTAATTAATGTTTCATCGATGTTAACAATTAACGATTATCTTTGATATTTGTTGATTTAAAGGATTTTAAAAAAAGCTAACATTGATTCTCATCAATGTCCTATTGATTTTAATAATTAATAATTGTCTTTGATAATTATTAATTATTGCTAATAACCAAACTTGCTCCTAAACGTAGCACACTACATTTACTGGAGCCCCATATGAGGTTTTAATGAGTTAGATTCAATTAATTAATTAAAATATTAATTAATAACTAAATAAATAATTATTAATTATTTCTGATAGTAACACTGATCTAAACAACCAGTAAAGCCCTACACTGGCAAAGCCGGACATCATGAGTGCCAACGTGAATAACAATCTTAACAAATCTACATTATTTGATGATGACGCTGGAGTCTCTATTTCCACGTTCCATAAAATAGAATCCCCTTTAACCGGGGCGCTTTCAATAGGATTCTTAGTGGGTGCATCACGGAGTGTGGAGAACCTGTTGGAAACTCTAACAGGAACGGGAGAGTGGTGTCGTTTTGCTGAACAGGTATGCTGCCAAGTCATCACACATTTGCTCTGCTGCAGGGTGCTCTACTGCCAGAACCGAAGAGTGTACATGGTTCGCTGTTCTACCCATATCCGAAACGATATCTAACAGCAGGGGTCCCCAAACGTTTTGCTGCCAGGGCCAGGTCACTCTGCTGTGTTTTCACGGGGGGCTGAAGTGAGCCTACAGTATTTTTGTCACGGAAATGAATCTTCTCCTTTTATTACATGGATTCATTTTACAGTTAAAATCCATTCACAGAACATGATTTTAATATTGGTAACTTTATTGTATGTATACATTTCTTAGTAACTTGCTTTAAGGCAGGGCTACTTTGACATTGTATACAAGCTACCTCTGTTCACTGACTTGTGCTTGTCAAGACATGAATGGGGGGGGAAGGTCCAGTCATTTCAACAACTTTCTGAATGTTTTTCTATTATAGGCTAACAAGAATAAACTTAAAATCTGTGTACAAGTACATTCAGTTCCTTCATGAATGAGAGGTCTTAACTCATTTAGACTCAAATGACCGATTCGAACTTCAGTGAAGGGTTGTATTCTTTCAGTGGGTGAAACCAATGATATGCTCCTCAACAGTCTGTACTTGAATGCTGTTGGCTCAGCAATACTCAAACGTGTGACAGGCATGGTTCCGTGGGCTGGTCAAAACATTTCAGAGGGCCGTAGTTTGGGGACTCCTGTCAAACAGCGAATTAATGCGTATCTCTAACTCATTTACTTTCTCCATCAGGCTAGCTAATTCCTTACATTTATCACATGTAAATCCCTCACTTCTGATGGATGAAGCTATGCTAAACATGTTGCATGCAGTGCAAGTAGCGATAATGTTTGTTTGTGTCATTACTTACCACAGTTGTTTGTTGTACAGGTGTTGTGGTTCTTGAGCAGCAGGGTGGGGGTGAGATTGATGCAATAATCTGTGTGAAAAAGTGGATCCTTGACAACTAACTTCATAGTACCTACAGTATGAATATAAGGTCTGTGTAACTGTTCAGGTTTGCCAACATCAAATTGTACTCATTTGAATTCCCCTCAGAATTTACTATTACAAAACATATTGGAAGTCAGACTCACATGGCTGGACATGTAAGCCTGTAGAGAAGACGACTCCTGACTTGAGAGCAACCATACAGTACTCTGTTAACCTACTATTAACTGAATTATATTATTTATATTATCACCGGTACCTGGTCGTCTCTTTTTACCACTTGTGTTCAGATTTTGAGGAGAGAGTCTCTGATTTCATGAGGACATACATCAATCATACGTATGTCTGTGTCTTACTGAATGATAATAAAGCACAAATAAGTCTAAGACAAGAAAGCGCTAAAAACCGCTGCACAGTTTCTTTTAATTATTCGTAAACATGATATTAAGAGCATAATTCTGAGTTATTTTAGTGCAGTTCCTGTAACTGAGCTTCTTGTGTGAATGTCATCTGTATCCCTATTGTGCATGTTCATGCATTTGCTTTTTCGTATGCTTATTCCCCTTTAAATCCACACCTAACTGGGAAAAATCGACTGTTGTAGCTGCCTTTAGCGTCGTCCTGTTTCAAACGGATCGCCCAAAATGCACTTTAATATAAAGATAACGAAATTCACAATGTCATGCAGTTTATTCTTGATAACATGTTAACAAACGTGAAAGAACGGCTCGCCTGTTTTTGCGCTTATTGGCACCATTTGCAAAGGGAACAAAAATATAGCTAAAAATGAAAAAAACAGCAAGTATGGAGATGTGGGTCATGTTTATTTATTTTCTAATTATTTTTGTCTCCTGTTACTCAGTACCTAGCTCTCCTTTTTCAACAAACATGAAAGCACAGCTTTTATTTTATTTTCTAATTACTTTTTGTCTTCTGCTTCTTAATACCTTGCCCTTTTCTTGCGTTCTCTCTATATTTCATTGGTTTTGGTTCATTACGGTCACTCTTCGGGACAGTGTGCACACCTGACGACAAGACGTCTAGATTTCAAGTTGTTTTGAAAACTGTCATAGCGTCTGGAACTAGTCTCAGCATGTCGCAGGAGTGCGCACACAATAAGACCATTCGTCGTAAGATCTGAGACTTCTTGTCACAGACCAGTCGCCGATTCAAAACATCAAAGGAGACGAGCTTGAGTCATGTAGTGTCCACTAGGCATTACCTAGTCAATCATGTTTAATTGTAGGTCTGTTTATTATTTTATTTAAACCACCTCAGCTGCAAGTTTAAAGTTGATCCCTAATCATCACGTGTATCCGCTTTCTATTTTTATCGCAATTAAACTGCATGCATTTTACAGCGCGCACCCGTTTTTCTCCTCTGTGTTACACAGATTATTGCATCGATCTCAAAGCACCACTTATCAAGAACAACCATAACAACAAACAATTGCATGAGGGATTCACATCGATCTCAAACCCTCACCATTCAGGAACAACCACCAACAACAACAAACAACTGCGGTAAGTCATGGCATCCGCTCATGTTATTTCTTCCTGTATTGCATTTCACATGTTTACAATAGCCTCTTCCATCAGCAGTGAGGGATTCACATGTGATAAATGTAAGGAATTAGTCAGGCTGACGGAGAAGGTTAATGAGCTAGAGACACATATCTGAACACTAGTGAAGGTCAGTGAGAAAGAGAAGCCAGTAGATACTGTTTCGGATGCAGGCAGTACAAAGAGCAACACACACACTTTGGTTCCAGCTCTAGAGCCCCCGCAGCAGGCGTTTGGGTGACGTCTCGGCAGCATACTCGCTCAGCAAAGCAACACCACTCTCCCGTTCCTGTTAGGGTTTCCAATCGATTCTCCCCACTCAGTGATGCACCCACTGAGAATTATGTTGAAAGAGCCCTTGTTATTGGTGATTCTATTGTAAGGAACATGGAAATAGTGACTCCAGCCATTATTGTTAAATGCATTTGTGGGTGCCAGTGTGTCTGACATCAGATCAAATTTACAAGTGCTGGCTAATGCTAAACATAGATTTTCTAAAATTGTTATTCATGTCGGCACTAATGATGTCCGGCTTCACCAGTCGGAAATCACTAGAGATAATGTTAAAGAGGTGTGTGAACATGCAAAAATGATGTCAGACACTAATATGCTCTGGCCCCCTCCCTGCTCGTCGTGGTGACAAGGTTTATAGTAGATTAGTGTCACTGGATGTCTGAGTGGTCTCTGGAGAACAGAATAGGATTTATAGATAACTGGAAGAGTTTTTGGGGTAGACCTGACCTGCTAAAGAGAGACGGACTCCATCCCTCCAGGGAAGGTGCTGCTTTCCTCTCTAGTAATTTGGCTCATAGTCTTAATAATGATAGTATTTGATTAACTGGGGCCCAGGTCAGGAAGCAGATAAACTGGTTAATCCGAACATCTACTAGCTGCCTTGAGACATCACACAGGTCACATAAACTACAACACATAGAGACTGTATCACCTAGATATCATATAGAGACTGTGTCTGTTCCCTGAACTACCAAACACAAAACCCTCACTAAATAATTTAGAAAAAATTTGATTAAGGTCAAACTTGAACAAAACAAACAAATTAAAGATAAACATCATATAAAGATAGGGCTACTAAACATTAGATCTCTTTCTACCAAAGCACTGATCTGTAATAATTTAATTTACAATTATAGTTTGGATGCACTCTGTTTGACTGAAACCTGGCTTAAACCAGATGAATATATTAGTTTAAATGTATCTACTCCCCCAGGTTATAGTTATAAACATGAACCTCGTCTGAAGGGTCGAGGAGGAGGTGTTGCTACAGTTTACAGTGACGTTTTTGGTGTTACTCAGAGGACAGGATATAAATTTAAGTCTTTTGAACTAATAATGCTTATGTGACACCGTCAGATATAGATATAAATAAAAAAACGATGTAGTCTTTTACCCTTGCTACAGTATATGGATCACCCGGACCTTATTCTGATTTCCTTGGTGAATTTTATCAGATCTTGTAGTTACTGTAGATAGAGCTTTAATTGTTGGTGACTTCAACATTCACATAGATAATGAAAATGACACATTGGGATTAGCATTTATTGATATTCTCAACTCTTTTGGAGTCAGACAAAATGTAACAGGACCAACTCATCGCAATAATCATACGCTAGATTTAATTCTGTCATATGGAGTTGATGTTGATAATATAGATTGTGCTGCAGAGTGATGACATCTCGGATCATTACGTCTCTTGTATGCTGCGATCAGCTAATGTTACTCAATCTACACCACGCTATCGTTCAGGTAGAACTATTCTTTCGACCACTAAAGATAGCTTCACTAATAATCTTCCAGATCTATCTTATACACTCAGTAAACCCCAAAGCCTAGAAGAACTTGATGAAATAACAGAAAATATAAATACAGTCATCTCTAGCACTCTTGATGGTGTCACCCCCCTTTATTTAAAGAAAAAAGCTCTGCACCATGGTACAATGATCACACTCATGCTCTCAAGAGAGCAGCTCGGAAAATGGAGCACAAGTGGAAGAATACAAAATTAGAGGTATTTCGCGGTGCATGGAAGGATAGTGTCTGTAGCTACAGACGGGCACTAAAAGTTGCCAGGTCAGCATATTTTAGCAAACTCATAGAAAATAACCACAACAATCCTAGATGTTTATTCAGTACTGTGGCTAAATTGGTTTGGAATAAAGCCTCAACAGAACCAGATATTCCGTCGCAGCACAAGAGTAATGACTTCATGAATTTCTTTACTGATAAAATTGAAATAATCAGAAATAAAATTGGAGTTATGCAATCATCTGTCACATTACCTCAGATACCTCATAATTTTCCTCACATGCAACTACAATCTTTCGCTGTCATAGGTCATGAAGAGCTAACAAAACTTATCGAAACATCAAAAGCCACAACATGTTTGTTAGATCCAATACCAACCACGCTCTTAAAAGAGGTATTCCCTGTAATCTCAGAACCTCTTTTTAATATTATTAACTCCTCGCTATCCTTAGGACATTTCCCAAGAAACTTTAAAATGGCAGTTATCAAACCGCTTATTAAGAAACCACAGCTTGATCCTGGAGAATTGGCTAATTGGCCCCGCTCGTAAAACCGCGTCTCTGAGTGATGAACAAGGCTGCTTTATCTCCAGCTATCGCGAAATCAGCTTTCGGGCTGTCACTTAATCATCTCTCTCTCTCTCTCTCTCTCTCTCTCTCACTAACCACACTGACACACACACACACACACACTGTCACACACACACCTTATGTGTTATAGGATTATTTTTATTTCCATATCTAATCATATCACTGTTTAGTTTGTAGTTGTAAGTCGGAAGTTTATTGACTGCATTGTATTAATTATTAATTGATATTACTGCATAAATAAACTTTGTTTATATTACAAAGAGAAGTATTTTGGTTTGTTTTGCATACGCCTGTGTCATGCTGACGGGATGTCAGTGCTCGGATTCAAACCTTCATTCATTGTTTTTTTATTCGAAAATCGATATTCTTCGGATGTCGATTTTCCTAAGAAAACAATCAATATTGAGACTGTTTTAATATTCGGTTATTAGTCCCTGATTTCAGGGTGGTGCCCCGTCAATGTTAATCCTTATTAATATTCTATTGATTTTTGATAATTGATAATTATCTTTGATTGAATTAGAATGATCAATAAGCTAGTGTTAATTTTAATGTTTCATCGATGTTAACAATTGATAAGTGTTGATTTTAAAGGATTAAAAAAAAGCTAACATTGATTCTCATCAATGTTCTATTGATTTTAATAATAATAATTATCTTTGATAATTATTAATTATTGCTAATAACCAAACTTGCTCCTAAACGTAGCACACTACATTTACTGGAGTCCTATATGAGGTTTTAATGAGTTAGATCCAATTAATTAATTTAAATATTGATTAATAACTACAGAAATAATTATTATTTCTGATAGTAATACTGATCTAAACAACCAGTAAAGCCCTACATGCTGAAAAACTAATTAATGCATTCATGACCTCAAGACTAGATTATTGTAATGCATTACTGGGAGGATGTCCTGCAAGATCAATAAATAAACTTTAATTGGTTCAAAATGCAGCAGCCAGAGTGCTGATGAGAACCAAGAAATATGATCACATTTTATCATCGTTACATTGGCTACCTGTTAAAGTGCGTATTAATTTTAAAATTCTGTTAACTACATACAAAGCTTTGAATGGTCTAGCTCCACAGTACTTAAGTGACCTTCTATCACGCTATATTCCATCACGTTCATTACGATCTCAAAATTCTGGCCTGTTAATAGTTCCTAGAATATCAAAAAGGAGGTAGATCCTTTTCACATTTGGCTCCTAAACTATGGAATAGTCTCCTGTATGGGGGGAAAGGGAATAAGGAAAAGGAGGAATAGGGAAGCCACCCAATGGCCCAAGGACGGTATCCAATGGCATGGCTGAAGGTCTCCTGCACGTTCTGTCTTATCGTGCGCGTTCAGTTTAAGTTATTTCCTTCCAATTAAATAACTATATTATTCGTTTTATGATCCCCGTTTATTTTATCTGACTCCAATTATAAAAGTTTCCAAGGATATATTAATGTTCCAATCTTAATTAATATTAAATTTGGTTTAACATTTGATCATCGTATTTAACTCTATTTTATATTGTACTTGTTCATTAGGATTCCTGTTGCTTAGAGAGTCTCGCGCTGGCCATGTACGTGGATCTCACGGTCACAAATACACCAGTATTGGTCATTAAAACAGTAATTGACTAAATACTAATTAGATGGCTGCTCACGCTTGCCCTTTTATCTAAAAGTATTTTGTTTAGTCCCCTTAGATAGTAAACACTTAATTAGAGTAACATTATTTCTACCCAGAGGTCATGACCACTAAATTTACAAAGATAGACAAACAATACCTAAGTTAAAATAGCTATACATAATCATGCCATAGTTTCCTATGTACACTTAGCTAGAAAATATTACAATAATCAGAGGTTTAGACTTCACCCTACTTAGGCTTGGTCGACAACTTCATGTTGTCCTAAACGGAAATTCCATATCGAGCCTGTACACTCTTAAATACACTAGAAATAATGTCAATTTGTTAGTCGGAGCTCTAAAGTCTCAGTCGGTGTGCCCCATGCTCCACACAGAACTGAGCTTTAGTCTGCTACTAACCTGGTCGTAGATTTGCAGAAACATGTACTTAACGTAATCTACTAAAGACAATAGTTTCAGAGTAAATCAGAATAAAACCAAATGTAACAATTTATTTACCAGGTAAAATAATACATTCATCAATTCCAATTAGACAATAATAAGTCAAATTTAGACATTTTATCATTGAACCAAGCATAATAATATAATTAAAGTTGCATTCCATTCAAATATTTACCAAACATAAGAAATTCAAATTGCAATTACCTGGTAGAGAAAAACTACACACAATGTTTTCTGTGTGGGTCATCTGGCTACAGAGACCCTGATTCCTTTGTCATCTCTCCCTAAATACCAAACGATTTTATTGTTATTTCAGATGTGTGTGTTTGATGTTATTTAGGATCTGGTTTTACAATTTAGGGGGTTGCAAGCAAGTTCTTTGAAGCTTGCATTTATGTTTACAAAGAATTCCATATGGTTCCTGTGGGAGGGACATACTGATACTTACAGAATTCTACTAAACTCTGAAACCTTACTAGTGATGACTTCGCTGGAAGGGAATGAGACGGTGTTACCAGTCGCAATGAGATCTTTCAAATGATACCAAAAATGCATGATCAAAAACCTTTTACATTACAGAACAGGATAAGTCATAACTTAGTTTTTTGGTGTCCTTAAAGTGACCTGAGGTGAGAGAGAGAGAACAGATGTGAGTGTGATTTGCGTTTTATGGTCCCTAATCAGTGGGGTGTGTTGTCTCAGGTGAAGATGTCTTCTGTGTGAGGGTTTTATGACATTGGTTCTCGCAGAGTTCTTTGACTTTTACCGGGAGTGATGCAGACAATTTTGTGCCAGTCTTACACTCCCTAACACTGTTCGAGATGCAGACACACTCACTCAGTTTAAGTCTAGACAAAGACTCATCTATTTAGCCAGGCATACACCTAATTTATCCTTCAACTCACAATTAGGCTGCTTTAGTTACAGTGCATCCAGAAAGTATTCACAGCACTTCACTTTTTCCACATTTTGTTATGTTACAGCCTTATTCCAAAATGGATTAAATTCATTATTTTCCTCAAAATTCTACAAACAATACCCCATAATGACAACATGAAAGAAGTTTGTTTGAAATCTCTGCAAATTTATTAAAAATAAAAAACGGAAAAAAAAAAAAATCTCATGTACATAAGTATTCACAGCCTTTGCTCAATACTTTGTTGAAGCACCTTTGGCACCAATTACAGCCTCAAGTCTTTTTGAGTATGATGCTACAAGCTTGGCACACCTATTTTTGGGCAGTTTCTCCCATTCTTCTTTGCAGGACCTCTCAAGCTCCATCAGGTTGGATGGGGAGCGTCGGTGCACAGCCATTTTCAAATCTCTCCAGAGATGTTCAATCGGGTTCAAGTCTGGGCTCTGGCTGGGCCACTCAAGGACATTCACAGAGTTGTCCAGTAGCCACTCCTTTGTTATCTTGGCTATGTGCTTAGGGTCGTTGTACTGTTGGAAGATGAACCTTCACCCCAGTCTGAGGTCCAGAGCGCTCTGGAGCAGGTTTTCATCAAGGATGTCTCTGTACATTGCTGCATTCATCTTTCCCTTGATCCTGACTAGTCTCCCAGTTCCTGCCACTGAAAAACATCCCCACAGCATGATGCTGCCACCACCATGCTTCACTGTAGGGATGGTATTGGCCAGGTGATGAGCAGTGCCTGGTTTCCTCCAGACATGACGCTTGCCATTCAGGCCAAAGAGTTCAATCTTTGTTTCATCAGACCAGAGAATTTTGTTTCTCATGGTCTGAGAGTCCTTCAGGTGCCTTTTGGCAAACTCCAGGTGCGCTGTTATGTGCCTTTTACTGAGGAGTGGCTTCCGTCTGGCCACTCTACCATACAGGCCTGATTGGTGGAGTGCTGCAGAGATGTTTGTTCTTCTGGAAGGTTCTCCTCTCTCCACAGAGAAATGCTGGAGCTCTGTCTGAGTGACCATCGGGTTCTTGGTCACCTCCCTGACTAAGGCCCTTCTCCCTCGATCGCTCAGTTTGGCCGGGCGGCCAGCTCTAGGAAGAGTCCTGGTGGTTCCAAACTTCTTCCATTTACGGATGATGGAGGCCACTGTGCTCATTGGGACCTTCAATGCTGAAGAAATTTTTCTGTACCCTTCCCCAGATCTGTGCCTCGATACAATCCTGTCTCGGAGGTCTACAGACAATTCCTTGGACTTCATGGCTTGGTTTGTGCTCTGACATGCATTGTTAACTGTGGGACCTTATATAGACAGGTGTGTGTGCCTTTCTAAATCATGTCCAATCAACTGAATTTACCACAGGTGGACTCCAAGTTGTAGAAACATCTCAAGGATGATCAGTGGAAACAGGATGCACCTGAGCTCAATTTTGAGTGTCATGGCAAAGGCTGTGAATACTTATGTACATGTGATTTTTTTATTTGTTTTTTATTTTTTATTTTTAATAAATTTGCAAAGATTTCAAACAAACTTCTTTCACGTTGTCATTATGGGGTATTGTTTGTAGAATTTTGAGGAAAATAATGAATTTAATCCATTTTGGAATAAGGCTGTAACATAACAAAATGTGGAAAAAGTGAAGCGCTGTGAATACTTTCCGGATGCACTGTAGGTCTGCCGGAACCAGAAACAGCGATCATGATCTATAACTCTGCAATAAATTGAATGGCATCTATGCTAATATTATTTTATTTGTTTCCTTGTCTCAACCTCGAGACTCCTATACTGAGGTCACCAGAACTGGCTGGATCCAGCTCCATTCCTGCTTCGTGTTGGACTCCACTGTTACGTGTCGCTGTGTGATGATGACTAATAGCAGCCTGTGCCAGCCAAACATCACTTCAGTCTATTATGATGGACTTCAGAGGATGAACTGATGCCAACTCCAACCATAAGACATGGGATACTTCATATGCCATTGTCTGAACCTTGGATTTAGGATAGACCTCACCGAAATTACCGGCCAGGTTGAACTGCGATGCACCTAACTGATCTCTTCCTACATCACCTCGGTCTAATGATGGACTACACTCTTGAAATGGAATATATAGACTATAAATTAATTGCCAACAAAACCCTTCATCAGCCAACTAACAAGGACTATTGCATCTATTTGAACTTCTGCAGTTAATCCAGAATGAACTTCAAAGACATTAGTCATTAATCTTCATACAAAATCTTTGTTTTAAACACTGACCCTTAACACTTACTTAGTTTAATATTTTTAAACCATGACTTGCACTATACATAAGTAATATTGGCATTATATTCAAGATGTTAGTCAGACGGGAACTGGCCCCCACAGTGAGTCTGGTTTCTCTCAAGGTTATTTTTCTCCATTAACCAACATCTTATGGAGTTTTGTGTTCCTTGCCACAGTCACATTCAGCTTGCTCACTGGGGTTATTAATACAATTATTATTTAATTACTTATTTTTAAACACAATTCACAATCGTATTTTATCAAACTACACAATGATGACTCTAAGACTTTATAGATATTACAGTTTTATCTTCTGATAATTCCTGATCTTCTGTAAAGCTGCTTTGAAACAATGTGTGTTGTGAAAGGCGCTATACAAATAAAATGACTTGATTTGACTAACAGATTTAAATTAGGGTTTAAAGTAATGGAGCAACATAATTAAATTTAATCTAGATTTACTGTGAAATTTAAATCAGGATCAAAATGATTATTTAAATGTGATTCAGATTAAATTAATATTTACCTGATAATTCTGTTGCACGGAACTTTAAACTTTGTTTAAATATAATCAAAGTTTGAGATTATTTCTTGTTGGTGCAACCCATCCCTAGTCTGCCAATAACAAAACCTACCAACTTGCCATATCCATTATAATAGGCCTACCTTAAATTTGTTCTCCAGAGCCCTGCATACCACCTCCAGAGCTTTACTCTAGTGATCCTGGGTCTGACAAGTTTTTAGCACAGTGATCTGTGATGTTTGAGCTTTAACCAACTGTCTTCTCCAATGTAGCTGACAGGAAAGAGAGGGAAGCAGGCAGGGAATAGATTTTAAGTACACTGGAAAGAAAACGGCAAGCAAGTAGAAGATGAGATTGATAATCTATGAAGGAAGCTGTTTGGATTAAACAGACCTCAAGGAGTGTGTAGGCTGGATGAAAACACCTCTAGAGCCAAAAACCTGGTAAAAGGAACCTTTCGGATGGCTGTGACAGGAACTTTTGGGACTGCAGTGGTTTCTAGGGTAGATGTGACAGGAACCTCTGGGGCATGGCAGAAAGCTGTGGGACCGCAGGGGTTCTGGGGAAGCAGCGGCACAAACTTCTGATGTTGGCTTAACTTTGGTGTGCACATACCTTTAGGAGCCATGGCAGCAGCAGTCTCTTTTCTTTTTTACTCCACTTATATGATGACATAAAACAAAAAAATTACACTTAGAAAAGTGTAGTTGCTAATTTTACTATGCAATTTCTTCCCATGTCCCAGTGGACATACAATATTTAAAAACAAATGCAGAAAAAAGGCATTTTTAAAGTAAATAATTCCACATTTTAACTGTATGTTCTTCAGTCTTTTTTTACATATAGGGAATTCTGTTTTGTGCATACCTATAAACTCTCATTTCACCACTTCCTCTCCTTGTTAAATGCGATTGACTCACAAGCACTACTAACAAATGACATTCCTCTTCTCGTTCAGTTGAACAGCAGATCCTCATTCACGAACGAAATGCCTGACTCATTCATATTATTTGCAAACAAGTGTACCCGTACATTAAGTTTGTTCATGACTGTTTTGTCTTGTCTTGTTCAGACTCAAATTACCAACTGGTGCAGTGAACTGCATATTTTTCAACACTCCCATCAGATGTAGTGTGCACTAGAGTTTGGAGGACTTCGGCACTCCAGTCAGCTGTAGTGTGCACTAGAGTTTGGAGGACTTTAGCACTCCAGTCAGAAGCAGTGCACACTGGAGTTTGGAGGACTTTAGCACTCTAGTCAGACTCCAGTCAGATGTTGTGCGCACTGGAGTTTGGTCGACTTCAGCACTCCAGTCAGATGTAGTGCGCACTGGAGTTTGGTCGAGCACTCCAGTCAGATGTTGTGCGCACTGAAGTTTGGTCGACTTGAGCACTCAAGTCAGATGCAGTGCACACTGGAGTTTGGAGGACTTTAGCACTCTAGTCAGACTCCAGTCAGATGTAGTGCGTACTGGAGTTTGGTTGACTTCAGCACTCCAGTCAGATGTTGTGCGCACTGTAGTTTGGTCGACTTCAGCACTCCAGTCAGATGCAGTGCACACTGGAATTTGGAGGACTTTAGCACTCTAGTCAGACTCCAGTCAGATGTAGTGCGTACTGGAGTTTGGTTGACTTCAGCACTCCAGTCAGATGTTGTGTGCACTGAAGTTTGGTTGACTTCAGCACTCCAGTCAGATGTTGTGTGCACTGAAGTTTGGTTGACTTCAGCACTCCAGTCAGATGCAGTGCACACTGGAGTTTGGAGGACTTTAGCACTCCAGTCAGATGTTGTGCGCCCTGGAGTTTGGTCGACTTCAGCACTCCAGTCAGATGTTGTGCGCACTGGAGTTTGGTTGACTTCAGCACTCCAGTCAGATGTAGTGTGTACTGGAGTTTGGTCGACTTCAGCACTCCAGTCAGATGTTGTGTGCACTGAAGTTTGGTTGACTTCAGCACTCCAGTCAGATGCAGTGCACACTGGAGTTTGGAGGACTTTAGCACTCTAGTCAGACTCCAGTCAGATGTAGTGCGTACTGGAGTTTGGTTGACTTCAGCACTCCAGTCAGATGTTGTGCGCAGTGGTGCCTGCAGCTGTATGGTCGTATGCACTGTGTGTACTATGAGCGCTCCGACTGACCTGAGAAACATTTACTCTCAGAATCAATCGTGAAGTGTGTCCCATATTTCTGTTGAAAGAATTAGTAAGAGTCAGTTCTTTTCAGTGAATTGGCAAAACAGCTTGGGAAATGGTCTGAATTGATTTGTGACTCAGTACAATTCATTCTGAGCACTCTCTTGCTCAATCATTTGGAGCAGTTTCTCACACAGTAAAACTATCAGGATATCTATAAACACCAAGAACAAACAGCGCTGGATACAGTGAAAATGTACCTACAGTCAACTGAAACAAAAGGCTGTCTTTTTGAGAAACTTCAGCTAGTGCTGTGTCATGTGAACAAAGGGCTGTTCAAACCGAACGTGTTTTTGCATCCGCTCGTGCTGTTTTTCAATCGTTTTCCATGCAAACATTTTTCGGAAACAAAAGACGAGGAAAGCTTCAGGCCCAGATTGCATCTCACCTGCCTGTCTGAAAGTCTGTGCTAACCAGCTGGCCCCCATCTTCACTCAGATCTTCAATAGATCACTGGAGCAGTGTGAAGTCCCATGCTGCTTCAAACGTCCAATCATTATTCCTGTCCCAAAGAAACCAAAAATCACAGGACTTGATGACTACAGACCTGTCACCCTGACGTCTGTGGTCATGAAATCATTTGAGAGACTGGTGTTTGCGCAGCTGAAGAACATCACTGGACCCTTTCTAGATCCCCTTCAATTTGCTTATCGAGCAAACAGGTCTGTGGATGATGCAGTCAACATAGGATTGCATCATATCCTGCAACATCTGGACAGACCAGGGACATATGCAAGGATCCTTTTTGTGGACTTCAGTTCAGCTTTCAACATCATCATCCCAGCTATTCTCCGGACTAAATTACACCAACTCTCTGTTCCCACATCTATCTGTCAGTGGATTACCAGCTTTCTGACGGACAGGCAGCAGCTTGTGAGACAGGGGAAACTCACTTCCAGCACCTGTACAATCAGCACTGGTGCCCCCCAGGGATGTGTGCTCTCCCCACTACTCTTCTCCTGTATGTGTGTATGTATGTATGTGTGTGTCTGTGTGTGTATGTACGTATGTGTATAAATATTTTTTATTTTTTATTATTATCTATGTCTTGCTGCTCTTTTTGTATTGTTTTTGTATTGTTGTACACCTGTCACCAAGACAAATTCCTTGTATGTGTAAGCATACTTGGCAATAAAGCTCATTCTGATTCTGATATGCTAGATGGATATCTTTTGACTACTGCATCACATTTTACAGTGTTTTAAGCATCTCTCTCGGGAGTGCTGCATTTTTAGACGATGTGTCAAGGTAAAAAGAACTTCTTCTGTCAAGTCATTTTTATTTGTATAACGCTTTTCACAACACACATCGTTTCTAAGCAGCTTTACAGAAAATCATGCATTAACAGAAAATTAAACTGTAATATCTATAAAGTCTTGTGCAATTTGTTAAAAACATGAATGTAAATTGTGTATAAAAATAAATAATTAATTAAATAATTAAATAATAATTTTATTTAGAACCCCAGTGAGCAAGCCATAGGCAGCTGGTCATGGTTTAAAATTAGTAAACCAATTACTAATTTGGTTAGTAGGGCCAATAAACAGAGATTTTGAATGAACTGTAAGATTAATTACTAATGTCTTTGAAGTTCATCCTGGATTAACTGCAGAAGTTCACATAGATGCAGTTGTCCTTTGTTAGTTGGCTGATGAAGGCTTTTGTTGGTAATTAAATGGTAGTCTATGTATTCCATTTCAAGAGTGTAGTCCATCAATAGACCAAGGTGATGCAGGCAGAGGTGATTAGGTACATCGCAGTTCAACCGATAGGTCATTTCGGTGAAGATCGGTGGGGTCCATCCTAAATCCAACATTCAGGCAGTAGTATGTGAAGTATCCCATGTCTTATGGTTGGAGTTGGCATCAGTTCATCCTCTGAAGTCCATGGTAAAAAGACTGAAGTGATGTCTGGCTGGCACAGGTTGCAGTTAGTCTTCATCACTCAGTGACACGTAGCAGTGGAGTCGGATATCAAGCAGGAACGGAGCTGGATCTGGCTGGCTCTGGTAACCTCGGGATATGAATCCCGAGGTTGAGACAGGGAAACAAATAGAATAATATTAGAGTAGATGCCATTCAATTTATTGCAGAGTTATATATTATGGGAAGTGATTCCAGTTCTGGCAGACCTAACTAAAGCAGCCTAATTATGAGTTGAGGGATAAATTAGGTGTATGCTTGGCTAAATAGATTAGTCTTTAGTCTAGACTTAAACTACTCTAATTGTTGTGGTGTGTTTTGTTTTTTCAGTGCGAGAACACGTTTGTTCTGAACGGTTACTGAAAGAAATTATTTAGCCAATAGTTACATGAACACTACTCATACTCGAGAAAATGCAAAAAATGCTTCTCTCAAAGTCACCAGAATTGAATGCTTTTGTGTTGTTTTTGCAACCCTCCAAGATATAAGGTTGTATTACGCAGATTTCTGTGCGTACCCTCAGATGAAATCTTGCAGGCGCCCATGGTAGTATGCACTAGAGTTTGGAGGACTCCTGCACTTGCTGATCCTCTACGTAGGAGATGACATTGGCATAATTTTAGGTAGGGATGATTGGGACATGTCCCTATCAACTTTCAGAAAATCTGAAATGTCCCAACCAATATTTGGGCAATTTTACCACACATAAAATACTTTAACTTCATACTATATTTTTATTTTAAATTTTAACAACAATTAAACATTGTTGTCACTTGGCTTGGTTTGTAAGATTTTACAAAAATAATTTTCTGGAGATTAAGCGGGCGGATTTGCATGGGTATTTTACATCTAATCCTTGAAACTAGTAGATTTAAACAAGCATACTTTTCATGTACAAAATGTTTCCTGTCAAAAATATCCTGAGTTTTGCATGCAGCCCAGTGGAGGACTTTGTTTTTTTGGCCGGCAAGCCAAACTCTTGAAGAAGACACCTTAAAAGTTGAACTATTGTGTCAGAGGTTCAGGATTTTAAGATTCTGGTATACCTCCCAATAAATGTTTTATTTTGCACATTGGAGAAGAGCATCGGGATTAGAAAATATCGTCAATAAAATATGGCATTTGTGAAAAAAGAAAAAAAAAATTAGTTGTAGGCTAAGCCTAAAGCCTACATTGTTCGGATGCCTACTTTTTCAGATAAAAATATAAGTACATATAAGCAATATGAGAAATGATTATGTTGGAGTGAAGGGAGTTGAAAAGCAGAAAGTGGGGAAAATATCAATGTTCCATTCTCCTCATAATTTTATTTTGTGATGTCATTTTGCACACGTCAATTGTTAATTTATGCTTTGTTTAGATTTCCATTTGTTTAATGCTGGATAATACATTTTACAGACTGTCACTTCATGTCCCTTCTCATATCATTTTCTTGAGGTTAATCTTCTTGAAAAAGATAACATCTTATTTTGACCCATTATTTGTTGGTTTATCGCATTGCATATCGCATTTTTCCTCCTGACCTTGCAGCCCTAGTGGACAGTTCTTAATTTGTTTATTTTTTAGAAATTCTTAAAAAAAAAAAAAAAAAACATTTAAAAAAAGGCTAATATATAATACGGTGGGGCAGAGAAATAAGAAATGAGACTTGAGGTAATAATGTTATTTTGCCTATATTACCAGACTGACTTTCTCGCAATTTCTTAATACCAGCATTTTGAATATTATTCTTGCTATATGTCCCTACCAACTTTCAAAGCAAACCTGCGCCCTTGAGTTCCTCTATGTTGGGGAGGTCTTCAGGGTCACTGAATGGATGAACATTGATCTCGTGACAAACTGAAGAGAATTCTGATCTAAAGAGGGTAATATCAACCAAAAGCTTGTTTTAATCAAATGATATTTATGGATACTCATATCTACACTGCAAACTCTTGTTTCACTTGTTCAAAATTTGACCACTGTGTTTGCCAGAAATTCACATTTCAGACATGAAGGGATGGCATTTTGATGCCAGTATATTTTACAATCCATAACCATTATTTAATCGATATAATGGTAATATACCAGTTTATCTAAACTACAAAAATCTGCTTTGTAACTTAAATTATATTGATAAACACACAATACAAAAACAGGTGGTAAAAAAGAAGGCTAAATAATAATATATAATTAATCAAAATGGGCCTTTTCATGAACAATAGCTAATAAACATGTATAAAACAGTGCACAGTTACACACACAGACAAAAAACCATCAGGGTATCACACGACACTAAAATAATAAAATAAATAGTAACTAAACAACATAAATGCAACAAAAACTCTAATGTATGTAAAAATATATATATATATATATACAAATAAGAATAAACTATGTAAACAAAATATAATCAAAAATTACGCAAGGACCTGTAGGAACATTAATTTATAAATTACATAGTGACACATTTTTGACTGAACTTTAACAATAGGGGAGACTGGGGCTAGTTGTCACTGGTGTAAAAAGAACTAGCATGTAGTGTTGTTTTATTACTTACAAAAAAATAAGAACTGTTTTACAAAAGTATTGCACACGAAGTATTGTCTTTTGTCCTATTTAATGTAATTTTTCAACATTAATGGTATGGTTTTTACAGTAGCTTTTAACATTATTTATCTGCCAAATATATATTTTTTAAACGCTAACACACCATTTCTTTTACAATGTAACTGTACATTTTTCAGTGTAAATGAAGTGACTTTTTGATGTCAACAACACACGTTTTAATTTACCATCAGTGCTGCTGTCACGTGATACTGTGGTCGTATCAGAAGTACTGATCTATAATATAGAAGATATTTATCAGTGATCAGGACTTTCTCATCTTGTCCAGAGCTGCTGTATGTGTTGATTTTTCCAGCTCTTGTCCACCTCCAGAAGCACCTTTTCTTCTCCGTCTTCTCACGTTGTGAAAATTGTTGTCCCATGTTGCTCCGTCTTACGTGACACAACGCTACACAGCTACAAATCTTAGAAGGGAACTTCACACATTTATATACTCTCAAATGTCATGTTCTAATCGCTTACACAACTCTTCCAAAAAGACAGAGCATTATTCAACTATGCCCAAACATATTTACTTTTACATTTTATTTGTATTTTAAAATATAAAAAGTGACTATATATATGTCAAATATAAATGAATACATTTTGTAATTGTCTTTTTCACATTTTTAGCCATTGATTTTAATCATCATCAATACATACATATTGTCTAAAAAGAAAAGAAAAATGTGGTGCATCCCTACCTACAACAGTAACCTAAAATGTGTAAATAACTATATTGCCCACATGGCCTTGGTTACGAAAGGCCAAAAGGAAAGTCATTTCAGAGGTGGAACAACTTATTACATTTTGATTAAAGAAAAGAATGTTTGTTTCAGAAATCTTAAGAGTAACGTGTACTGATGAATTGTGCACAGTTAGGCCTGGAATGTGTATTAAGCAAGTAAATAAGCTTGATTTTGATTTCACGTTAACTTTAAGAGCGACAGAAATAAAGAAAAACAAGACACAAATCTTTGTTATATCCATGTCTATCCTTTTATTAAGCTCAATTACACTCGAGCAGGGAGTGAATTATGGCACATTCATGCTCCAATGCATTCATCATTTGTTTCCTTTTAAGATCTGTGCTTTTCTCATCTTCACACATACAATGTAACAGAAGAAGCGGTGAATTGTCCTGTCGAGGATACCATTAAATCCCTGTGCACAGACACGCAGAACCGAGCCTAGTTCCGATAGAACCATCATCCTGTAGAATTCATCAAAGTACATCAGCATGGATTATAAGTTAGAGTAGTTTAATTAGTTTCAATAATACAATGGTTTACTTTCACCCCCGAGGTGGGACAGGAAAGTAACAGCGGGGCCCCTCTCACAACCGAGGGCCCCCGACACCAGCAGCTCGGCAGAACTACAAATGGAGGGCGTCACGATGACACTTGATGTGCGTCTGTCTCTTCTCATTACAAATTTTGTTCGACAGAAAGTCCAGGAGGTTTGATAATGCTGCACCTTCATTCTTAAAAACTATACACAGAACAAAGTCCAACAATAACAGGAAAGAGTTACTGGAAAAAAGTGCCCAAACGGATGCGTGATTGGTCACCGTCCAGTTCAGTGAATGGTTTGGTACGGGGCTGATTGGTGACGGTCCAGGACGTTCTAGTCCAGCTCAATAGGGCTGCTGTCCTCCTGAGCTTCCTCACCCTCCTCGTCCTCTCCCGAGCCCATTAGACTGTTCAACAGGTTTCCTAGTGCACACAAACCAAACAACAACCGGGTGATTCCTCATCTCTTTAGAACATAACATTACATTGTGTTGTATATGACAGCTGAAAAAGACTGGCTTATGAATTACAGGTGTAAGATGAATTTCAACTCTGCAATAATGTCTACATCTTCTCTTTTTTCACAAATTGCCGGTGTTTAATTTAAGACTGAGTTCTGTTATATATAAAGTACACAGCAGAGACGTCTGAAGGCAAAGTGTGTGTCTTACCTAGCAATCCACCATATGATGATGACTGTTTAGGTGGCACGCCAAAGAACAGCTGTCCTATTCTGTCCAGATACTGAGGTCAAAAGGTCAAGAGAAGAAGAATGTATTGCTAGGTTACAAAAATGGAACTCTTCTTGACAAAAAACAAAATCATCAGAAAGAAAAACTATAATATCAATACAAGTTATAAGCAGACTGGCTTAAATATCTGTCTAAGCAATATTTGGCCATTTTGACATTATCGGCATCAGCTGACTGGCTCGTTTGGCGTGCTTTGTTGGCCCCTTTTTCACATTTCCTGCTTTTGGAATGCATAAGTAAACTACTGCAGGGTAAACTTCTATAGCGATGAATGGGAGACTACAGCAAATATTATAATTTTTTTCATTGCACCAACAGCAAAGAAAAAAATCCATTATTACATTTCCACGACTTTCAAAAAAAAAAAAAAAAAAAAATGTTGGATTATGACAGTCAGAAGAGAGAAAGATGCCAAATTTATCCTCACTCCCTCAGCAGCTATATTAGAAACCTCATCACATCTGTGCTAATTAAATTAAAACTTATTCCAGGGTAATATGACACAAAGTATAAAGTTTGCTAAATTTATGCTCCTAAAGCGTCATCACAGTCTGTGAAAAAGGGTCTCTGATTGGTGGGTCTTTTTCTGCTGGATCATAGTTATGGTGCATTCATGTTAAGTCGGAATTACGAGATAAGAGTGTTCAGCTCCGACTTCACCATCATGACGTCCTGTAAAAGAACCAACAGGGCAGCGGCCTCAACAGTTTAGTAGTTGTGAATAGAGGTTGACCGATAGTGGATTTTGCAGATACCGATAACTAAGGTGGTGGGAAAGGCTGATAACTGATTAATCAGCTGATAGTTTTTAAAACAATTTTTTTTAACGTTATATAAATAAATACAAAGTCTTTCCTTACTATGATGGGAACAGACATTGAGGCTACAAGAGTCAAAAATGAATAAAATCCCAGCTGCAGTTTATAGTGCAACCAAAATCCCAATAATAACTGTAAAAATAAATAAATAAATAAAATGAAGATTTGGTGCATAATGTGGGAATTTTAACTATAAACAAGACCCCAGAATACACTTATTTTGAAATGACAGAGAGTTGGCTCCGTTACAATCCTCTATATTTAAGAATTTACCAAATAAATACTTTTATAGACTCATTTACTAGATTAAAGCTATTGGCAACTATCGGAACATATTTTTGCCGATAACTGATAGTTCCAAAAAGCAATGATATATCAGACTACCTCTAGTACTGAACACTTATTTCTGTGAGATATGCCATTTTCATTATACCATTGTATTTTGCAAAAACATATAAAGGTGAACTGATGAACAGCAAAGCTGTTTTGGCACCATGAGCATTGCCACAAAAAACGATAACTTCCGAGGTACGAGGACGTGAACAGCACCGAGTAGAATCTCTGAGTTGCCATCTTGTAATTACAGCACAACATGAACACAGCACACCACAAATTCTGCTATTTTTTTTTTTTTGAAGTTGAAATAACGCTGACTGATGGCTTCAATAGAAGCATACACCATCACTGAACAACATCAGAGCTCAAGGTAGGTCTGTTATTGTGAAAAATCAAATCCCCTATGAGAAAATGACCAGGACTTTGGGACGGGGTTTACTTCCAGAACCAGACTGCTGCGCTCTATTGAAATTGTGAGTCCAGTCTCTTGTGAGCTTCACGAGAGGAGCGGCATTTGTGTGATGTGCAAAGTTGCTGCCTATGTAAAGTGTTCCAAATCAGTCACTTATGAGCTTTCATGATGGTCCATCCGAAAGCGTCCTTTGTTTTTTCATTTGCCACTACAATGTGTGTGACCTAAATTTTTCCATCATTAAAAGGCAAGAGCGGCAGCCAGTCGAACAACATACCTGGCGATGTTGACAGAGCTGGTGTTTCTATAATAATGTCTTCCCTTGTTTCATTAGGGAGATATTGAAACAAGTAGTTGAATTTTGGAATACAATTAATTTTAATAACATTAACCTTCCCAATCATAGATAAATGTAATGAAGCCCACCTGCCCACATCATTCAAAAACCTTTTTATTAAAGGGTCAAAATTAACTCTGACTAAATCAGACAAATTTGCTGGGAATAAAATGCCCAAATACTTAATGCCCTGTTTGAGCCACTGGAAAGCACCCGGCTGAAAAGCTGTTTCTGGACAGTACGCTGTCAGAGCCAAAGCTTCAGATTTAGACCAATTGACTTTGTATCCTGAGAACTTGGAAAAGGAATTAATAGTTCTGTGGAGGTGTTTGAGTATTAAGTATTTGGGTATTTTATTCCCAGCAAATTTTTGTGATTTAGTTAGAGTTAATTTCGACCCTTTAATTAAAAGGTTTTTGAGTGATGTGGACAGGTGGGCTTCATTACATTTATCAATGATTGGGAAGGTTAATGTTATTAAAATGAATTGTATTCCAAAATTCAACAACCTGCTTCAGTCTCTCCCTATAGATGTCCCCCACTCTTATTTCAAGCAATTTGATAGTATAGCGAAGTCCTTCATTTGGATTGGTAAATGTCCCAGATTACATTTCAGTTAGCTGCATAGGCCGATTGACATAGGTGGGCTAGTCCTAGCCAAGATTTTATTACTATGCGTTCGGTCTCAGACATTTGGCTCATTAGTCACTTCCACCTGAGAGAGCCCCTCCCTGGTTTTGTATTGAACAGGAAGTTCTTGCCCCTATTTCTCCATTTCAAAGCCTTTCTATCAAACTAAGCGGAGAAGTTAAGTTACACCCCGTTATCTCACATTTGCACTCTGTACGGACAAAAGTGTCCAGAGTATTTAATTCTGACATTTATTTAAATGTTGCCTCAAGCATATGGATGAACCCAAAGTTATGTATTAATAAGTCCCCTTTCTGCTGGTCAGATTGGATTGTGAGGGGGGGTTACTACACTCGGTGACCTATATGAGAGTGGAGTGTTGAGATCTTTTAAAAACATGGTTAAACATTTTAGGATTCCCAGATCTCGGTTTTATAGGTATTTACAGTTGCACCACCTGCTTTGTACTATTTTTGGGAGTAGCATACACCCCCCCTAAAGCAGCAGATACTCTGGGAGAGGTGATTGCTGCTTTTGGAAAAGGCCATGAGTCATCAATGTATTACTCCCTGCTAATTCAGAGTCTGGGGGGCGGAGCTTTAACTTCTATCAAGAGATTATGGAAGAAAGATTTAAACTTGGTATTGGAGGAGTGAGTGTGGGCTAGGATTCTAAAAAAAAAATCTAGTCTACATCTAGAGATGCAAGGGTATGCCTTAGGCAATTTAAGATTTTGCATCGATTCTATTGGATAGGCTTGGTCTGAAAGACACACCCATCTGCTGGCGATGCCGATCAGATGATGGGGACACAACCCATGTTTTTTGGTGGTGTGTTAAGATCCAAGAATTTTGGTTGAGGGTTCAGAGTTTTATGTGTGATGTACTGGGCACTCAGATTTCATTTTGCCCCAGACTCTGTATTTTAGGCGATGGGGTGGTCATTGATGTAGGGGATAAATACATAAAGAATTGGGTCCTAGCTAGTGTTATGATCGGCAGACGGGTTATTCTCAAGGGATGGAAGTCTGCTGGAGTGCCTTCATTTCAAGAGTGGTGCACGGAGATGGGCAGGGTTGGGGCATTTGAGGAGATGTCGTATAGAAGGCTGGGCAATCTGGGTTTATTTGATACAAAATGGGGCAGATATTTGGCATTTTTGTAAGGCTCTCGGGGAGGGGCAGTGGAGTGGAGTTTTAAATGTGTGTGTGCAATTTTATTGTTTTTTGAGTGTATACTTTGTTTTTTTTTTGTGTGTGTATTTTGTGTTTTTCTTTTTTATGTTTCTAAATATTTATGACCACTGGGGTGCGTGTTTGTGTCGGGTGGTGGGGGTTTGGGGTGAATGTTCGGGGGAAAGGGTTTAATTTTATATCATTTGATTCTGCATTTTCTGTTATGTTTAATTTGTTGAAGGGAATTAATAAAAATGTTAATAACAAAAATAATTCTGTGGAGGCAAGGCATAGATCTAGTAGGGTCAGAGAAAAATAATAAAATATCATCTGCTTAAAGCAAAAGCTTATGTGCCACACCTCCTGCCACCACCCTTGGAAAATCATCCTCTTTTCTTATCATGGCTAATAATGGTTCCAAGCAAGACAGAACAATAACGGGGAAAGAGGGCAACCCTGCCGGGTGCCCCTATTCAGAATAAAATAATCTGAAATTGCGACTTGCAATAATTTAGGGAAACTTGAATTCTGCTCTCTACAATAAAATTGAAGCTCAAGCGCAACTGGATTATGCAGCAAGTCAATGATCCAAAGCATAGGAGTAAGTCCACTTCTGAATGTCTCAAAAGAAGCTAAATTAAAGTTTTGGAGTGGCCTAGTCAAAGTCCTGACTTGAACCCGATTAAGATGCTGTGGCAGGACCTTAAACGGGCAGTTCATGCTCGAAAACCCTCCAATGTGGCTGAACTAAAGCAGTTCTGCAAAGAAGAGTGGGCCAAAATTCCACCACAGCACTGTGAAAGACTGATCTCCAGCAATCGGAAGCATTTGGTTGCAGTTGTTGCTGCTAAAGGTGGCACAACCAGCTATTAAGTTTAAGGGGGCAGTTAGTTTTTCACATGCGTGATATAGGCGTTGGATTACTTTTTTTGCTTCAATAAAAATACATATATATTTGAAAACTGTATTTTGTGTTTACTCAGGTTGCCTTTGTTTTATGTTTTATCTTGTTTGAAGATCTAAAACAATTTAGTATGAAATATACAAAAAAACGAAATCAGGCAAACACTTTTTCACATCACTGTACATTCTCCAGATTTCACGGCACCACGGTGGAAAAAGAAACTGTAACTGCGCCAACTGGAACGGTACGGTTTTGCGATGAGAATGGTTTGGCCCTATGGTGGAAAAGTGGCTACTGTTTATTGAGACAGACTGATTGGTTAAGGAGCATTACTGTCACTCACCTCATTGTACATGGGGTCTCTCTTCAGTGATGGCTGATATTGCTCACATAACACTGTGAAGACTGTCAACTTCCCACTTGGAATAAACCACATGCACACACATGATTTTACATCCAGAAATAATGAGCCACAGATTACGAGCGTGAATACAGGACAGTGTCTCACCCATCCACAGCCAGCAGGAGGAACCACAGGAAGTTGAGCAGAGGCTGAACAAACGGAGGGCCCTTCTCTATAGACGGGTGCTTCTGCGTGTATGTGGTGAACACCACCGACGCACTTGTTTTATTTTTTAGACAGAGGAACCTGCGGTCAAGACACTGAGATCAATGCTAAACTTCAAAGGAACAGTTTAACTGAAAATGAAAATTCTGCCATCATTTGATCATTTTGTTATAAACCCGTATGACTTTCTTGTAAGAAATGTTTAGCAGAATGTCCAAACAGTTCGTTCCAGACAATGAAAGTGAATTTTGCCAAACAAAATGTCAAAAAGCTCCATAAGAGTATTATTCACTTTATTGTCCAGAAAGGACTCAAGAGCAGCATGACCATAAACGGTGTTCAACATAAGAAAGTAAGCCATATGGATATGGAATGACACGAGAGTGAGTAAATGATGACAGAATTTGCATATTCCCATAAAAAATTTAAAAATAAACTTTAAAGCTCAAACAAAAGCACACAATCAGCACACTTTGTCTCATTACTCCAGAAGTGACTCACTGTAAGACGGCCTGCGCTACAAACATGTCCACCTCCATGTGAAATCCCTGCGCTGATGAATATTCCACCAGCATCTGCGCGCAACCCTCTCCGTCGGACGAGTGCAGGAAATGATAGCGTGATTCACTGTAGTTTTGCTCTGGACACACAAATACATGATGTGAGTTACTCGTGAAAAACTCCATGAGCTGATCTGTGATTGGACAGTTACGGTCATGTGTCCGTTGTACCTTTCCACAACGTGAGTGCGAGCAGCTGGTGTAGTTTGGGGTGGCCCAGCTTCCCCGACCCCCCTGACGACCACTTGATCGCTCTGGAGACAAACGCCACTCGCTCGGGGGAGTTCGGGTCCATCAGGCTGAAGAGTTTCGCCAAATGCTCTGGAACAAACAATGCTCATGTTATAACACATGTTATAAGAATCAATCAAAAATAAATGACGTCCAAGATGGTGAAAAATTTAGTTTAAAATTAGGGATGCACCAATACCACTTTTTCGGAAACTTCAGTATCGACCAATACCAGTGTTGTTGTTTCATAATCAGTTTAGAATTTCAATACTTCATTGTGTGATCTAATCGGGGTTACTTTTTATATATGTAAAGAAACACATTAACTACTACACATTATTTCAATATAAATGTATAGTCTATTAAGAAAATCTTTATTATAAACTAGTCTGCTGGATAATGTAGCACAGCAAATCTAACAGAAATTCAAGTGAAAATCTTCAGTAGAAAAGAAGCCAGTTTTCTTTGTACAATTTTTTCAACTTGTATCTGGACTTTACAGGATTCAGATCTCTTGTTCACTTTAGTTGTAAGATATCAGTCCACTTTTCATTCACAGTTATTTTTAGGCACCCAGTCAACTTATATATTGTTGTAATTTGTAAACAAATAATAATGATAACAATATTAATAATAGATTACCATTATTATTATTGACTTTAGAATTTTATAATCTAATAGTAATATATTTAAATCGTGCATCTTTAACTTTAAAACCCTCTGGCATTTATTTTGATGTCAGAAACTCCAGGAAGTCCTGTAAGTGTCTGTATGTGGGCTAGTTCACAGTAGTTTAATTTGCTTCTTATTTAAAATCTGGTGAAATGTTAATCCGGTGCCGTTCTCAATGCATGTTATAAGCGAACCGAACTACTGAGCATCTACATCTGAGATGTTG
Source organism: Myxocyprinus asiaticus (assembly GCF_019703515.2). Lineage (NCBI taxonomy): Eukaryota > Metazoa > Chordata > Actinopteri > Cypriniformes > Catostomidae > Myxocyprinus > Myxocyprinus asiaticus. Next base: position 40,572,855 of record NC_059379.1, read on the forward strand.
TTCGTGTGGCGCGCGAACACATCAACAGCATGCGCGTGCTTTTTGTGTGTCAACAGAGCTGCGTCATTCACTAATGCGCTGCGGACGCACACTATATTTACTTATTAAACAGAGCCATTTGCGATCACAGAGCTATCATACATTGTTACACTGCTCTCTGGAATACTCGATCCTGACTGGTAATGGCGCCACCTAGTGGTCTGATATTTCTCAGTAACAACTGCATATCCACGTATCAGACTGCTCATCTGGGTTCTGCGAGTCATCTCTTCTGCTTCTCGGATCACTGTGTGATCTCTACAAGTAAGCTAATGAAATAATTTCAACTCAAATCAATGTTTTATGTGCATTTATTTATTTATTTGGCAAGTAGTCTTGTAATAAGCTGGATAATGAGGAGTCAGACGGTCATTTTCACACAATACACACCAAGAGGTTCATTTCAGCTGTTCAGCGAATTCTTTCTTCTCAAATTACATAATATCAACGCAAATCAATATTTTATGTCCATGTATTTATTTATTTGGTTAGTAGATGTGTAATAAACGGGATAATGTACAGTTAGCCAGTTGTTATTGCAAAGTAAACCCCTTCAGGGTGATACAAGAGTCTCCGCTTTGCATTGGGTTCCTGATCACCCTGTCTGGGTTTATTGTGCGACACATTTTCAACAAAAGTTTTGATTTAATGACTCAAAAAACAAAAACACAACAACATTTCCTTACACCTTGAATACAAATGAACGACTCACAAATCAAACATCACTTTGTCTTGTGAGGAAGTTTTTATTCTAATCAAGCTCTACACAAGAGTAATGTCTAAGTGATGAAGAAAAATGTATATTCACTATAGAATGACTTTTCAATTACTTTTCCAAGCTTTAAAATACCCTCATATTTCCAGGTTTGAATCCTGGATGCTGTACAATCACTTTTATTTTGTTGTAAAGTTAACCGATAAAGTTAACCGTAAAGTAACCCCACCTCTTACTTTACATTGTTTTCCAAATGAATAGCAGACACCAACATAACTTGCACATGAAACTCACCTTGTGTGTGGTCATCTACTTTGGCCCCAGATTTCTCCAGTGACTCTAGTACCAGCATGGACAGATCTGCAGCACTGTTTTGCTGTTGGGAAACACACAGCAAAAGTCTTTCTCAGTAACAACAGAGACCAGTGGAGAGCATTCAGGACTGAATGAATTATACACTCCGATTGATAATACATACCTGATTATAACTAAAGAAGAGCAATGCTCCATTGTACATCAACTCTCGGGCCTCTGCGTGCTTCAATTGTGACATATACCTGCAGCCAGACAACACATTATTATGAACATAATTAACATGACATCATTACACATCACACACTGGCACACTAGTTTATTCTTGAAGATCTCGTATTAGCTAATGTAGGCTGCAGCAAACCGGGTTTTGAAACCATGATGCCCAAAAATGCTGTCTACTTTGGTAGCTCAGTAGGTTTGGAGATCTTGATTTAAAAAAATAAGCCATCTTAGTAGACAGCTTACTTGGTTTCAGCACTACAGAGCCCAAAGATGCTGTCAAGGCAGACAGCACACTAGCGGTCAAAACTATGAAGCCTAAAAATGCTGTCTAGGTAGGGAGCACACTGGGTTTTGAGACTACATGACACATTTATTAACACTGTACAGGTCGATTTGGGTTTGAGACCATGATGTCCAAAAATTCTGTCAAGTTAGGCAGCACACAAGGTACAGAAACTATGATGGCCTAGGTAGGTGGAAATATGACAGCTAAAAACACTGTACCATCTAGGTAGTAGGTAGGTAGTGTACTACGTGTTGTGACTATGATGCCCAAACATGCTGTCTAGAAAGGCAGCACACTAAATTTTGAATTTCCCAAAAACGGCATCTACAAACACAGTCTGTAGGTTTTCAGACTGAGATACACAAAATGCCATCTAGGTAGGCAGCACACTATATGATATATATATATATATATATATATATATAAAATGCTGTCTAGGAAGGGAGCACACTGGGTTTTGAGACTATGATGCCCAAATATTCTGTCAGCACGAAACCCACGATGCCCACCAAAAATAAAAAAAATAAATCACGCCATCTGGGTTGATTTTGAGACTACGCCCAAAATGCTGACTACGTAGGGAGCACACTAGGGTTTGAGACTATTTGAAAAGCATGAGGTGATTTTTGTAGAGATACAGCAGGTTAACAAAAGGATGAATGACAGATGTACAGCACTCAGGGTGTTTTACGTTTTTTTTTTTTTCACACAATGTCTGAATTTAACTTATGAATTTAAAAAGGGTGAAGAAAATTGTACAATTTAGACAAAGTGAAATTCAGCTGGTTAGGTGCACTGGTTGACTAGCCGTACTGTTAAAAAGCCTAAGTTCTACCACATGTCAGCAATCATCTGTCTGTCATATAGCATAACATTGGTATGGGTTGTTATATTCATTATCAAACAATTGATACATTATTATTCCGTTACCACAGTTGCCAATCAACCTTGTTCTTCACATTAGCATGTAGCTAAAGGAGCTTGCTGATCATTTCTCTTGACTGACGTCTACGATGGCCAATCAGAATAACGATGTGATGCACGGGGCGTGTCAGAGTGGGCAGCCGACCAATCAGCGTGAGGAACGGGCTCGGTTGACAACAAGAAAGATCTGGAAGCGACAGGCCCGAGCCGCTCACTATTAGTATACGCGTTAAATCTCACCTGAAGAATAATGTGCGGTACATCTGATGGGCCTCATAGTAATCTCCTCTCTCCACACTGGCTCTGAGTTTGCCCTCCACCCGCTGCACTCCTCCGCGGTTCCTCGCGCTGGAGTTCTTCAGAGACTCCTGCTCCGACATGACTGCTCACACCAACCAAACGCGATGACGGTCACTGTCTGAGCCCTCAGACTCGCCGTACTCACATTCACACACACAGACAGACAGACGGAACTTCACTTTATATTTATATTTGTTCTGTTCTGGAAATACGAACTGCAGTTTCCACATTTAAGAGAAATGCAATAAACATATAAAAGTGGTAATTTTAGGGCGTAACTGTACAGCATACTTTGCAAAGATCAATTTTGCAAGTTTACCAGCAAGATTGAAAACAAGATTGTAGTACAGTGAAGGAGTGTAGAAAATGACTAATACTCAGTCACCATTAGGCTAACATAACCGTGTCAAAGGAATATTCTGTGTTCGACACAAGCTCAATCAACAGCATTTGTGGCATAATGTTGATTACCAACAGAGATATTTTTAGCAGAGACAGGTCACTTCTATTAAAATGAATTGGAGAAATTGGAACGCCCAACGGAAAAAGAAAGGAAAGTCCCGCCTTACAGGTAAAAGAGCCAATCACCATTTAGATGCAGACATCGCCTGTCAATCAAGTATAGAACGCGCATGTGCATTAGCTACACAAGCCGGGACAATTGCGTTTTTTAGCGTGATCTGAGGGAAAGAAGCATAATATATGATACATGTGTAGTCAGATTTTATTGCTGATTTATAATATGTTCTTTGATTGTAATCTTGACCAACCGTTTTGGAGATTTCGGTCTTTCCCCATTCAAGTAGATAGGAGCTGTACGTGTATGCCGCTTGTTTACGTAGAAAAATAGCTGCCTGGGAGCGTTCCAAAGAAGGATTTCCAAGTGACCCGACTTACTAAAAAGACTTTGTTACCACAACAATTAAAAACATGAATAATAACTTTAAAAAAGTAAAGTCGGTTACAGTGAGGCATTTACAATGGAAGTCAATGGAGCCAATGTTTGGAGGGTTTAAAGGCAGAAATGTGAAGTTTATAATTTAATATTTATTATTTGAGCTGTAAAGTTGTTTTAAATGATAATTTTTGCAACGGACTACTTAATTACCAGGATTACAGGGTAATTATTTATTTACAGGATTACATCATCATGGTAATGAATTTGTAAAATTGGCTATATCTTTCCACAGATGTGGTTAGTAAGTGATTTTCTCAAAGTAAAATCATGTTAACACACATATTGTTTATGTCTTGTGTCTATACTTTTGAAACATTTGAGTATTTTAATGTTTACAGATTGACCGCATTGACTTCCATTGTAAGTGTCTCACTGGAACACACATTTGTGATTTTTTAAAGAAAAAAAGGGATGAGTCTAAATAAATTTTTGTGGTAATCAACATCGTCACAAATGTTGTCGATTGAGCTGAATCTGTATTGAACCCGGAATATTCCTTTACGTAACAGGCCTTTCTGATTGTGCTATTTGTGTTTTTCATGAGCACAAACAGTTCTGCAGTCAGGCTTACAGTTTCAATATACAAAATATTTTATTACTCCGATTCTTACATTCAAGGTACACTTAAAATAGAGATTTTGAGGGAAACATTACAACTTTTAAAATGTAGATCAACAAAACTGTTAAAAGGGCTAACAAAATGGCCACATTACATTATAATAAACATATAACAGTCAACAGTTAATATATAGTATAACAGTCATTCTGAATGTAGAAAACAAGTCAAATATCTAAAACAATTTCTAGATTAATTCCACAGTGCAGTTTAGTCCAAGGGAGAAAAATACCATAAACTCCCCCAAAGGCAAAATGAGAAATAATAACGTTCATGTGTGTTAGAGGTCATCGTATGGAGTCACTGTGGGAAATATTGATACAAATTTTCAGTAAACATTTTAATGACTTTAGGCAACATATACTTTTGTCCTGATCAGCGTTAGTCCTTCATCTGTTTTCAACTCTAGTTCAGGTGATGATTTGGAGGAAAGAGGATCGACTTTATAAAGTGGATTCAGTTAAAACATCTCTTATAATACAGGAAGCACTAACTGTGCAGTGTCATGCCTTCATACTGGTACTGGGGTCTGTCTGGGTGGGATGGGTTTGGGGACACCTGGTCCTTGTCTGTAAGGGTGAAAAGCAGGTGAATCCAGATGCATGATATTGCAGTGTTGTACAACAATGAAAGAGGAGGTTTCCTTGTCTAATACAACAAATTCAGTACTTCAACACTGGTAAATCGTTACGCTAAACTGATCTATCTGTTAAGGTTTTTTAAGTAGCAAGCGCCTTTTGAATGTAAAGTGAGAGGTGTTAGTTTAACCACATTAACCGTCATAAGATTTTACCATTTGGCAACTTTTAATTTGACATGGAGGAAAAGAATAAAAAAGCTTCAGTAGACAAGAGCCGGAGGTTCTCACTGAGGAAAAAATCATAATCAAAATCAGAACAGCGGACATTTACATTGAAGTTTAAAGGAGATGCTGAGGCCAAAACAGCATTTCATTCAGAGGGCCAGAGACAGGGTGAAAAATGATCATATAGTACATATAGTTTTGGTGCAAAAAAAAAAAAAAAAAATGTAACATTATAAGTGGACATCAGGGATTTTAAAAAAAATAGTGCCTTGACCCATTTAATTTTTTTCTTAAGAAAATTCTTATCTATTTTCTTAAGATTGTTCTTAAGTCGTTGTTTTTTTCAGGAACACTAACTTTTGCTGACAAGTTTTTTTATTTACTTTATTGTGGCTATACTTTTAAAAACAGTGTGTATTTAATGTTTTGTGTATTGGACCCATTTACTTTCTTTGCATGTGCCTTGCTGCATGCAATTTTTGTCTTTAGAAAAAGAGGAATGAGTTGAAATTGTTTTCTGTGCCAATCAACATTGTGCCACAAATACTGTCAATAGAGTTTAACTTGTATTGAACCCGAAACAATCCTTATAATAAATATTTATAAAGGAATGTTTCGTCTCAGAGCAGTGCTGGTTTTGATGGTAGTGTCTGCTCTGACTGCTGTTCTGAACACAACATTCAAATATGCATACAGTTCTAATGTCCCATGATTAATACATTTGGGGCAGTGGTGGCTCAGCGGCTAAGGCTCTGGGTTACTGATCAGAAGGTCAGGGGTTCAAGCCCCAGCACTGCCAAGTTGCCACTGTTGGGCCCTTGACCCTATCTGCTCCAGGGGTGCCATATCATGGCTGACCCTGCACTCTGACCCCAGCTTAGCTGGGATATGTGAAAAAAAGAATTTCACTGTATATGTGCAAATGTATAATGTGTGATAAATAAATATAATTATAATTATTAATTATAATATACAGCCCAAAACTTTTCTTTTTTTTAATATCCACTCATAATGTGAGGTTCAGCCAGCTCTGTCTGTCTGTGTGTTTTTTTCCCATTTTCCCATCTTCCTGCCTACAATACTGGCCCACATATTTTCCCTACCATTGAGTCTTTTTTCAGTCCGAGGTGTGAAAATTGGGGCTGAAATAAGGGGGTTTCATGACCCTTTAAGAAGAAATGGTAGTTAAGAAGAATTTTCATGAATCTGGCCCCTGATCTCTAGATATAAATCATCCACCAGGTGAAAATTGTAAGTTTGTTCACTTAGGTAGTAGCACAGGTACAGGTAAGGTATTTCTTTAACAAGCAGATTAGGGATTTGTTCAGTTCATTAACCATATGAGTGACACTCGCCTTAGCAAACAACACTGATGATTAACCGGAAGCAAAGAAAACCTACTGAAAGTGGGTTGGGTACAGTTCTTTAGACATTACCTTGGCTGAGTTACTGAAGTATCCACTCGATATGCTGCTGTATTTGGCTGAAAAAAATAAATAAAGTTTTCATACAGAACATTTGTTTAGCCAGGGCAGTTCATTAGAGTAACTTCAGTTTTCTCAGGACAGTGAATTGTGGAAATGAAAGCACAGCTAATGAATTTAAATCTGTCATTAATGTCTGGCACATATTTATATTATTTACATACAAAGCTCAGAACAGCTAATGTATATCAATGTATTTGTAATATTGGTGGTGTTTTGTTGCTTAAACCTGTGTCATAGACTGCGGGGTGGACGCTCTTGTCGCAGTGCCGTTTGTCTGTGCATTCGTGGAGCCGTTTGCTGCATTGTTAGATCTGTTGTAAAACAATAGAAAATATTCACTTCAGACCATTTTTCACAGAGTTCTACAGGGCAATTTATAGATCTATTGTATATTTGTTGAACTTCTGAAATGGTTTAGGAAGTATATTGGGTTGTGTGTGTGTGTGTGTGTGTGTGTGTGGGGGGGGGGGGGGGGGGGTCGTGTTTGTTGACATTCATTTGCAGTCAACCTTGAAGTCCAAAACATTGTGCCACTAGTTAAGCGTGTGGTATTTACACGTTGGTGTTTTCACATACCACCAGTAATTAAGGTGCTATATGCTTGATATATGCGCTGGTATAGAGCTGCACCATTGACTTTTAAAGTCATTGTCATTTTGTTACACAAACACACCAACTCTCTATGCAAATGAGGCTCATTACAGAGTGTGGTTGATTCTGCAGCTATAACAGCTCACAGAAAGCAGGTGTAAAATTTTAGATTCATTTAAAAGGAATGTCTGTGTAAATGTTCTAGTGATCATGGTAAATTTGGTACTATGCTGTAGTAAACATTAACAACAATTTCGACAATAAAACACAGTCAACAAATTAGAGATAGACCGATATATCAGTTTTACCGATTAATCGGTATTGATAGTTGCTTTTTGGAACCATCAGTTATCGGAATAAATATATGCCGATAGTTGCCGATATTTTGTTTACATTTTTTCCTCTAGTTTAGTTTATTATTCCTTATCAATAAACCTGATCTGGTGAAATATATACATACAAAACTCTTCATCTGGTGAATCTATAGGCTTTAAAAAGCTTAATTTTGTAAATACACATTGTAACGGAGCCAAATCTCGGTTATAAGTGTCACACTAAAATTATATGAACACACATATTGTTTAGCTCTTGTGTCTATACTTTTGAAAAAGTGAGTATTGTAATGTTTACGGATTGGCCCTATTGACTTCCATTTTAAGTGCCACACTGGAACACAGATTTTTACATAAACAAGTAAAAATTACACATATTCTAGATATATTTTCTTAAAATCCAGCCAAAATATATAATGCAGTGTTGATTCTCAGGTAATTTTAACTTGTTTCAAGGATTTTGAGATAAAACAAAATATTTTTGTTTTTACAGTGTACTTGTTACTAAATTAAGCTTCATAAAAATCCTAGAGTACTTTTTTACCTATAATTCAGTGGTTACTTGAAGATATTTTTAAAAGATACTTTCATCTTGATTTATTTATCCAGTACATTCTTTATATATAGGTGCATCTCAATAAATTAGAATGTCGTGGAAAAGTTCATTTATTTCAGTAATTCAACTCAAATTGTGAAATTCGTGTATTAAATAAATTCAATGCACACAGACTGAAGTAGTTTAAGTCTTTGGTTCTTTTAATTGTGATGATTTTGGCTCACATTTAACAAAAACCCACCAATTCACTATCTCAAAAAATTAGAATATGGTGACATGCCAATCAGCTAATCAACTCAAAACACCTGCAAAGGTTTCCTGAGCCTTCAAAATGGTCTCTCAGTTTGGTTCTCTAGGCTACACAATCATGGGGAAGACTGCTGATCTGACAGTTGTCCAGAAGACAATCATTGACACCCTTCACAAGGAGGGTAAGCCACAAACATTCATTGCCAAAGAAGCTGGCTGTTCACAGAGTGCTGTATCCAAGCATGTTAACAGAAAGTTGAGTGGAAGGAAAAAGTGTGGAAGAAAAAGATGCACAACCAACCAAGAGAACCGCAGCCTTATGATTGTCAAGCAAAATCGATTCAAGAATCTGGGTGAACTTCACAAGAAATGGACTGAGGCTGGGGTCAAGGCATCAAGAGCCACCACACACAGACGTGTCAAGGAATTTGGCTACAGTTGTCGTATTCCTCTTGTTAAGCCACTCCTGAACCACAGACAACGTCAGAGGCATCTTACCTGGGCTAAGGAGAAGAAGAACTGGACTGTTGTCCAGTGTTCCAAAGTCCTCTTTTCAGATGAGAGCAAGTTTTGTATTTCATTTGGAAACCAAGGTCCTAGAGTCTGGAGGAAGGGTGGAGAAGCTCATAGCCCAAGTTGCTTGAAGTCCAGTGTTAAGTTTCCACAGTCTGTGATGATTTGGGGTGCAATGTCATCTGCTGGTGTTGGTCCATTGTGTTTTTTGAAAACCAAAGTCACTGCACCCGTTTACCAAGAAATTTTGGAGCACTTCAGGCTTCCTTCTGCTGACCAGCTTTTTAAAGATGCTGATTTCATTTTCCAGCAGGATTTGGCACCTGCCCACACTGCCAAAAGCACCAAAAGTTGGTTAAATGATCATGGTGTTGGTGTGCTTGACTGGCCAGCAAACTCACCAGACCTGAACCCCATAGAGAATCTATGGGGTATTGTCAAGAGGAAAATGAGAAACAAGAGACCAAAAAATGCAGATGAGCTGAAGGCCACTGTCAAAGAAACCTGGGCTTCCATACCACCTCAGCAGTGCCACAAACTGATCACCTCCATGCCACGCCGAATTGAGGCAGTAATTAAAGCAATAGGAGCCCCTACCAAGTATTGAGTAATATACAGTAAATGAACATACTTTCCAGAAGGCCAACAATTCACTAAAAATGTTTTTTGTATTGGTCTTATGATGTATTCTAATTTTTTGAGATAGTTAATTGGTGGGTTTTTGTTAAATGTGAGCCAAAATCATCACAATTAAAAGAACCAAAGACTTAAACTACTTCAGTCTGTGTGCATTGAATTTATTTAATACACGAGTTTCACAATTTGAGTTGAATTACTGAAATAAATGAACTTTTCCACGACATTCTAATTTATTGAGATGCACCTGTAAGTATATTTAATGCAAACTCTAGGCATTAAATATAAGGAATTAGCTGAACTGTTGACTAAGAGTGGTTGATTAATCGCTGCAATATATCACCCGAATAGTCGATTAATCTTTATAATAATCGTTAGATTAATCGATTATTCCCATTGACCAGAGCAAATAGAGATCAGCACTAATTTTGTGACCGTGTTTGTGCCGTGACCTGACTTTTCTAATTCCTTTAGTAAATCGGGTGCTTAATCAATACATATAACATGCAAATAAAAAGCGCTAATTTCTTCTTAGTGAATTCCTTCCTCTGTCCTAAAATAGTTTCCATTCTTCTTCACTAATACAATAGGTAATATAACAAATTAAGCCATCAGACATCAGAAATACATTTAAAGTTTGAAGTTGAATAAAAAGTTAAGAAACTGAATAAGTGATGGATTGACCTGTGGCGTGTGGACAGACGGCCCTTGAGACAGCGTTTGAGACTGTCCCGTCTGAACACGTAGAGCAAAGCGATGGTTAACACAACCAGAACTGGCACCACCAGAAGAAAGAATATCAAAAGTCCGTCTCTCAGGGAGTAATCTAAGAGGAAAGAGTTTCAAAGAGATGATAAAACATCTGAGTGTGTTCTGTTCATTTAGCGAGTCAGTGAGTGTGTTCTTACCGATCTGCGCGGGGCCGCTGTCGATACTTCCTCCTCTGCCACGTTTGTTACAGTTGGGTGGAGCCCAGCCATTATCACAATGACAGTTGAAATGATCATTACACACCTGCAAGAAAACATGCAACATTCAGATGTGGAAATATTCTGAAACGATCCTTAAACGTGCACTACTGTTAAATTTGTTTTGTAAAGACATTAACATTACTTTTGTCAAATCTGTTTAAAATCATGTTCACTCACATGAGATGATGACTCCAGTCATATCAGTGGTCTAGAAATAGCTGTTTTATTCTACATAAGGGTTCTCCCTCTGTTGGTGGCCATCATGTTGAGATCACATGACCAGCCGAACAGTACTCACTCACTGCACATGAGATAAGCGCTGTGTCCATACAAGAACTTGTGTTATTTGTGCTTTCATTGTGAACGACCTTCTCTCAAGTGCCAATGAACGTGCAGAGGAGAGTTGTGGTGGAAGTCAAGATTTTTACTGTAAAATACCTTAAATTTCGGGTGCTTTCTCACCAAAACCCAACGTATACCTTCAAAAGACTTGGAATATGACTGTGATGAGGAGGAGGGCATGGCCGGGCTGTGAGGGTGCGCGCCCGGCGCTGAATAAGCTCAATCAGCTGGGAGAGGGATAAAGAGGAGCCGGGAACGTCAGTGAGAGAGAGAGAGACATGCGGCCGCTGTGTGTGTGTGTCGTTATGTTTCAGTTCAGCGTTTTATGTAATTAAAGTTTTGTTGACTGCTCAGCCGGTTTCCGCCTCCTCCTTACCCATCTTTACCCGTTACATTGGTGACAGAACCCGGGAGGGAGGAGGGATGCACTGTTGTGGAGTCCTTGCCGCTGCCGTCTGCCAGGGGAGGAGGAACCACTTGCATCCACCAGGAAGGGGAGGAGCCATTCCATCCGCCAGGGGTCGGACGACTCACTGCCGTCCACCCAGGGAGGAGTGGCTGTCGTCCGCCTGAGGGCCGAGGAGTGGCTGAGCACCAGGTGATAGCGTGTCCAGGGAAAGGCGAGCAAGTTTTTCTCTCTCTTCCCCCTCTCGCTCGCCCTTTCCCTTTCCCTCCCCTCGTCTCTCCCCAGGTTCCCAGGAGGCGGAGTGGTCCATCGGCTAGCAGAACAGCCGGAAGGGCAGCGTCTCCCCTCTAGATGCGCCCCGGCCTGAATCGGGTGGGGGAGGAGTGTGATGAAGAGGAGGGCATGGCCGGGCCGTGAGGGTGCACGACCTGCGCTGAGTCACCTAATCAGCAGGAGAGAGAGATAAAGGGGAGCCAGAGACACCAGTTCGAGAGGGAGAGAGACACACACGGCCACTGTGCGTCTATGTGTTTTATGTTGTTTTAAGTTGAGTTTGTCATTAAAGTTTGTTGACTGTTCTGCCGGTTGCCGCCTCCTCCTTGCCCATCCCTTACCCGTTACAATGACGCACTACTTTTAGGACACTTTTGGGGGCTTTTTTTAAGCAGCTCAAATACTGTTATTATATGCAAATCAGGGATAGCATCATTTAAAATATCTCTTTTTGTGTTCTGCGCAATAAAGAATGTCATACAGGTTTGGAACAACATAAGGGTGAGTAAATAATTAGAGAATTTTAATTTTTTGGGGTGAACTAGTATTTTGATATTACTTACACTGTCGCATCGGCTTGAGGAACGTAAATAAACTACTCTTTCACAAGGTCTTCACTTACTCCATTACTGCTGCAGTTTCTCTGGGCATCACACTTCTGACTCTGATCCAGAACTGAAGAGTTCAAACACTTGAAGTCCAGACACACCTGAGAGAGAGAGAACAATGTGCCAGGACAGGTTACGACTTAATTAAAACAACTTAAACTGCTATAAAATAAACATTAAAAAACAAAATGTGATGAGCTAAACGAATGAGATTATTTCAAGACCTTTCCAGGAGCGCAGACTGAGCCAGTTTTGACGTAGGCCGGGTCTGGTACGTCCGAGCCCAGGCGGAAGTCGGCGTTCATGCAGGTGATTGTGTCTCCCTCTATCTTCACCACACTGACCGCTGCACCCGCTGGTGGTTTGTTGCTGTCAAAAATGCACTGGATTTTCCCACACATAGAGTTGCTGTGAAGACAGAAAATCTAAATTTATTCAGCTCTTAAAAAAATAAAAAATATATATATCAATATATACGTAAATGTAGATGGAAGAATGGAGTCTCTACAGAAACCTGCAGATGGGTCATTCTATGTAAAGTATTGCAAACCACGTCCTACAAATCCCACATTTCATTCATCCATTATATATATATATATATATATATATATATATATATATATATACACACACACACACACACACACACACTGATCAGCCACAGCATTAAACCACAACATTAAAGCCACCTGCCTAATATTGTGTAGGTCCCCCTCGTGCCACCAAAACAGTGCCAACCCGCATCACAGAATAGCATTCTGAGATTATCTTCTTCTCACCACAATTGTACAGAGCGGTTATCTGAGTTACCGTAGACTTTGTCAGTTTGAACCAGTCTGGCCATTCTCTGTTGAGCTCTCTCACCAACAATTCCATCCACAGAACTACCCCTCACTGGATGTTTTTTGTTTTTGGCACCATTCAGAGTAAATTCTAGAGACTGTTGTGTGAAAATCCCAGGAGATCAGCAGTTACAGAAATACTCAAACCAGCCCATCTGACACCAACAATCATGCCACGGTCAAAATCACTGAGATAACATTTTTTCTCCATTCTGATGGTTGATGTGAAAATTAACTGAAGCTCCTGACCCGCATCTGCATGATTTTACGCACTGCACTGCTGCAACACGATTGGCTGATTAGATAATCACATAGATGATTGTTAGTGCCAGACGGGCCGAAATTTTTGGTTAAAATTACAGAAGAACACTAAACATCTGTTTATTTTGATTATTTAATAATATATATTATATATGGGGGCCTGGGTAGCTCAGTGAGTATTGACGCTGACTATCACCCTGGAGTCACGAGTTCAAATCCAGGGTGTGCTGACTGAATCCAGCCAGGTCTCCAAAGCAACCAAATTGGCCAGGTTTCTAGGGAGGGAAGAGTCACATGGGGTAACCTCCTCATGGTCACGATTAGTGGTTCTCGCTCTCAATGGGGCGCGTGGTAAGTTGTGCGTGGATCGCAGAGAGTAGCATGAGCCTCCACATGCTGTGAGTCTCCGCGGTATCATGCACAAAGAGTCACGTGATAAGATGCGCGGATTGACTGTCTCAGAAGCGGAGGCAACTGAGACTTGTCCTCTGCCACCCGGACTGAGGTGAGTAACTGCACCACCACGAGAACCTAGTAAGTAGTGGGAATTGGGCATTCCAAATTGGGAGAAAAGGGGATAAAAATAAATAAATAGATATTATACATTTATTTTACCTTTTCTTTCAAATATTCAATGTCTGTGGCATTACCCTACGGACTGTGCCTCTTATCCTCCTGAGACCCGGCGTGACTGCTGTGTGCAGTGCTTTGATTTGTAACTAGTAGCACCTACTAAACAAGCAAATAATGTGGACAGCGGGACCAAGTTGTGAAATTTTTAATAATACCAAGCTATAGAACGTCTGATTTTTTTCATCAAATATTTTATTATGTGTCCAGGAGTGTTGATTATTCATGTTTTTGAGACGTTATAGACATTACAGCTGATTTTCTATAAAGCTGAATTAATAATTCTGATTAAAAGTAATGCATCATCCAATCACTGCCAACTATATTAAAATAAAATAAAACATTATAAATTCTGAATCTATGTACTGATTATTATTGTCTCATGTCTGTCAAACATGTTGAGTGATCCAAACATCATCTGCAGCCTGAAACTGAACTTTTGATTGGATTTTAGGAGTGAATGCACTTAGCTGCATAGAGAGATACAGGATGCACTTGCGCTCCCTATTTAGTGAATGACTTAACCTCCAATGTGCTGTCTGTCTGCACTGATCTCAGATCAGTTAGAAATGCACCTTATTTTCATCCTAACTCCATATAAAGCCTCTGAAAGCAACATTTTTCAGCTTTTGCATGAACACATTTATTCTCAATGTGAAAATACACATTAAATATATAAGAATGCATTTATTCATGTTAATGAATAGAACCGTATTGTACAGTGATAACAAAATCAAATATAACAACATTTATATTAAAATGAAGTGAAATGACCCACAGATGTGTTAATGTTGAAAAATATTCAAAATAACTAACATGTTTTTTCATCTTTTGAGGGAATAATGTCCCATTTTCCACATATGTGGACATGATGTTTATCAGCGCGCTGACACGTGAAAAATGAACGGATTATTTAAAGCGGCATATCAACCGAAACTAGAGACGTTACTCTTTACAACCAAACCGGTTTCAATAAAAAAACGTAAAGAGGTTTCTTACCAGAGGCACTTTTGTTGGCACTGCACTCATAGTAGCGCTTCACGGAAATCGACGTCACGCTGTTGTGTTGTGTGACGCGGTGTGCCAGAAGTTTAACCCTTAAATGACAGTATAGAGTCTTGTGAACAGTATTCAGCCGGTTTTAATTAATTTTAATTATGCGTTGCGTATAACGAAGCTAAAGTACAGTGTCCACACGTGGGCGCAGGGTCGCACAAAGTTAATAGATATAATATATAATAATAATAATAGATAATACATAATAAAAAAATAAATAAACTTTCTCTTGTTTGAAGATATTTGCAGGAATCTTTAAATCACTTTGTAGGTCTGACAGTTCTCCTATTTTTTGTTAAATCTTTCTAAAGTCATAACATATTCATAAATCCCAGTTTACTGATGTCTTAATTTCAATGCAAAGTATTCATGAAAATTTTTAAATATTAGAAGATATTTTCTTTTAGTTACTATGTGCACTAACAATTTAGCTAAAATATGTAATAAATATATATTTTATTGTTAGCTATAAAATATAGCTTTATTGTCTTAATTTATCTATGCTAATTTTATAATTTATAGAAAGATATAATTTATAATTTAAATTTATGGAAGAATAATAATAAAAATACAGCTAACTGTAGTAACATTAACTAGCTTAAATCTCAAAGTTTCTTTGGGAACTTTTCTCAGCTGGTTGTAACCGTTAGCATAAAAAGAAATTGATGAACAACCTCTAGCTGTCAGACAAAATTACCTTACCTGTGACAGTCTCTTAAAGGTACAGTTCACCCAAAAATGAAAATACTGTCATCATTTACTGAACCTGATGTTGTTCTAAAGTCACTCAGGCATGCTTTAACATATAAATGAGTATATTTTTTAAATATGTAATAAAGTTGGCTAATAAATGAACCTGATGGAATCATACAGTTGCTGTAAATGAAAAGAGGTACTCACGCCACAGAACAAGGAACCGGCCTAGAGCCCGAGTATCCACAGTTCCCAAACTCATTGCCAATTGTATTAACATAACTAAAACACTTCTGATCTGCTTCAGTCGCCCCTACACAGAAACACAAGAGCAAATAACGCATGAATTAAGCTGCACAAAACAAGTATTGTATAGAATTTGAAGAACAGCTCCACAGCTCAATGTCATGTGGCACTTGATGGCAGAGAAAGTGACACCTGAGATAAAACCCTCAACATTGTAACGTACCCGAGCCAAAAAGCTGTTTGCACTGGTAGTCAAAGGTCTGGCAGCGGCCCTCATAGCAGAAGGCTGTGTTCCCGGCACACGGCAGGCCGTCCATCAGGTAGAAATCAGCCGGACAGAACGCAGACTCTCCACCGCAGAACTCAGGCAGGTCACAGGGGTTGACTGATGGTCTGCAGGGTGTACCAGACACCTTAATCTGCCAACAGAAAACAGCATTACACTCGCAGTCACATAAAATTTGGAGCAAAAAAATCTGCCACAAATGCCACAATATCAAATATACTAGTTTAAGAAACATTTTCTAAAAACAAGCCTTCATTTTTACTGGACAACAAGACAAAGACACTAAAAAAGAAAATGATTTTTCAAGTGAAAGTGAAAGACTACAGGCCAAATTAGGACACCATGGGTACTTAACATTACATCCTACCAGTCAGTGTCAGGAAGTAACCTTTCCATCAATGGGCAGAAACTGATTTGATTTTCAGGGGCATTTGGTACTTTTGTTTTAAACATAAAAAAATATATTGTGCTTTCATTTCAGCTTACTTAATTTAATAAATCCATTTATGTACTTTTCCATCTGAATAATCAGATTGAGAATATGCTACCTCCGATAAGTTACATCAATATCAACTCATATTTTATGCTGTAATGTGTGTAGTTTGGCCTAGAATAGAATATTGAGAACTGTATCAGATGTTACAAACACAAAACAAAGTCATTCATTACAGGAGCATTTTTTAACCCCATATTATATTTTGAATTTTGGGGGCATTTTTGACCCGAGCGCTTCTTAATTTCCGACTTGCCATCGGTAACCATTTCTTATAATTTCCATGAACATATGATGAATAAACATTGTTATGCTTAACAGAACAGCAGTTTATATACATTCAAATATGAACATACTGTACATGGAAACATATTAATCCCAGTTTCATGAGATTTCTGTGTGTGTGCATGTGTGTGTGCATGTGTCTGTGAGTGTGTGTGTGCGAGTGCGAGTATTAGTGTTTGTGTGTGTGCATGTGTCTGTGAGTGTGTGTGCGAGTGCGTGTGTGAGTGTTAGTGTTTGTGTGTGTGCATGTGTCTGAGTGTGCGTTTGCGTGTGTGCATGTGTCTGTGAGTGTGTGCGAGTGTGAATGTTAGTGTCTGTGTGTGTGCTTGTGTCTGAGTGTGTGAGTGTTAGTGTTTGTGTGTGTCTGTGAGTGTTAGTGTTTGTGTGTGCATGTGTATGTGAGTGTGTGCGTGTGTGAGTGTTAGTGTTTGTGTGTGTGCATGTGTCTGTGAGTGTGTGCGCGAGTGCGTGTGTGAATGTTAGTGTTTGTGTGTGTGCATGTGTCTGAGTGTGTGCGTGTTTGCGTGTGTGCATGTGTCTGTGAGTGTGTGCGAGTGTGAATGTTAGTGTCTGTGTGTGTGCATGTGTCTGTGAGTGTGTGCGAGTGCGTGTGTGAGTGTTAGTGTTTGTGTGTGTGCATGTGTCTGAGTGTGTGCGTGTTTGCGTGTGTGCATGTGTCTGTGAGTGTGTGCGAGTGTGAATGTTAGTGTCTGTGTGTGTGCTTGTGTCTGAGTGTGTGTGTTAGTGTTTGTGTGTGTCTGTGAGTGTTAGTGTTTGTGTGTGCATGTGTATGTGAGTGTGTGCGTGTGTGAGTGTTAGTGTTTGTGTGTGTGCATGTGTCTGTGAGTGTGTGCGCGAGTGCGTGTGTGAATGTTAGTGTTTGTGTGTGCATGTAAAATGTGAGTGCGTGCGAATGTTAGTGTTTGTGTGTGTGCATGTGTCTGTGTGTGCATGTTAGTGTTTGTGTGTGTGCATGTGTCTGTGAGTGTGTGCGAGTGCGTGTGTGAATGTTAGTGTTTGTGTGTGCATGTGTCTGTGAGTGTGTGCGAGTGCGTGTGAGTGTTAGTGTTTGTGTGTGTGCATGTGTCTATGAGTTTGTGCGTGTGTGTGCATGCGTCTGTGAGTGTTTGTGTGTGTGCATGTGTATGTGAGTGTGTGCGTGCGAGTGTTAGTGTTTGTGTGTGTGCATGTGTCTGTGAGTGTTTGTGTGTGTGCATGTGTCTGTGAGTGTTTGTGTGTGTGCATGTGTATGTGAGTGTGCATGCGTGTGTCTGTGAGTGTTAGTGTTTGTGTGTGTGTGTCTGTGAGTGTATGTGTGTTTGCATGTGTCTGTGAGTGTTAGTGTGTGTGTGTGTGTTTGCGAGTGCGTGTGAGTGTTTGTGTGTGTGCATGTGTCTGTGAGTGTTTGTGTGTGTGCATGTATATGTGAGTGTGCATGCGTGTGTCTGTGAGTGTTAGTGTTTGTGTGTGTGTGTGTGTGTCTGTGAGTGTTAGTGTGTGTGTATGTGTGTTTGCATGTGTCTGTGAGTGTTAGTGTGTGTGTGTGTTTGCGTGTGTCTGTGAGTGTGCGTGCATGCGTGTGTCTGTGAGTGTTAGTGTTTGTGTGTGTGTGTCTGTGAGTGTTAGTGTTTGTGAGTGTTAGTGTGTGTGTTTGCGTGTGTGTTTGCGTGTGCGTGTGTCTGTGAGTGTTAGTGTTAGTGTGTGTGTGTGTGTGCATGTGAGTGTTAGTGTTTGTGTGTGTGCATGTGACTATGAGTTTGTGCGTGTGTGCATGTGTCTGTGAGTGTTTGTGTGTGTGCATGTGTATGTGAGTGTGCATGCGTGTGTCTGTGAGTGTTAGTGTTTGTGTGTGTGTGTGTGTGTGTGTCTGTGAGTGTTAGTGTGTGTATGTGTGTTTGCATGTGTCTGTGAGTGTTAGTGTGTGTGTGTGTTTGCGTGTCTGTGAGTGTTAGTGTGTGTGTGCATGTGTATGTGAGTGTGCGTGCATGCGTGTGTCTGTGAGTGTTACTGTTTGTGTGTGTGTGTTTGTGAGTGTTAGTGTGTGTGTGTTTGCGTGTCTGTGAGTGTTAGTGTGTGTGTGTGTTTGCGTGTGTCAGTGTGTGTGTGTGTCTGTGAGTGTTAGTGTTTGTGTGTGCGTGCGTGCATGTGTCTGTTAGTGTTTGTGTGTGCGTGTGTCTGTGAGTGTTAGTGTGTGTGTGTGTGTGTGTGTGTGTGTGTGTTAGTGTTTGTGTGTCTGTGAGTGTATGTGTGTGTGCATCTGTGAGTGTTAGTGTGCGTGAGTGTATGAGTGTGTCTGTGTTTGTGTGTGTGCATGCGTATTTGAGTGTGTGGTTTGTGTGTGCGTATATGTGTGTTTGTGTGTGTGAATGTGTGTGTGCATTTATGTGAGTGTGTTTGTGTGAGTGCGTGTTTGTGTGAGTGTGCTTGTGTGAGTGCGTGTGTTTGTATGAGTGTGTGTGTTTGTATGAGTGTGTGTTTGTGTGTGCTTGTGTGTGTGCACGTTTGTATGAATGTGTGTGCACGTTTGTGTGAGTGTGTGTGTTTGTGTGAGTGTGTGTGCGCACGCTTGTGTGTGTGCATTTGTGTGAGTGTTTGCTTGTGTGCGTGCGTGCGTTTGTGCGAGTGTGCTTGTGTGTGTGTTTGCGTAAGTGTGCGCATTTGTTTGAGTGTGCTTGTGTGTGCGCATTTGTGTGAGAGAGTGTGTGCACATGTGAGAGTGTGTGTGCACATGTGAGAGTGTGTGCGTCTGTATGTTTGTGTGAGTGTGTGCTTGTGTGTGTGAGAGTGTGCGCGAGAGTGTGCGTGTGTGTGCGCGTGCAAGAGTATGTGTGTGTGGTCACCTGGCAGTTCTCACAGCAGCTTCCTGCAGCACAGGTCGAGCCCTTAGTGAGGGTGCAGGTAGCAGCATTACAGCACTTATTAGAGCACTCCTGCAACAAAACACCAGCAACACTAAAAAGCTCCATTCTGTCTCATTTTTTACATTATTATTATGAATTTCTTTAAGTTTTAAAAGAATGTATATAAAAAGAAACTGATGAACAACCTCTAGCTGTCAGACAAAATTACCTTACCTGTGACAGTCTCTTAAAGGTACAGTTCACCCAAAAATGAAAATACTGTCATCATTTACTGAACCTGATGTTGTTCTAAACCCATATGACTTTCTCTCTTTCATGGAAGAATGACCCTCAGCAGAGGTGCACCGATCGACGATCAGACGATATTCGTCTTAAATCAGTGATCGGCCGATCGTGCCTAGAATCAGGGCCGATCTTTTTTTTGCAGCATGCACACTGCTCCTCTAATGAATGAGTGCTTTCTCAGCCCTTGAAGCATGACAGTGTGACCACTGGAGGGTGAGTTTGTGGCAATTCTAAGCATTTATGAATGAATGCTGCTATTCAGATGAATATGCAGGTTTGTTTTTAAAAATGTGTAAGAATTACACATGTATGAATATTAAGTTGCCCATTCTCTTGAGTCAATACGGTAGTAATTCTGAATCACTGCACTGTGAGCACGGAGAGGATAAAGAGACTGCAAACAGGTATAAAAATGAAATAAACAACAAATAAACATGCTTATACAAATCTGAGTACTCGTGATGTAGTCGTGACAATCAGATGTTGTTTTGAGCGATCATGAGCACTTTCAGCTACACTCCCTTCAACATGAGCGCTCTTGGTGTCAGTCAAACATGCGTGCTGTCCAGATGCTCTCAATATCACATCAGATCCCAATTTAAATCAGACTGATGTTGGTCGCAATGCCACTAATAACAGATATATCTGTTTAACCTTTAATAACGGCACTGTGTCTTCACACATTTGCTTAATAATTAGTGATTTGTATTGCAACAAAACACCAAAGGTAGTAAACAAATCATAAAAATTAATGATTCCTCTCAGGAGCAGTTTTGGAGCTAGTAATAGGCAACTTATTTTTGAACGTATCTCTGCTGTGTGTGATGCTCTCATGGTTTTTACTGGTTGCCAGTATGTCACAATGACCTTTGATATTGACAACAGAAATATTCATAACTGTTTCAAAACAAACAAATGTTAGCAATTCACAATGAATGTAATTTTAATGTAATTTTGGTAAAACTTTATAAAAAGGTTCCATTCGTTAACATCAGTTAATGCATTAGGTATCATGAACAAACAATGAACAATATATTTTTCCAGCATTTATTAATTATAATGTTAGTTAATAGAAAACACAATTGTTCATTGTTAGTTCATGTTAGTTCATAGTGCATTAACTAATGTTAACTAATACAACTTTTGATTTTAAAAATGTATTAGTAAATGTTGTAACTAACGTTAAGTTCATTAGTTCATGTTAACTACAGTAATGCTGTTAAATAATGTTAACAAATGGAACCTTTTTGTAAAGTGTTTATGTTCATGCCCCACGTAATATTACTGTACAATATAACTTGCAAAAGTGTGGCAAAAGGCACTTTAAAAAAAAAATAATAATAAAAAAAAAAATTAAAAAAAAATCGGTATCGGCTGATCTTAGTGTTAAAAAAAATTGAGATCGGTATCGGCCTCAAATTTCCTGATCGGTGCACCACTAACCCTCAGTCATCATTCACTTCATTATACAGACAAAAGATCAAAGTAAACGATGACTGAGACTAACATCTGTTTTGTGTTCCAGTGAAGCAAGAAAGACATCTGGATGTGAAACAACTTGAGTTTTGTTTTGGGTGAACAATCCCTTCAGCTACAAATACAAAGTTTGATGGAGCTTGTACAAACTTTAACTCTTCACAAAGTTGAGCTCTTGCCTGCGGTGTACCACAGTCACACTCCTCTCCGCTCTCCAGCAGGCCATTTCCACACCGCGGTACACTGATGATGTTATCCTGAGAGGGCTGATTCCTCAGACACACGCCACCACCACGCAGAATCAAACTCTCAAAATAACTCCCACTGCAGTCACTGAATTTAGTCCCTCCACTGCATTCACAACACACAAACACAACAACACATCCACACAAACCAAGAATGGTGAATAGCATTAAGCTGCACTGTAGTGACTGTCAATGGGAGAAGTGCATTTGACACTGGTTTCACTGATAGTTTAAATGCAGAAATTTGGAAGACAAATTCAAAGCAATAAACATTTAAACATTACAATATAATAAACAAAATAAAAATAACAAACTTATGTCAAACTATAAGGAAAACTTAACAATTAAAAGTAAAATATACAATTGCAAAATCACTCCAGACATTAGTTTCAAATTAGTTTCATATTAAGATGGATATTTGGTATCATTATAATATGACTTTTTAACAACTGGTGTTGTTGAACAAACATCATTTATTCACCCTCATGTTGTTCCAAATCTGTTCGATTTTCTTTCTTCTGTGGAACACAAAAGGAGATGTTTAGCAGAATGTCTGAGCTGCTCTTTTTCATAAAGTGTACTAGGGCTGTCAAGCTTTAAAACAATATAAAAGCACCATAACAGTAGTCCATATGACCCGTGTGCTTTATTCCAAGTCTTTAGAAAACTTCTCCACCGTAACTCTCAAATCCCATTCAATTAAAATATTCTAGAGTCAAGAAGTGTTGTGGAGGGGAAGATTTTCAGTGACTTACATTTCGGTCTTTTTCATAAGCTATCATAAGGCTTCAGAATATCCTGCACAAATTGTATGGACTACTTTTAAGGTGATTTTCTGTCATTTTTGGAAAATGTTTTTTCCAAAAATGACAAAAAATGGAAAAGATCAGCTTGGACATTCTGCAATATCTCTACAGTTGTTTTCCACAGAAGAACGAAAGTCCTATGGGTTTGGAACAACATTAGGGTGAGTAAATGAAGAATGACAGAGTTTTCTGACTGATGAAGGGTCAATATTCTTGAACAGGTGACACTGACCTGGCGGAGGCTGCCATGATGCAGCTCCCGTCACAAACACAGCCGTTGTTGTCATGGTTCATGCCCAGGTTATGTCCCAGCTCATGAGCCATCACAGTGGAGAAGTACTGCAGACCGTTGTTACTAAACTAAGATGATATTACAGTGAAGAACATGACATTAGAGTCAGCTTGCTGGCACATAAATGTATGTGACAGCACAGAAAACTAAACTAATTCTTGCACATAAAATGAGGTCATATTTCAATTAGTTTGCAAACACACCTTTCCATGAATTAAATATGCTGGTTTCAGATTACTGTCTTCAGATACAGCCCTGAAGACTTTAGCATACAGTACTTAAGATTTATTGGTATTCAATAGAGTCCAAATGCTTGAAGTATGAAAGTTCTTACCACATTGATTCCTCCTCCATTGTGAACAGAGCACACGGTCCCTACGAAGGCCATTCCGAGTACACCTCCAGGGTACGCTCCCGATCGGCCACTTTAAGAAACACAGATCATGTTACTCAGAACATATACAGCTCTGATATCAGCTACATCTGCTGTCCTCTCTAAGGTGAACTCAATTGCAGGGACTTAAATCTAAATGTTTTTCATTTTGATTTGTTCTGAGTAAAAACTGTATTTTTTTAGAAGTTCCACAGCCTCCTTTCCAAATGGTAGCCGGTTAGAACAAAATAAAAGAAAGGTTAATAATGTTCTATTTAAAATGACAGTACTCTGTGCTAAGGGGTGGGTGAAATACCAATTGCAGTGTTGCCAGATCTCACAAGAGAAACAAGCAACAAACATGCTCTGGAAAAACAAGCCCAAAATAATCCACTTGCCTCACCGTGTGAAAACATTTAAATATGAAAAAATTTGAAATGTTCCCGTGTAGTGGATTTATCAGCATAGAAATCATAACAAGCATACAGTTAATTAACAGTTAAGTATAATTTTAATTACAGATCTGCTTCTCAGTCAAAACTCTGCAGCATCAAATCTGTATTAATGCATCATATCTAACAATAATTCAGTGAAGACTTGGAAACAGCTGATAAATGTACTTTTTACCTCTAATGTTTTCCTTTTATCTGGATTAGCCGTGCATGTATATGTATTAAATATACATAGTTGTTAAAAAAAAGTCTTCATTCAGAGAATGACACATCCGCAAAGGGCAGTTTCCTTCAGGATCAAAGCACATGCTTCATTTTTACAGGCAACATGAAGTGATGTAGTTCCAAAAATTGACTGTGATAAACCCTTTGACCTTTGGCTTCATGAAAAAAGTTGGAACGAAATTAACCGGTTATAACGGGTTACCAGAATTTACAAATAACGTTTTCTCTCTGGAACAACTGAAAATAACTTTGTATCCATTTTTGGTTATGCTCTGCATAAAATTTCATTTGTTTTCGGTTTTCGCTCCTTGAACCATTTTTAGTCCCGGCTCAACTGTGAAGGCTGCTTTCTCAAACTGCTTTTAAAATAAACTCTGGCCTACAAGTAATTTGGAGATTTTTTTGTGAGTGGCAATCATTTGTGAAGGGTTTACTTCTGAAATAAGATAAAAATTACTAGATTTACTAGCCCCATGATCGTTTGCTCTTAGTCAGGACAGGAGCATCAGAAGTTTTTGGGGGGCTCAAGGGCAAATCTGGAGGGGCAATACTCCCACTAATAGACCCAGCCATGATATTTTTCGTTTTGTCCCCAATTTGGAATGCCCAATTCCCACTGTGTTCTAGGTCCACGTGGTGGCGTAGTGACTCGCCTCATTCCAGGTGGCGGAGGACGAATCTCAGTTGCCTCCGCATCTCAGACCGTCAATCCTTGCATCTATTCACATGGCTTGTTGAGCGTGTTACCATGGAGACGTAGTGCATGTGGAGGCCCACGCTATTCTCCGCGGCATCCACGCACAACTCACCACACACCCCACCGAGAGCGAACCACATTATGGCGACCACGAGGAGGTTACCCCATGTGACTCTACCCACCCTAGCAACCGGGCCAATTTGGTTGCTTAGGAGTCACTCAGCACACCCTGGATTTGAACTCGCGACTCCAGGGGTGGTAGTCAGTGTCTTTTCTCGCTGAGCTACCCAGGCCCCCCCAGCCATGTAAATAGAATCTTGGAAATAGATTTAAGACCCCATGAAATGGCATGACGAGCAGAGTTGGGGCAGGACATATATTTCTTAAATAGCCAATAGTCTTAAGTTTATATCATAGTAGTGAACTGTGTCAGGTGGTATTAGGGGGAGGGGCATTCTCATTCAAGAGAGCGTTTGATTGAACAAAAAAAGTCATCAACATTTTTACTCTATAAAGCCAATATCTGATGAAAGTTAGTTTTATTGACTTTTCACTACAGATGCTAGCCTCATAGCTAAAAAACATAAAGTAAAAAACACAAAACTTCTTTAATGTTAATCTATGTCCAGCCTTCTAAGTACTAAATTAAATGTCATAACATTAAAGCTGTTTGTTCTGGTAACTATAGCAGCTTGTTCCAGCTCAGAACTGAACAAATATTGTTCAACTATATATGACCTGCTCCATCATCTTGAGTCACTGAAGCATTTTTTATCAGAGACTGTATAAAATGAGATGGATCACTGGTATACTTACGAACAGGAGAAATATCGCAGCCATAAGAATGCACATCCCGCCTTACAGGTGAAATAGTCAATCACTTTTAGATAAAGACATCGCCTGTCAATCAACTCGAGAACGTGCTTGTCATTTGCTGAAGCAGCCTAAAAAAATAGTGTTCTTTAGCGTTATCTGAGGTAACGAAGCACAATTTTTGATCCCATTGTTGCCAGAGTTTATTGCTGATTTTAAATATGTTCTTTGATCATAATCTTGACCAACCATTTTTAATTTTCCCCATTCAAGCTGTACTTGTATCCATAGAAAAGAGCATCCCGCAGGCTGCACGAAGGCATTAAGAACATGGCTGCCAAGTGACCTGACTTTTATGTACCAAAAGGAAAAGGACCATTTCAGCTTTCTAATGATATATTACTGTTCTACTCCAAACTGTTGCAGCAATATATTCATTTCAATGCTTTCCTTTTTACTATAGTGCATAAAACTAAAATCAAAGTGACTCAAAATGATGGAGCGGGTTTCTCATTTGTTGAAAACCTTTGAGAAATCTCCCTCTGGTATACTCACACAATGAGCTGGCCCACATCATGTCTGAGTCGAGGTAATAGTTGTGTCCTCCTCCACTGCACAAACCTGCCCAACACCTCTCCAGGATTGCCATCCACATCAAACGGGTTCCCCTTGTCAAAGATCTCCAATCCCACCAGTGATACGCGAATATTCAACTGTTTGTAGTACTGGGGTGGACATGAACACAGCCACACATATTTCATTACATTAGTCTATAAACAATTCATCACAAAAAGCAATAAGGCGTTGTTATTAATCGTTCATCTTGTTTATGATATGAAGTATTGTGATATGATATGATGTATATGCACTGTTACAATTTATATACAAACACTTTCACCAGGTAAACAGCAATAACATTAGAGTGACCAGCAATTGGAACATTCACTATGACTAACAATACTATGATTTTGCAATATTTAAAGAATATACAAAAGTCTTCACACATTGTTGACTTGGGTTAAGGTTAACTCTAATCCTAATAGTGTTAAAAGACTCATGTTGTGCTCTGCTGTAATCTGTAATACTAACCGTGTCTAGCAGGTTAGCTAGCTGAACCATCTCCTCTCGCACAGCAGTTGTATTGCCTTTCATGAAGTTGAACTGATAACAGATTAACACAGCTGTAAGACTGTGAGACATCACCCTCATTAAAACACACAAACATCTAATAGGCAATACTCACTCTTTGATTGTCAACTACTATTGCCAACTCCACATATTTGGTCTGAGGTAAGTTTCGTTTTTTCTGTGGATTCAATAGATTCAATTAATAATACATTTTTGAGTGTTTGTAGACATCCATTGTGGTCCAAAAAATCTGAGACCACTGGTGAAAATGCTTCTGTAAAGCATTTTTCTAATTTAACACTATTTCTTTCGTTACAAATAGTGTTATCAGCAAAAACATTGAGTGAAAAGTTGAACTGAAAAATTAGCATGAATTTCAGGAGTATTTTACATTTCTTTGTTTTAAAACTTTAAATATTCTAAAACTTTGTATATTTGCCGGTTTAATTTAATTTTGAGTCTCAGGTTTTTGGACCGCACTGTATGAATACAAAATTGTTAATAACAATAAAACATCTTTTCAAACCCGTAAAAACATGGACAAGTCAGCATGATGAGATTGGTCTTCGGCAGGAGACGTTTCATTGGCTAGTCCACAAACGAAAGGCTCTGACTGACTGTCCTTCAACAGGAAGAGGAGATGTTTTTTGGCTTCAGACCGCAGGATGGGTTCCAACCCATAGCTTTCATTACCGATGAGAATGACTCCCCTGAAACACAGTGTACAGCGACACACCTACTGTAGTCACAACCTAATGTTTGCATAGTTTAATATTTGACAGTTTAAGGTACAGGTACTGTATCACACACAGGACGGGTCGATGCAGGTGGCAGTCCAAAGTTGTAAATCTAGTCACCATACACACAAAAGTTATAAGGGTTTTTGTACTTTTCAAGAAAGAGCAAAGTGACGTTGATGAGTTTGCAGGTTAGTGTATGAAACTGGTGTAACTGCCAAACTGAACAATTAGAAATGGCCATGTCTATTATGCAGAATCAACAGCACTTCGAACTTTAGCACCCTCTTCAAAACATTCTCCTCTGTCCTCCATCCCCTTCCACATCATCTCTAAAAACTGATGAGTTTGCCACTTTTCTCACAGACAAAATAACAACCATCAGCAGTCAATTCTCCACACCACAAACCCACAATCACGCACCACTTATACACAACCCCCGCTCCTCTCTTTCTTTCTACTCTCTGAAGCTTAAGTCTCTAAACTTCTCCACTCCAACCATTTTACTAACTGCCCCCTTGATCCTATTCACTCCCATCTCCTCCAAGCCATTTCACCTTCAATCCAACCTGCACACACAAACTATTAACACATCTCCTATCACTGGTACATTTCCCACTCCATTTAAGCAGGCTCGAGTAACCCCACTGCTTAAGAAACCCTCACTAAACCCTGCGCTCTTATGGCAATTTTCCACTGCACGTTATGGTTCGACTCTGCTCACTTTACTTTTCCACTGCAGTTTAGTGCAGCCTCAACGTGGGTGGGATTATAGGATGATCGTCATAGTTGCGTCGCCCCATCCAGTTCTCGTTGGATCCTCTCCTCGGCTACTAACAAGAGGAACATCTGCACCTCATTTATTGACTACGGCGTGGTTTTGCGCACAGTCATTTCTTTTTACAATTCGCATGTCACGTGAACAAATGATACTGCTATCACTGATGCTAAATTTAAAACTAGCGGGTTGATGTCCCTTGTCGCAAATCCAGTAGTGACGATTCTCTCTGACCAATCAGTGATCTGCAGGGTTTTGACGTCACATTTAGTATCAGCTTGGCTCACTTGGAACCTCAACCGAGGTGGTACTAAAAATGGACCAGGTACCAGGTACTATCCACAGTGGAAAACCCCCAAAAAGCGAGCAGAGTCAAGTCAATGGAAAAGCCCCATTAGAAAACTACAAGATGGGTCTCTCTCCTCCCGTTCATAACAAAAACACTTGAATGAGTTGTGCCTGACAATCCTATGGTAGCTGCAAAGTCTCAGCCTGCCTGGCAGACATTTCGTGTTGGATGAAAGAACACCACCTTCAACTCAAGCAAGTAAAGACGGAGCTTCTCGTTGTTCAAATGAGTCCGGCAGTTCATCATAACTTCACCATTCAACTAGACTCGTCAACAATTACACCTTCCAGGATAGCCAGAAATCTTGGGGTTGTGTTTAACGATCAGTTGACCTTCACGGACCACATCACAAGAACAGCCCGATCATGCAGATTTGCTCTGAATAACATTAGGAAGATTAGACCCATCTGATCTGAGCATTCCCCACAACTCCTTGTCCAGGTTCTTGTATATCTTGACTGGACTACTGCAATGCTCTTCTGCCAGGACTTCCTGCATGCACAGCAAACCTCTCTAATTGATCCAGAACGCGGTGGCACGATTAGTCTTCAACAAGCACAAGAGAGCACACATCACACCTCACGTCATCAAACTGCCCTGGTTGCCAATGGTTGCTCGCATCAAGTTCAAGGCATTGATGCTCACTTATAGAGCAACCACTGACTCCGCATCCCCCTATATACTGTAAACTATTTCACTACTTCAAGTCTGTGTGCCCTCCAGAAGCTTGCGATCATGGCTGAACGGCACCTCGTGATGCCATCTCACAGAGGCACAAAATCACTTTCGCGGACCTTCACTTCAACTGTTCCTCACTGCTGGAACGATCTTCCAAACTCGACCCAAGCTGCTGATTCTCTAGTCACCTTCATGAAACATCTAAAGATGCATCACTTTCTTAAGCACTTGATCCATTCCTACTAATACAAAACAGTTATGTTTTCTATCTTCTTCATAAAAAATTCTCAATCCCTTTCTCAGTCTTTATCACTGTCTCTCACCTTCCTCTCTACTTGTGCTTCTCTAGCAAATTTGCAGCTTTGTATTACAGTACTTCTCTCATTACTGCCTCCTTAGGATGAATCGCTTGTGTTGTATTCCTCATGTGTATGTAGGGCTGCAACTAACGATTATTTTGCTAATAGATTAATCTAACAATTATTAGAACGATTATTAAACTATTCTGCAATTATTGCAACGATTAATCATTAGCTCTTAACTGATTATTCAGCTTGTGCCCCAACTTAAAAGGTTGTATTAAATGTGCTTACTAACAATAAAGAGGACAAAATCATCTTTTAAAAATACTTCTAAATGACATTAACTGAATTAAAGGGAAAAAAATAATTGTTATTAAGTTTAATTCATTAAAGAAATTCACTACAATAATCCTATTGTTATCAAGCATTTTTGTCTTATTTTCAATTTAAAATGATCTAAAAATCCTTAAAACAAGATACAATTACTTGAGAAGCAACATATAAGATATTCAGACTTGCTTTAAGAGAATGTATCTTAAATATAAGTGTATTTTGTATATAAGTGTATTTTTTCACTTGTTCATACTTCTGCCAGTGCAGTAAAGACAAAATACACTTATATTCAAGATCTATTCTCTAAAAGAAAGTCTAAATATCACATATGCTGCTTCTCAGGTGAATGCATCTTTTTTTAAAGGATTTTTAGATATTTTGAAATATTTGTATTTTTAATATTATATTCAACATTCTCAGATAACAACTTTTTCTTCTGCAGTATAGCTGCTAAAGTAAATATACGTTGTTTTAAAAGGAGCTTTAGATATTTATATTGGAAAACAAGCCAAAACAAAAACAAATCAAAAACGTATTTTGTTGCAGTGTATAATGGGGCGAAGACTACCCTCTCTCACCTTTCTGACAATTTTCTCCATGATAAGAAATGCAGTGACACATATATTAAGATTCAATAAGTCGCGAGTCATCACGTTATAATCTAGCTGCATTAAGTGTGTGCGCTCAAGGGATGAGCGTCCCCGCGACAGAGTGTGCATCAGCCGGGTGCAGTTTAAATCTCTCCCCCTTAGATTGGGACATTCACACAACTCATAGAAGAGGCGCTGACCGCACAGAGAAATGCCAGTTTCAGAGTTTGTAGTTATTTATATAATCTGCTTCTTTATTATTTGAACTTTAATAAAGTTATAACACATTAAATATAACTGCATTTAAGATGTAACGCCGGGGTGTTTCAACTTCAGCAAGTTTTGCTTCAGTGGAGCGGCAGCTCCAGCACTTCTGTATTTACTTATTTTGTATTTTTGAATAATTCCCTCATACTTTGTGATCTACATCACCTGAAGCTGTTTGGAAAGTTTAGAGTGCATCTGGACTGTGATCTGTGTAATTCTTCCTCTCCTCAGTCAGGCGCGAGCTGCAGTGCTGCTCTCACGCTCATCATTAAAGTTTAATATGATCTCATGGTACATTAAATGAGATCAAATGACTATTCGACAACGAAAATTTTTGTAGACAATTTTTTATTATAGACTTTGTCGATAACGTCGACTAATCGTTTCAGCCCTATTTGTACGTCGCTTTGGATAAATGCGTCTGCTAAATGAGTAAAAGTAAATGAAAATAATTTGTGAAGGCCGTACATACCTGAGACCTTCACAGGTGCTGAGAGCTACGAGAGAGTCTTCATATCCTTCCACATGCCCCTGATAGTGACAGTACTCCTGGAACAAAGACACCAGCATCAGCAAAGTACAATGAAAAACTGCTGTATCATGGATTGATTTTTGTTAATGGCTTTCCTTAAAGGAATTTTTCACCCAAAAAAGAAAATTCTGTCATTATTGCCTCACCCTCATGTATTATTTTGTTTTTTGTTTTCCAGTTTTTCACATTTTAAAGAATCTTTACACAACGCTTTCCATACAATGAAAGGAAAACACTGAAATGTAAGTAATTATTCACTGACAATTTTCCCCTCTGCCAAAGCTTTAAAATCTCATTTGTTTCAGATTCAAAAAGTGCACCTCGAAGTATCAGGGTTGACGTCACTGCTAAAACACCATTGGTTCTTGCATATGTTTGCAGTGAATGTGACCCGCCTGTTCAAGAATGCAGGATGGGGAATGAGATTTGGAAAAAAGCTGTGTAAAGATCCTTCAAGATTTCTTTATTGTGTTCCACAGAAAAGTAACAGCATACAGGTTTATAAGGAGGTGAGGGTGAGTAAATAATTACAAAATTGTTCATTCATGATAAAGTCTTTAGGCTGTCACCATCAGATATCAAAGTCCACATGACTCAATGTTTATAATGCCAGATAACCTACATCCTCTCACCATAATGGATTTACAATTTCCTTGTTCTGAAACAATATCACAAGCAAAGCATATTCAATTCATCTAAGTCAGAAATAAAATGGAAATAAATCTTACAAGTTTTTCTGTGTGTGCTTTTACTTTGTTCTTTACATCATGGGAAAACACGACAAAGTCATTTGATAAAAAGTCTCTGTGGAAACAGGAGATTAATTTGCATTATGATTTGAATAATTTTTTAAAAGAGAGATTCGGTTTCAGACAAATTTCAGCATGTATTCAAAGTTCTTACCTGTTTTTAGTCAAATGTAGCAAGAGTTCATTTCCATTAATTGTGATGGAGTATGTGATACTGTCAGCATGTCTGTCCTATAATCAGACACATTATTTTCAAGCAGGGAAAGAACAACATCAGAACTCATTTACCAATGAGTGGTTTACAGTTGTGGCCAAAAATATTGGTGCCCTTGGTAAATATGAGCAAAGAAGGCTGTGCAAAATATGTCTTTATTGTTTATCCTTTTGATCTTTCATTCAAAATATTCACTAAAATCGAACCTTTATTTGAAGTAAACTAATTGAAAGGGGGGTAAAATCTGATAATTATTATTATTATTTTTTTCCAAAACACGTTTGCCACAATTATTGGCACCCCTAGAAATTCTTATGAGTAACATATATCTGAAGTATATTCCCATTCATATTTTACATTTTTTAGTACACCTGGGATAAATACCAACAGATGAAAAAATCGAAATATGACTGCCTCTGCCAGAAGGCTTAAAATGGGCTGTGGCTGGATCTTCCAGCAGGAAAATGATCCAAAACACACATCACAATTAACACAAAAAAATAGTTCAATGACCACAAAATCAAGGTTCTGCCATGGTCATTCTAGTCCCCTGACCTGAACCCTATAAAAAAACCTGTGGGGTGAACTGAAGAGGAGATTCTAAAAGCATGGACCTCGGAATTTGAAGGATCTGGAGAGATTCTGTATGGAGGAATGGTCTTAGATCCCTTGCATTGTGTTCTCCAACCTCATTAGGCATTATAAGAGAAGACTCAGAGCTGATATCTTGGCAAAGGGAGGTTACACAAAGTACTGAATAAAATGGTGCCAATAAATGTGCCACACATATATTTTACAAAAATATTTGTTTTTTGATAAAACTTGTGTTGTGTTTGCAATTGTTTGATAACTGTTAGAGGATATAATTTTGTGAATATTTTGAATAGAAGATCAAAAGGATAAAAAAAATTCACAGCCTTCTTTGCTCATATTTACCAAGGGTGCCAGTATTTTTGGCCACAACTGTATATACCTGGAAAGGTGTGTGTGAGGGATTGGCATGTCTCCTCCAGCGCTGATGAATCAGACGAGGTTTCACCAGCTCAAAGCTCTTCACATGTGACGTCTGCTCTACAACTACAAGGACCCATCATAAAATAAATGCATCTTCAAGAATATGGTAACTTGAGATTGGTCATTTCTGGAGTTTCATATTTTATCCAATACTAAGGTGCAAATATTGGACAAAATGAAGGAAGTGTATTGAGTTTTCTTCAGGCCTGTTGTGTATTTACAGTTGAAGTCAGAAGTTTACATACACTTAGGTTGAAGTCATTAAAACTAATTTTTTAACCACACCACAGAATTAATGAGCAAAAATAGTTTTGGCAAGTCGTTTAGGACATCTACTTTGTGCACGACATGAGTCCTTTTTCCAACAATTGTTTACAGACAGATTGTTTCACTTTTAATTAACTATATCACAATTCCAGTGGGTCAGAAGTTTACATACACAAAGTTAACTGTGCCTTTAAGCAGCTTAGAAAATTCCAGAAAATGATGTCAAGCCTTTAGACAATTAGCCATTTAGCTTCTGACAGGAGGTGTACTGAACTGGAGGTGTACCTGTGGATGTATTTTAAGGCCTAACTTCAAACTCAGTGCCTCTTTGCTTGACATCACGAGAAAATCAAAAGAAATCAGCCAAGACCTCAGAAAAAAAATTGTGGACCTCTACAAGCCTGGTTCATCATTGGGGGCAATTTCCAAATGACTGAAAGTACTACGTTCATCTGTACGTACAATAGTACGCAAGTATAAACACCATGGGACCACGCAGCCATCATACCACTCAGGAAGGAGATGCATTCTGTCTCCTAGAAATGAATGTAGTTTGGTGCAAATCAATCCCAGAACAACAGCAAAGGACCTTGTGAAGATGCTGGAGGAAACAGGTAGACAAGTATCTATATCCACAGTAAAACATCCTATATCGACATAACCTGAAAGGTTGCTCAGCAAGGAAGAAGCCACTACTCCAAAACCGCCATAAAAAGCCAGACTACAGTTTGCAAGTGCATATGGGGACAAAGATCCCCATATGTCCTCTGGTCTGATGAAACAAAAAGTCCTCTGGTCTGATGAAACAAAAAGTGAACTGTTTGGCCATAATGGCCATTGTTATGTTTGGAGGAGAAAGGGCGAGGCTTGCAAACTGAAAAACACCATCCCAAC
Source organism: Myxocyprinus asiaticus (assembly GCF_019703515.2). Lineage (NCBI taxonomy): Eukaryota > Metazoa > Chordata > Actinopteri > Cypriniformes > Catostomidae > Myxocyprinus > Myxocyprinus asiaticus. The sequence continues at coordinate 40,607,148 of NC_059379.1, forward strand.
TGTGAATCATGGGGGTGGCAGCATCATGTTGTGGGGGTGATTTGCTGCAGGAGGGACTGGTGCACTTCACAAAATAGATGGCAACATGAGGAAGGAAATTTATGTGGATATATTGAAGCAACATCTCAAGACATCAGCCATGAAGTTAAAGCTCGGTTGCAAATGGGTCTTCCAAATGGACAATGACCCCAAGAATACCTCCAAAGTAGTGGCAAAATGGCTTAAGGACAACTAAGTCAAGGTATTGGAGTGGCCATCACAAAGCCCTGACCTCAATCCGATAGAAAATTTGTGGGCAGAACTGAAAAAGCATGTGCGAGCGAGGAGGCCTACAAACCAAACCTCCAGTTCTGTCTGGAGGAATGGGCCAAAATTCCAGCAACTTATTGTGAAAAGCTTGTGGAAGGTTACCCAAAACATCTGACCCAAGTTAAACAATTTAAAGGCAATGCTACCAAATACAAACAAAGTGTCTGTAAACTTCTGACCCACTGGGAATGTGATAAAAGAAATAAAAGCTGAAATAAATCATTCTCTCTTCTATTATTCTGACATTTCACATTATTAAAATAAAGTAGTGATCCTAACTGACCTAAGACAGGCAATGTTTTCTACGATTAAATGTCTGGAATTGTGAAAAACTGAATTTAAATGTAGTTTGCTAAGGTGTATATAAACTTCTAACTTCAACTGTATGTATCGCCCATGTGTTTACAATATTCACGTATTTACAACTACTTTCTTCTGTTTACATGTGTTACATCATTTAGATTAATGAATACACAAGGTACAAAATACTAATAATCAAATAATAGGCCCCACAGACAATGTAACCCCAACCATACTGACTATAAAAATGTCCACTGTGAATAACAGTATGGGATCATTAATAAAACATGAAAAGAGGCTTTTACTGTAGTTTGAAGTCGGGGAAACACGAAGCTTCCTCGTTTCAAGTCTTCATCGATCGTCTGTAAAGTCAACTCTGTGTGAACACGAGGGATAAATGAGTTGATTTGTCTTTGTCTTACCTTTGTATATCGCGCAGTTTGTGAGGATGAAAATCAAAGCGTAAATGTTTCGATTCATGGTGTTTGGGAGAGTTTCACCGGACTGACGTGACAGCCTCTCGCGTTCAGGTGAGATGGAGTGAGCGCGCGCGCGAGGAAGTGGCGTGCACGAGCAGTCAGACAGGTGGAGCGACATTCTTTACAATGCAGTCCAGAAACATTCTTCACAGCTTGCGCACGTAGATATCTCTATTTATAGATCATATAGATGTGGAGCAGATATAGATGGATAGAGAGATATGTGTCTTAATATTTTATTTTAAGAAAGTTATCGTTCTATTGTTTTAAAAATGTATTTAAATTAATGTAAACTTTATAGTGTCTCTTTTATTAATGAGATGGAAAATGTATCTGTTTTGGACTTGCCCCCCAAACCAAATTTTTTAACCCCATTATAATACATTTATAAAAAGCTTTAAATTCAGGGAAATTTTTCTTTGCACTTTTTCCTAAGAGCTTAAATAGACATTTTCAGTTAATTTGGTATTTATGTGTGCACTTCGTAAGTCTCAGTGTTGCAGAAATGACCTAATCATAATAATCCACTCCAAATTACAAATTAAATCAGGCCTACTTTACTATATACTTCATTGAAAAGTAATCACATTACTAATAACTTTACTTTTTAATTAATTTCTAAAATAATTTTCACAGCAGTGTTTGTTTTTCTGCTCAACAAATTTAAAACATTGTCTCTATTTCCTCGTTCCTTCAGCTGTCATTGAAACGCAAACGGATTTATGAGCATAATTCGTGATTTAAATGCATCCTATATGAATAATATTATTTTAGAAATATGTGTAATCTAATAATACTGAAAAGTAATGGACATAATTCAGTAACTGTAATCTGTTTACAATCATTTAAACTGTAATGCATACACTACATTTTGTCTAAAGGTTAGACTGAATATAACAAAGAATCACTGTCCTCAATACTGCTGTCATTACCATCTTGCCAAACACTATACAGAAGAATTGAGTTTCACTTTGGTCCTGATGTAAATCAGAAGTGACATGACACATCTCTGCCAGAGCAGCAAAGTGATTTAATTATAAGATTTTGAGCTTTATGGTGTTACTACATTTACATTTAGTCATTCAGCAGATGCTTTTATCCAAAGCCACTTTCGGAACAAAAGCAATTTGTCACACAAAAGTCAACAATATCTTCAGTATGGCAGTGCCAAGTTCTCAAAGTGGCTGTAGTAGTATAGAAACTAGCGCAAAAGAGACAGACAAGATTTTTTTTTTTTTCATTACCAAACAGGACAGTTTAATTTAGAAACAACCAATTTATTTTGTACTTTCATATATTTGTAATGTGCACCCCTTGTTTTGAGCACAAGCCTAAAAGGACATCCTCAAAATACAATGGCTGTAGTTCATCCCCACATTGTATTACAGGCATAATTATGGTCTCTTTTGAAAGAAGACACTTGGAAGTTTGTTGTAAAAAAGTAAAAATTAATAAAAGTAATGAAAAGAAATTGTTAGAAAAGCTCACATTTATTGTAAAGTGATCAGCTTTTTTTTTTCCATAAATATTTATATGAAATAATATATGGCACTGACCTTGTTGATGCATAGAAACATAATGGAAAGACACCACAAGTCTGATAATGTTCTATTTCAAATTTGAGGATGATAACTTTAAAACTCTTAGTTATATGAATAATTTTCCAAGACCATGTCTTGTGATTCTGGACGCAAATAGCATTAGTGCCTAAATACAGAATAGTAAACATTATAAAATAAACATTATCTTGTGCATATATTTTACTTCCAATCATAATCGAGTTGTTACAGCAGTGTGTTTTAATGATCTCATGTGGATTCTAGTCATATAATGAGGCAGAAAGCAGATTATTGGCAGGTGAAGATGATAGCAGGTGTACAGCTACAGAACTGTCAGTAATCATAAACAAATAACAGAGACTACATGGAAATAATAGACAAACCATATATTTTTGTAATCATCTATTTATTTACAATAAGTCTCAGCAGTCAACTGATTCGTTTTATGCTTGATACATAATTTATCCTACTATGGGATGGTATGGTAAGTCCCTGTCATGTGGGCACTGAGGTTGGCATGATGTCATAACTTCCTCTTTATCTTGACCATATTTGGACAGAGAAATGAACTTGTGCTTCTTCTAACTTCGTGGAGGTTTGAAAATTAACTTATGAAAGAATTAAATAAATTGACATAAATAATCATTCTTTATGATAAAATATGAGAATATATCAACATTTCCGTAAATGTGCACACTGTTGGACTTGATGTTCTATTGGATGTTGTTCACTGAAATCCGCTAAGGATAACTCGTATGGAGATTACATCATTGAATAAGTGCATGTGTCTCATTTTCATAACTCTTGCTTTGATATTTTGATTTGTTGACATAAATTAAGAAATTACTTAGGCAGTAACATTTCTATTGTGAAACATTATCAGAGCTGAAGTATTAGACCTTTCTTATGATGTATATCGTTTGTCATAATTAAATAAGCTTTGAAAGTTAATAACATACAGTTAATGCAAACAATAACAATCGTAAGATCACCGGTGATACCTGCCAGTGAAGGACTGCTAGCTAGCGTGTTGTTGTTAGTAAGTCTAAAGCCTATCCAACTTTTTCTCCAAAAAACAAAACAAAAAAACATAGCCACCCTTGGAACTGATATTATTTAAAGGTCACTTTATTAAATTTAAAGCAGAACTTGAATTGATTGAATAATATATGGAGACAGATGCATTATTATAATTTTAAGACAGCAAGGTTGGAAAACATCATTTTTAATTCACAGTTGACAGTCTATTGCTCAGTTTTCTGTAAGTTAAGAAATATAAAAACTTCAATTATTTCTTCATATTCCTAGAAACAGGGAAATATTTTAATATTTGATATTTTAGAAATATATTTAGATCTAATATTTAGATCTGTTTCTCATCCACACTTATCATATCACTTCTGAAGACATGGATTAAACCACAGTAATCGAATGGATTACTTTTATGCTACCTTTATGTGCTTTTTGGAGCTTCTGAGTTTTAGTCACCATTCAGTTATATTGTATGGACCTACAGAGCTGAAATATTCTTTTAAAAATATTAATTTGTGTTCTGCAGAAGAAATAAAGTCATACACTTCTGGGATGGCATGAGGGTGAGTAAATGATGAGTGAATTTTCTTTTTTTGGGGGGGGGGGGGGGTGTGTGTGTGAAATATCCCTTTATTCTAATTGTTAATTTGAAATATTATTCTTTTTAATAAACATGTAATTTCATGACTTTTAATGACTTGATATTAAGTTTGCTACACAAACACACATCTTGATAATTTAATGTAAGTTTAAACACTTTACCTATGGTTAAACGTTCTAATTATTAAAAACTAATTGCAGAATTAGTAAATGATAAAAAGTTAAATAAAAGCAGTGACAAATGATGTTACATATCATATACTGAGCTGTATGGAATATACTGTATAGTAAATAGGTCTATCAGTTGTGTAGGACAGAAGAGAATAAAAACACACATACACTATTACATCGCCCCCATTATAATATTAATCAACAAAGCAGTAAACAGCTAATTTAAATGCATGTGATAGTTTTGTCTAATGTTAAACATTTAAAATTCGCACTTAGTGGCTGTTTGCTTTTCTGCAACTTATACAGTATGATGTCACTCAGTTTACTATGGTTACTAAGCCGATATGAACTCAACTGGCCAATCGCAGACCGCTTGTAAGAAGCTCTTAGCCAATCCGAACGCAGGGAGGCGGGACCTGCCAGAATAAAGGTGGGGAAAATAACGCTTCTAAAACTCATGGTAAAGGTGATACTGTGATGTCATTAGAAGAGACTGTGAAAATCCCAGGAGATCAGCAGTTACAGAAATACTCAAACCAGCCCATCTGGCACCAACAATCATCAATGCGATTATCTAATCAGCCAGTCGTGTGGCAGCAGTGCAGTGTATAAAATCATGCAGATACAGGTCAGGAGCTTCAGTTAATGTTCACATCAACCATCAGAATGGGGAGAAATGTGATCTCAGTGATCTGGAGCATGGCATGATTGTTGGTGCCAGATGGGCTGGTTTGAGTATTTCTGTAACTGCTGATCTCCTGGGATTTTCACTGCTGTTTTACTGCTAACAAAGCTGTAATCAACATTTATTATCAGTACAAGACATTAGCTGTGTCCATAATCACACACCTCTGCACTATTCTATGATATTTTGCATTGTTGCAGCAAATACTTGTTTGTCATTGTGTGGAGGTGAGGCATTCAAAGACAGCAGAGATATGCAACAAATGAACATTTGAACGCAACACATTCAGAGTTTGAAATGTTTCAGCGTCAAAAGTCTGCTCAATAATCACATGTACCCAACAACAATTACAAAAATATGATGATATTGGAATTTTAGTTTGGAGGACAGAATTTACAAAAACTTATCCTCATCTAATAGGGTTTTGAACAAGGTGTTTGGAACTAATATACAAAACCACTGCTAGTGAAATGCATTTGTGGAATTAGACTTTGTACTCAAAACCTTATAGTTATAGCACTTGTGACAACTAGCCCCAGTCTCCCCTAAAAGTTATGATTAAATGTAAACAAATGTTTTATCAATATATGTTTCATCCAGATCAAGAAGTAAAAGCAATATTCATTAACAGAATTTCGGTATGCCCAACTGTCATGGAGCGCCCTTATGTGAACGGAAACATCATTTCTGTACCACAGTTCGGCTGCAGAATCAGGTAGATGCCTTTTAAAGACCTTACGTAATAAGTTCTACCTTTTACAACTGTTCTCAAGTTCATCCTACAGGTATTATGATGCGTGCGCATTCTGTTTTTTGATGTCATAAAGCCCCTCTGACGCACCGTCGGTGTTGGTCTATAATAACGGCAGGGGCCGATCATTTGTTGCTTTCTTTTGGTGCTATTTCTCACCATCAGCAGCTCACTGAGAATTAATGATAAAAGTTCTGTGATATCTATTTCTCGTTTATGGTTCATTATTTGATTATTTCAACTGTTTTTTTTTTTTTTTTATCATTAAACCTATTTTTAATCGTTAAAGCTGCTTGCAGAAGAGATCAATTCAGACAAAAAATGTATTCCTGTTCAGTTTTTTTTTTCTCCAGGTAAGGATATACTGAATTATGTTTTATATAAAAGCTTTTTTATATAGGAGCCTAAGTACGTGCAGCTAAAAGAATATAGATCATATTAAGATATGTCATTTTCATATCTCTCTACTGGATTTATATTGAGTGCAGTGTGGTTGCTTTTTGTAATCGTTAATGGTACATGTTAGAAAATAATGAAGCAAAAAGAGTTTTGCAAGCATATTCCGGTATGTTTAATAAAAGACCACTAGATGGCAGCTTCTACTTAACTAAAATATTTTGGAAATCCAAACATGGGGTTGTGATTCATTGGTATTACTTCAAGCAGATCACCTTTAGGCAGAGAGCATCGTGACCTTTTGCACAAGCATTTTCTGCATACATCTAATTGTATTCTTTGAATTAGCCTATCCTACACCAAATTATTTTTTTGTTCAATCTTGCATGGATAGATGGGTTTATAGACACATTTTTTAATACTAGTAATCATTTTTGCTTGGTCACAAAAAAAAAAAAAAAAAAAATATATATATATATATATTACAGTATTGTTAATGATCAGTTGCTTTAAATGACCACAAATGATCCCTTTGAAGGGATCTATACAGTTTATATACTGATGCTTTGGTCTACTATGAATTGTTGCATTGTTTAATATTTAACATATTTTAATTTAATATGTGGGTTACTGCAGCTATATGGTGATGCTGACTTAGCATGTCATTAACAGTACACAAACACATGAGATAGTGTACTATTTTTCCTCTGTGCTGGTTCATGGTAATTGTGAGGTAATAAGAGCATGCAGCACTAGTGTTTTTCCTGCTTTAACTTGTTCATTTGTTCAGTTCTGAGATATAGATTACAGCCTTTTCATTGCTGTGATGGATCATTTGTATCAGAATGCAAGAAAAACAGCAGCACAGAATGGAGTCTTTCCATGTGGTTTTATGCACACAAAAACCTTTTTTTTTTTTCTTAACTTAATTTTATTCTATTATCTAACTCTTTCAGTTTATGTTACTAATAGGCCTATCCAGTTATTTTAAGAGAACATGTTGAAATCAGTGTGTGGCTTTTATGCTGTTTTCTACATAGTATAGAATAGGGATATAGACTTGGGGATAAATGGTCATCTTCATATCAATAAAAGTGTCAAAAGTATCAATGGTAACATAGAAACATTGTTGACAGGTCTTGTGTTTGCACTCTCTGTCTTTTTTGTAGGATACTGGAATCCCTATAGACCACTGATGTGCCCCTGAAGGGTATGGCAGTTATTCAGGCACTGCTAAGGTTTGCATGTGTCATCATTCTGGTCAGAGTGCAGGCAAGCTAGTCCCAGTGAATCACCAAGGGACATGCTTCCAAGCTAGCCCTAGTGAAAGGTTCTGAAGCTGGTAACAGTGCAGGTAAGTGTTGTCCGGATGGGTGGCGACTGGCAGAATGGCATAGAAGCTGCTATGAATAAGATCTTGACAGACTCAAACTGCTAATTTTACTTTTATTTTATTGAAATTTAGATATTCAGAGGTCACGTGATGCCATGCGAGGAGCAGACGTATGAGCAACAAGCTCTGCGCACTTTGCTAGTTTTTAAATTATTTTCATGTTATAATCCAGTGAGATTCGATATAACTAGTTAGATATTTGTTCTATGAAGTAAAGTTATGACATCTCTTATACATATAGATCAGGTGGGGTTTATTCAGGGCCGCAGCTCTTCTGATAACATCAGGCGTCTCATCAATATCATGTGGTCAGTAGCGAATGATCAATCTCCGATCGCTGCCATCTCACTTGACACCAAAAAGGCGTTGATATGATAGAATGGGATTATCTTTTTCAGATTTTGGAAAGGTATGGGTTCAGGAGTACATTTATTGGTTGGATTAAGTTACTTTATAGACACCCTGTAGCAGCGGTACAAACAAATGGATTAATTTCAGATTATTTTACTCTGAATAGGGGCACCCGTCAGGGTTGTCCTCTTTCCCCATTATTGTTCTGTCTTGCCCTGGAACCATTAGCAGCCGCGATAAGAAAGGAGGATATTTCAATATTTGTCTCTGACCATACTAGATCTATGCCTTGCCTCCACAGAATTATTAACTCATTTTCCAAGTTCTCAGGATACAAAGTCAGTTGGTCTAAATCCGAAGCTTTGGCTCTGACAGCATACTGCCCGGAAACGGCCTTTCAGCTGGGCGCCTTCCAGTGGCCCAAACAGGGCATTAAGTATTTGGGTATTTTATTAGAGTTAATTTTAACCCTTTAATAAAAAGTTTTTCGAGCGATGTGGGCAGGTGGGCTTCATTACATTTATCTATGATTGGGAAGGTTAATGTAATTAAAATGAATTGTATTCCAAAATTCAACTACCTGCTACAGTCTCTCCCTGTAGATGTCCCCCTCTCTTATTTCAAGCAATTTGATAGCATAGCGAAGTCCTTCATTTGGAATGGTAAACGTCAACAAATTACATAGGCCGACTGACAAAGGTGGGCTAAGCCTACCCAAGATTTTGTTTTATTATTATGCGTTCAGTCTCAGGCATTTGGCTCATTGGTCGCTTCCACCTGAAAGAGCCCCTCCCTGGTTTTCTATTGAACAGGAAGTCCTTGCCCCTATTTCGCCATTGCAAAGCCTTTCTATCAAACTAACCGGAGAAGTTTTTTTTATGATTCACACTTTTTATTTTTTTTATTTTTCCTTCAAACATTCCATTTTACAAATATAAGTGTTTTATCAACCCCCCTCCCCCATTACTCACCCATCTAACATGTGTCAGTCATAATTATATGTAGATTGCTAGAATAAATCCACAAAAAACTAATAATTGAAAAAACAAATACATTTCTGTATTTCAGAGCAGAACCACAGAGCATGCATCAGGTCTCCGTCCTCCCTCTCACATCGCCAGCATTCGGCAGAGTCCTTCAGACCGAGCCTAAATAGCCTGCTCGGGGTCCAATAAAAACGATTCGATATTTTAAATTGAATAAGTCATACTCCCAGATTCCTTGACATTACTTTACAATTTTTACATATCCTGATCCAATCTTCATCACTAATTAAACGATTCAAATCCTTACTCCAGACTATTTTAAGAGCAGAATGGGAACTATAACCTACTTTATCCATTAGCAATCTGTAATATACTGACGCCTCATGCCCTCTACCCGATGCTGCTAGGATTGTAGACAAAATATTATCCTCTTGTGGAGCTTGACTACAAGAACCAAAAGTTGCACAAAACACATGTCTCAGCTTAAGTATCTCCAAAATTGCACTTTATTAAGTCCAAAAGCTTGGGTTAACTGGTTAAATGGTTTCAAAGTGTTATTCTCATAAACATCCCCTAACTTCAGAGTACCCTTCGTTATCCATTCCTTCCACAGAAAAGTTGAATTCCCAATGCGCAATTTGGGATTCATCCAAATACTTTTAGCTGTGTTCAGAAAGGGGTTAAACTTAAATATTCTCGCTATTTTCTTCCAAATTGATTGGAGATGTGATATTATGGGGTGAGACTGTACTGTCTGAGGTAATTTAATGGATAAGCATTGCAGTGGCGGCAGCGGTAGCAGGATAGATTGCTCAACATTAAACCAAAGAGGGAGGGAGGGACCAGTGAGCCAGATGTTTCAAGCTAAAGGTGTAATAATAAAACATAAGTTTAGGAAGTCCCAACCCACCTCTATCAACCGGCTGTTGCAACTTGCTCATATGTAGCTGAGGCCGCTTACCATTCCAGAGAAATTACTTAGTTATCTTATCAAACTGTTTGAAATATTGCAGTGGAATTTCTACCGGTTTTGATTGAAGTAAATTGTTCATTCTTGGGAGACAGTTCATTTTGAGAACATTCACCTTACCCCAAAGAGAAAAATTTTGTGATGACCACCTCCCTACTCATTTGAAACTTTCTGCAGTAATGGGTCAAAATTCACTCTCACTAAATCATTAAGTTTATGAGGAAAAATAATACCAAGGTACCTTATACCTTCTTTGGGCCACTGAAAGGGAGCAGGTTGGAAAAACGACACAGGGCAATAGGATGTCAAAGGAAGAGCTTCAGACTTAGACCAGTTAACTTTGTAACCTGAAAGTTTAGAAAATGAATTAATAATTTCTAACAAACACGGCAAAGACTTTCGGGGCTCTGAAAAAAACAACAGTATGTCATCTGCATACAACATCAATTTGTGAACCGTTCCCCCCACAGCAACCCCAGGAAAGTCTGTACTTGCTCTTATAGCTGCCGCAAGTGGTTCTAAAGCCAAACAAAACAACCGGGGAGATAATGGAGATCCTTGCCGGTCCCTCTTGCCAACATAAAATAAGAAGAAATCTGCCAATTAGACTGCACCGCAGCTTGGGGTCGCGTGTACAGTAAACTTATCCATTTTAAAAAACACTCCCAAACCCAAAGGTTTTTAACGTCTCAAATAAGTAACCCCATTCCATGCGGTCAAAAGCTTTTTCTGCGTCTTGTGAAATTGCTGCCACTGGCGAATTTGCGTCAGCCATTGACCACATAATATTAATAAGTCTCCTAATATTATCCACCCCAGTTCTTCCATATATAAATCCCACCCGATCCCCATGAGTCAAAGAAGTAATTACACTGTCCAGCCTGTTTGCCAGGATTTTAGCGAGTATTTTAACATCCACAGGAATGAAAGAGATTGGACGATAGCTCTTACACTCAGTTGGGTCTTTATCCTTTTTAAGGATAAGGGTAATTAACGCCTGTGACATGGTGGGTTGTAACTCACCTTTCTCCATTGCCTCATTATACATGTTAAGCAGTAATGGAGACACCTCAGCAGTATAGCACTTAAAAAACTCTGCAGTAAAGCCATACGGCCCCGGAGACTTGGAGGAGGGCAAGGACCTGATTACTTCTACAATTTCCCAATGGGGGAATCAAGTTCCTGTTTCTGCTTTTCTGTCAACTTAGGTAAATTTAATGATTTCAAAAAATCCTTTATATCTCCACCCTCTGCTTCACAGGTAGATGTGTATATATCCATATAAAATTTTCTAAAAACCTTATTAATATCCTTTAACTTAGTAACAATTATTCCCTCAGTAGACTGAATAGCAGGAATTAGAGCAGACATTTCTCTTTGCTTAATATAGTTTGCCAGAAGCTTGCCCGCTTTGTCCCCAGATTCAAATATTTCTGCCTTGCCCTGAACAATCCAAACTCCACCTTCTTAGATAGTATATCACTGTACCTATATTTCAATCACGTTAAATATCTCAAACCTTCATGTGTGGTCTTTTTCGTCATCTCTAATTCCCTCTTTTTAATTTATCTTTCCAAATTAGCCAGGTTGTGGCAGCGGGGGCGTGGTCAAGCATCTCTCCGGAGAGAGAGAAAGCGGTAAGGGCGCTTACACCTGAGCTAAATTATGTCTAACACCTGTTTCTATTTCAGTGAGCATGGGGAGAGCGGCATAAATAGAGCGACACAGCACTTAGTCGGGGAGAGAGACTGGACACGACAGAGCCGAGCCGAGCCGAGCCAAGCCGAGCCAAGCCAGAGCAAGGATTTTTAGTAGTGAAAGTTTATTTGTGAAAGCAGTGTGTGATAGTGTTTAGCTTAGTGCTTAAAGGAAAACTGTAAAGTGGTGTGGCGAAGAGGAAAAATAAAGCCTCACCTTAAGGAAAACTGCTTCTCGCCTCATCTTTTACACAGGTCTTTATTATGATTTTTATATATATATATATATATATATATATATATATATATATATATATATATATATATATATATATATATATATATATATATATATATATATATATATATATGTATGATGCATACTGAATAATAAAACCCCTTAACACTGCCTTCAATGTTTCCCAAAAAAGTCCTGCAGAGGGCGCCGTTGCCACATTTGTCTCCTCATATATTTTAATTTCAGTTCTCAAAACCTCCTTAAAATCAGATCTCTGTAAAAGGGAAGAATTGAATCTTCAGCTGTAAGTATGTTGCCTATCCTGATATGGAGTAATTTCCATACATACCCAAGCATGATCTGAAATAATAATGGTGCCAATAGAACAGGTCAATTAAGAGACGAGAGATTTTGATACCAAATAATAATCAATTCTAGAGTACATCTTATGAGAAGCAGAATAGAATGTATAATCTCTCCCATCCAGATTCAAAAGCCTCCAAATGTCTACTAATCCAAAAGCTTTGCACATATTTTTTAACTTTACACTAGCTTTGGTCATTTTACATCTCATCAAACTACTCCGATCAAGCACTGAGTCGAACACCAAATTCAAATCCCCACCTAAAACAATATCATACTGCCCAGCTGCGTATAACATACCCTCTAAATTTACAAAGAAAGCCAGATCATCCCGATTTGGTGCATACACTTTGGCTAGTATGATATTCTGCCCATGCATTTTCCCCAGTAAAACAAGAATTCTCCCCTCTCTATCCTTCATTTGCTTAATGAATTTAAATTGTAACTGTTTATTTACCAAGATTATCACACCCTTACTATTGCTTGTACCCACATTATAGAATACTTTCCCAACCCCATGTTAGCTTCTCTGCTTCCTTGTGTGACAAGTGAGTTTCTTGAAGAAACACAACAACCCTTTTCTCTGCCCTAAGTCTAGACATAACCTTTCTTCTTTTAATTGGATGACCTAACCCCTTGACATTTCATGTGGTGAGACGCAGTACTCTAGATAAATGCAATACCAACTTTCAAAAAGGAAATATAAAAAATAGCAATCAAAAATACATGTACCATTTTGCCACTGACACCCAACCCCAATTCGAACAAGATAAACTGGGCTTGAACAAGAACAGAGCGCATAGTTGTCCAATCATTATCGATAAATGTCTTTTCAAACAAAACCTTGACGTCCATGACTCGCATGCAGGTCAAAGGTTGCAAACTGTTACACACCATCACTGCGAAAAACTAATCCCCGGTCAGTATGCGTACTATATCCCTAATATGCTTTAGCCTACTCAATAGATGACATAACCAATACTAAATAAATACTTGAAGCCATAAAATAAATTAAACTCCTAAATTTCACACGACTTTTCTTACCATCTAAAACAGCTCAAGTCATGATAATAAAATAAAAACCAGAGAGGGTCACGTGACCCCATGCAAGAAGCAGACGTGTGAGCGACGAGCTCTGCGCACTTTGCTAAATTTTTAATTATTTTCATGTTATAATCTGGTGAAATTTGATACACCCAGTTACACATTTGCTCTTTGAGGCAAAACATGGCAAAGAAGTCAAAATCCTCGGGCTCTGGAGACATTAAAAGACACTTACGTGTTCAGGATGAAAGCCCCGACAGGCCTACAGACCGGGGACTCGATTTGGATGCCGCAGCGGGAGAGGAGATCCAGCATCAGTTGTCCAACATGTCGGTGATGTTGACGAAGGTTCTTGCTGACTTGGAGGGTTTCGCTGTAATACGTCGATCGATTACGGTGATGGAAATAAAATTCTCTGGGATAGTTACAAGAGTGTCTGATGTTGTGAGACAAATCGATTTTCTGGAATCTTCAGAGAAGGGAATTAACCGCTAATCTGCCCGCAACCAACGTGGATTTGGAACATCTCCTTGAAAAGCTTGAAGATCTTGAGAATAGAAGCAGCAGGAATAACGTTCGAATTGTTGGAATTCCTGAGCATGCGGAGGGCAGAGATATGGTGAAATTCCTAGATGAGCTATTCCTGAGTCTGCTCGACATAACAGGCCACAAGCTGGAAATCGAGCGAGCTCACAGAGTCCCAGCTCACAGATTTGCTGAGGGAGACAGGCCCCGATCGATTCTGGCCAGATTTCTGAGATCATCCGATAAAGATCTTGTGTTGCGCCAGGCGAGGAGCAAAGGGAAGCTTTCTTGCAAGAACCATAATATTTTCTTGTTCCCGGACTTTGCGTGTTCGACAAGAGAGAAACGCGATCGGTTCAAGGAATGTAAGAAACTCTTACATCAGCGAAAGATCACTTTTGCATTGATGTTCCCGGCCAAACTGAGAATAGAAACGAAGAACGGTTGCAAAGTATTTACATGTCCCAATCTGGCAATGTCTTTTATTGAATCAATAGGTGAGTAAACTGCGTTGGCTCCGCCGAGCAGCTGGAGCCTGTTTTGTGAATAACACTTTTCCTCAAAGAAACTTTTGCATTGATGAAAGATTACATTTGCATTGAAGTTCCTGGCCAGTTTGAGAGTGGACACTACGGATGACCGCAAAATACAAACGATGTCTTTTATAAAGTTGACGGATTGTGTAAGTCAAGGTATATACTTTTTAGCAGCCTCCGAGTGAATTGACTCGACCATCCGGGGAACCAGGATGCCGGTTTTGTTTCTTTTTGTATTGGTTCCGCCTAGCGGCTGGAGCTTGTTCTATTGAATAACACTCCTTTGGAACAGCTGTGGATTAATCTGTTCATTCTTCGTGCTTATTCCTCCTGCTGGCTGTAGTTTGTTTTGTTGAGTATTTTTACGGGACATTGGAATGAATACGTCATCCGCTGAACTCATAACATCTGGCTCACTGAACATTCGTTTGTCTGTCCGAGGAATCCGAATGGTTTTATATCAGCTGGAATTTGTTTTGTGGAAGATCACACCTTTGAGACAGTTCTGTGAATGAATCTATACATCCTTTGTGTTCATTATTCCTATTTGCTGGGGTTTATTTTACAAAGTATTTTCTGTACAAAATTGTGAGGCAAAATTGAGCAATCCGATGGCAAAGTTGTCACGGGGGCTTGTGGGTGTTCATGGACCTTTTGAGTTTAGAGGGATTGTCGCCGGTTGGCGCTTTCGTGTGCGGGGTTAAAGCGCACGTTTTTCTTTTTTCTGCTTGTTTGTTCAGGGGGAAGTTCGGGGTTTGATTGTTTCAGTAATGGGGAATGTGGTCTGTATAATTTTGTTTTTGACACACAATTTATTTTTTCTACTATATCAAAATGTCAAATGTTAATATGAGTGTACTATCTCTCTCCACATTGAATTTAAATGGGTTGGGGCACCCCATAAAAAGATGATTACTTTTCTTAAACGTAAGAAATATGATATAGTGTTTCTTCAAGAAACACATCTCTCCCCGCAGGAAGCTGAAAAAATTGGGAAGACATGGGGTGGATATGTTTTTTTTAGTGCTGGCTCAAGTAAGAGCAAGGGAGTTATTATATTGATTGATAAACATCTACAATTCAAATGTCTCAAACAGACTAAAGATAAATTAGGGAGAGTCATTATTGTTTTAGCTGAAATTCAAGGGCAAAGGTTGATTTTGGCTAATATTTACGCACCTAACGCTGATGATCAGGGCTTTTTTATAGATCTTGAAGGGATGCTGCAAGCCGCTGGCACCCCTCATGATATAATATTGGGAGGAGACTTTAATCTTTTGATGGACTCAGTCCTTGATCACAGTGAAACAAAAGTGTGTAAACCCCCTAGAGCAACATCAACGCTTCACAGGATGTGTAAAAATCTTGGTCTTACAGATATTTTGAGATTTTTGAACCCATCTGGTAAAGTTTATACATTTTTTTCATCAGTCCATAAGATTTATTCTAGAATAGATTTTTTTTTATATCCAAATCCCACATTTCATCTGTTGTTGATTGCTCAATTGGAAATATCTTAGTCTCAGATCATGCCCTGGTGAGTTTAGAGGTGTTGCCGTATACAGAGAAAAAGAAATCATATAGTTGGCGCCTTAATGTGTCCCTTTTGCAAAATCCTGTGAAAGACTGAAATCAATGTTTATATGGAGACCAACTAGTCCTCAGTATCCTCTGTGGGCGTGGCTTGGGAGGCACTTAAGGTGGTTCTTAGGGGTCGTATCATACAGTAAGCCTCATTCACCAAAACATCCATAGCACAAGAACTTGTGGAGTTGGAAGGAAATATTAAAAGTGCCGAGGCAGAGCTGAAGCACCGTATTTCATCTGATGGCCTCAGAGAATTTACCCGATTGAAATACAGATATAATACTATTTTGTCACAGAAAGTGGAGTTTTGTTTATTCAGGGCAAGACAGTCATACTTTGAGTTGGGGGACAAAGCAGGAAAACTTTTGGCTAGATATAAAAAGCAGAGAGTCTTTTTCTACCATTCCCTCAGTGAAATCTGCTGGTGGTAAAATATTTACCTCAGCCATTGATATTATTAATGCTTTTAAAGAATTCTATTTTGCTCTCTATAGTTCCACGTCTTCGTCTACTGATGAAGATATTAGGAACTTTGTGGAACCATTAGATCTCCCTAAACTGACGACTGAGCAAAAAAAATTCTCTTGATTCTGAGATAACCTTGGAGGAGCTTGATGAGGTAATTAAGGCCTTGCCTACAGGCAAGGCTCCGGGGCCTGATGGCTTTTCCTCTGAGTTTTTCAAATCTTATGCTACAGAATTGGCTCCACTTTTGTTAGAAGTTTATATGGAATCATTAAAGAACGGAAAGCTTCCTCCAACCATGACGCAAGCCCGGATCAGTCTGATTCTTAAAAAGGACAAAGATCCAAGCGAGTGTAAAAGTTACCGCCCAATTTCCCTGATCCAGTTAGATGTAAAAATGTTGTCCAAAATTCTGGCTAATCAATTAAGTAAAGTTATGACATCACTTATGCATAAGATTAGGTGGTGATTATTTGAGGCCGTATCTCTTCTGATAGTATTAGACGTCTCATCAATATCATGTGGTCAGTAGCGAATGATCAATCTCCAGTCACTGCCATCTCACTTGACACCGAAAAGGCGTTTGATATGGTAGAATGGGATTATCTTTTTAAGATTTTGGAAAGATATGGGTTCAGGAGTACATTTATTGGTTGGATTAAGTTACTTTATAGACACCCTGTAGCAGCGGTGCAAACAAATGGATTACTTTCAGATTATTTTACTCTGGATAGGGGCACCCAGCAGGGTTGCCCTCTTTCCCCGTTATTGTTCTGTCTTGCCCTGGAACCATTAGCAGCCACGATAAGAAAGGAGGATGATTTTCCAGGGGTGACGGCGGGAGGTGTGAAGCATAAGCTTCTGCTTTACGCAGATTATATTTTATTATTCGTCTCTGACCCTACTAGATCTATGCCTTGCCTCCACAGAATTATTAACTCCTTTTCCAAATTGTCAGGCTACAAAGTCAGTTGGTCTAAATCCGAAGCTTTGGCTTTGACAGCGTACTGTCCAGTAATGGCCTTCCAGCCGGGTGCCTTCCATTGGCCCAAACAGGGAATTAAGTATTTGGGAATTTTATTCCCAGCAAATTTGTCTGATTTAGTCAGAGTTAATTTTGACCCCTTAATAAAAAGGTTTTCGAATGATGTAGACAGGTGGGCTTCATTACACTTATCCATGATTGGGAAGGTTAATGTTATTAAAATGAACTGTATTCCAAAATTCAACTACCTGCTACAGTCTCTCCCTGTAGATGTCCCCCTCTCTTATTTCAAGCCATTTGATAGCATAGCGAAGTCCTTCATTTGGAATGGTAAGCGTCCCAGGTTAAATTTCAATAAGTTACATAGGCCGATTGACAAAGGTGGGTTAGGCCTACCCAAGATTTTGTTTTATTGTTATGCATTCGGTCTTAGACATTTGGTTCATTGGTCACTTCCACCTGAGAGAGCTCCACCCTGGTTTTGTATTTGGTAGTTCTTACCCCTATCTCGCCACTGCAAAGCCTTTCGATTAAACTAGCCGGAGAGGTTAAGTTGCACCCCGTTATTTTGCATTTGCACTCGATATGGACAAAAGTGTACAGAGTGTTTAATTCTGATATTTATTTAAATGTAGCCTCGAGCATATGGCTGAACCCTAAACTATGTATTAATAAGTCCCCTTTCTGTTGGTCAGATTGGATTGTGAGGGGGGTTAATACACTTGGTGACCTATATGAGAGTGGAGTATAGAGATCTTTTGAAAATTTGATTAAACATTTTGGGATTCCAAAGTATTTACAGCTGTGCCACCTGCTCTGCTCTGTTTTTGGGAGTAGCATACAACCCCCTAGAGTGGCAGATACTCTGGGAGTGGTGATTACTGCTTTTGGGAAGGGTCATGAGGCATCAGTGTATTACTCCCTGTTAATTCAGAGTCTGGGGGACGGCGCTTTAAATTCTTTCAAAGGATTATGGGTGGAAGATTTAAATTTGTTATTGGAGGAGGGAGTGTGGGCTAGGATTCTAAAAAACATAAAGTCTGCATCTAGAGATGCAAGGGTTCGCCTTATGCAATTTAAGATTTTACATAGATTTTATTGGACGCCCTCTAGATTGTATAGGCTTGGTCTTAAGGACACACCCATCTGCTGGCAATGCCATTCTGAAGATGGAGACACCATCCATGTTTTTTGGGGGTGTCGTAAGATCCAAGAATTTTGGCTGAAGGTGCAAAGTTTTGTGTGTGATGTGTTGGGCACTCAGGTCTCATTCTGCCCCAGACTCTGTATTTTGGTAGATAGGGAGGTCATGGATTTGGAGGATAAGTACATGAAGGACTGGGTTTTGACCAGTGTGATGATTGGTAGGCAGGTTATTTTGAGGAGTTGGAAGTCGGATGGAGCACCCTCATTCCCGGAGTGGTGCGCAGAGATGGGGAGGGTGGCTGCTTTCGAGGAGGGGTCGAGCATAAGGATGGGGGTTAGGGATTCTTACAATAAGAAATAGAGCAATTACTTAGCATTTTTGGAGGAATCTCGAGGAGGGGCAGTGGAGGGAGTAATTTAGAGTTTAGTTTTTTTTTTATTATTATACTTGATTATTGTATTTTATTTTATGTTGTTGTTTTAGTTTTTTTTTCTGTGTGTGTGTCTATATTCTATTGACCACAGGGGTGTTCGTAGGGGGGTCAGGGTGGGGTGAGAGTTTGGTAGGGGGAAGGGATATAGTGGGGGTTTAATGTTTAAAGTGTTTGATTCAATATATATATATGATGTTGTATTTTTTGTGTTAATTTATGAATCAATAAAAATGTTAATAACAAAAAAATGAAATAAAAACCAAAAAAAGATACATAGAACCAACATGAAGGATCAGTCCAGTTACTGCTCCATCTCAGTAACATACTTCAAGGCTTCTTTTGGGCAAACGAAGCATTTATATCCCTTGCTGGTCTCAAGCCTTAAGGTCGCTGGATACAACATTGCAAATTTCACCCCATCAGCATGAAGGACTCTTCGGCATTCTCTGAGCTTCTCTCGCTTGAGTTGCGTCGCTCTTGCAAAGTCAGGGAAAATCTGTATCTGATTACCCTCAAAGTGGATCTCCCCTTTCTCCCGCGCAGCACGCAACACCGAATCACGATCCATTGATTTTAGAAATCTCACCAGTACAGGCCTAGGTCTGTCCTCGAGATTGGGTCGAGGGCCGAATACTCAGTGAGCCCGTTCTCTCTCCATCCGTCGCTCCGATGTATTGATTATTGTGGAGATCAGCTCCCCCATGAACTTAATCAAGTTTACGCTTTCCTTTCCCTCCAGAATGCAGATAAAGCAGAGATTATTCCATCAACTCCAATTCTCCATGTCCTCCACTTTATCTTTTAACTGATCAAGTTCACATTTAGTTGCTGGCGGGTTCGCTTGCCATTCTTTCTCCGTTTCCTCAAGGAATTCCACATATTTTTCGACATCATCGATTCACGTGATCAGCGCAGATAGTTGTTCTCCACAGAAGTTGTAGTTCGGCGAATATCTTCAATGCTCCCCATATCATCTGAGATTTTCTTCAGTATAGTGTAAATATTTGCTATGTCTTGTGACTTCATTCTCTGGACCCAGCTGTGGGGAGAAACTCTTGCTATCCTGAGGCAGTTCAGGAGCCTGTGATCTCAAATGTCTCTTAATGTCTCCAGCATTCGAGTTTTTTGACTGTTTCGACATTTTACTCATTCAGCTTTAATCAGGATACAAATCGCTATTACCACTGACCGTCTTATACTAGTTTAGTAGGATAATTCTCTCCACACGGCGTAGAGCTCAGCATTAAGCAGCCATCTAGCCTCCTCGCGTCACGTAACCCCTAAATCAAATCACTAACCAGAGAAGTTAAATCACACCTTGTTATTTCACATTTGCACGTGATTTGGACAAGAGTGGCCAGAGTATTTAATTCAGACATTTATTTAAATGTTGCCCCAAGCATATGGCTGAACCCCACATTATGTATCAACTAGTCCCCTTTCTGTTGGTCAAAGTGGATTGTGAGGGGGGTTACTACACTCGGTGACATGTATGAAAGTGAAGTGTTGAGATCTTTTGAGAATTTGGGTCATCATTTTGGGATTCCCAGATCTCAGTTTTATAGGTATTTACATCTGCGCCACATGCTCTGTACTGTTTTTGGGAGTAGCACACACCCCCCTAAGGTGGCAGGTGCTTTGGGAGAGGTGATTGCTGCTTTTTGAAAAGGCCATGAGGCATCAGTGTATTACTCCCTGCTAACTCAGAGTCTTGGGGATGGCACTTTAACTTCTATCAAGAGATTATGGGAGAAAGATTTGAATTTGGTATTGGAGGAAGGAGTGTGGACTAGGATTCTAAAAAGTGTCAAGTCTGCATCTAGAGATGCAAGGGTTCGCCTTATGCAATTTAAGATTTTACATAAATTTTATTGGACCCTATAGATTATATAGGCTTGGTCTTAAAGACACACCCACCAGCTGGCGATGTCAATCAGAAGTTGGAGACACAACCCATGTCTTTTGGGAGTGTGTTAATATCCAAGATTTTTGGTTAAAGGTTCAAAATTATTTGTGTGACGTTTTGAGCATTCAGATTTTACTTTGTCCCGGACTCTGTATTTTGGGTGATGGGGCGGTCATAAATTTGGGGGATAATCACATAAAAAATTGGGTCCTGGCCAGTCTCATGATTGGCAGGCAAATAATTTTAAGGGGTTGGAAGTCGAATGGAGCACCCTCTTTTTTGGAGTGGTGTGTGGAAACGGGGAGGGTAGCTGCATTTGAGGAAGTGGTTAGTAGAAGGTTGGGGTTTAGGGACTTATTTGTTAAAAAATGGGGCAGTTATTTAGTTTTCTGGGGGGACTCTCGGGGAGGAGATGTGGAGAGTGTAGTTTAGTTTAATTATGTATGTTAATTATTATTTTATTTTTTTAAAGTATTTTTTATTTTTTGGGGATTGTGTGTGTGTTATTATGTGGGACCACAGGGGTGTTCATTGGAGGTCAGGGTGGGATTGTGTTAGTGGTGTTTGAATGTAAAATGTTGATTCCTTGTATATGTGTTGGGTTTTTCTTTGTCGTGTACATATGAATCAATAAAAAATGTTCATTACAAAAAAAAAAAAAAAATATTGATATTCCATGACATAAATATTTATGGGCAGTTTCATAATTATCATCTTTATAGGGTTTTTCAATATATGGAAATATCCAAGGAAACACTCAAAAGCTATACTTAGTAAAGTGCCTAGGGAAACATTTAGAACCTAGCCCTACTTAATGCCATGGCAAATGCTCTGAAGTTAGCCCTAGTTAAGCACCTAGGGAAGCTATCCCTAGTATTAAACTGCTGGGGAAATGCTTGGAAACTAGCCCTAGTTTTTAACTGTTGGGGAAACGATCAGAAGCTAGCCTTAGTAAAGCGCCTAGTGAAATGCTTAGAAGCTAGCCCTAGTAAAGCGCCTAGGGAAACGCTAGGAAACTAGCCCTAAGTAAGATCCTACGGAAACTATGGGAAGCTACCTCTTAGAAAAGCATCTGGGGAAACACTTAGAAGCTAGCTCTAATTAAGCACCTAGGGTAGTGGTTTCCAACCCTGTTCCAGGAGGCCCCCCAGCACTACACATTTTGGATATCTCCCCAATCAAACACACCTGATTCATCTCATCAGCTCATTAGTGGGGACTCCAAGACCTGAATTGGATGTGTCAGATAAGGGAGATATACAAAATGCGCAGTGTTGGGCAGGGCTCCAGGAACAGGGTTGGGAACCACTGGCCTAGGGGAAATGCTCAGAAGCTAGCCCTAGTTGGGGGCCTAGGGAAATGCTGGAAAGCATGCCCTAAGCCCTGGGGACACGCTGGGAAGCTAGCCCTAGTTATGCACCTAGGGAAATGCTCAGAAGCTAGCCCTAGTTAAGTGCCTAGGGGAACACTGGGAAGAAAGACCTAGTTAAGTGTCTAGGAAAATGCTCAAAAAACCTCTCTGTGGCATCATGATGGTGCCGTGGATGGCCGCCTCAGTGTGGAGTGCTTCTATTGTTTTGTTATTTTTGTTTGTTTTGTCCTGTGTTTAGTAATCTTTTTTCAGTCAGTTTTACCAGAGACGAACTGCTGAACATTCGACAGCATACACCAGTCAATCTTTTCCAGGATTTTGAATATTCTGTCATTTTGTTTGACATTTATTCAGAGGCGCAGCTGTGTTGTTTAAATGTGCTATGAGACGCAGGCGAGGGAGACGAGCAGGCGCGCTGGTCAAAATCCGTTGGCGGGGCTTTCGAACAACGCTGCCGAGCATTCATCTAGCGAATCTCTGCTCTCTTCCTAACAAAATGGATGAACTACATCTCCTCACCTGCACAAACAAGGACTTTTCAAACTCTGCTGCCTTGTGCTTCACAGAAACCTGGCTGAGTGAAGCCATTCTGGACAGCGCATTACATCTGCCGAGCTTTCAGCTGTTCAGAGCAGGTCGCATCGTGGAGTTAACAGGGAAAATGAGAGGTGGTGGAACATGCTTTTACATTAATGAAAGTTGGTGTACAGATGTAACAACGTTAAAGAAGATGTGCTGTCCTAATTTGGAAGCGCCCTTTATTAACTGTAAGCCTTTCTACTCGCCACGGGAGTTTTCCTTGTTTATTCTGGTGAGTGTGTATATCGCGCCAAACGCATGTTTGAATGCCGCGCTGCAACAGCTGGCTGATCAAATCACAGACATGGAACAACAATACCCGGACTCAGTTATTATTATTCTTGGGGATTTTAACAAAGCAAACCTCACAAGTGAACTGCCGAAATACAAACAACATATTGCATGCCCAACCAGAGACAGAAATATACTGGATCATTGCTACACAACAATAAAGGATGCATATTGCTCTGTCCCTAGAGCAGCTTTGGGACTATCTGATCACTGTCTGGTTCACCTTCTTCCAACCTACAGACAGAAATTAAAATCTACTAAGCCTGTATTAAGGACTGTAAAGTGATGGACCAACGAAACAGAGCTGGAACTACAAGCCTGCTTTGACTGCACTGATTGGAGTGTTTTTGAGGCTGCAGACACCAATCTGGATGAGCTCACTGATACTGTTACATCATATATCAGTTTTTGTGAGGATATGTGCATTCCTACTAGGACTTATTTTAACATTTAACAACGACAAACCATGGTTTACAGAGGAACTCAGGCAGATTCGACAGGCCAAAGAGGATGCTTACAGAGTTGGGGATAAAGTCTTGTACAATCAGGCCAGGAACACACTGAATAAGGGAATCAGAGTGGCTAAAAGTAGATACTCTGAGAAGCTGAAAAACAAGTTTTCAGCTAATGAACCTGCATCAGTGTGGAGTGGCATGAAACAACTTACAAATTACAGGACTCCTGCCCCCAACCCTGTGGTGGACCAACAACTGGCTGACGACCTGAATGTGTTCTACTGTAGATTTGAAAGGCCCAATCTCACACCCCACACCCACTCTGACCTTCACTTCACACAAACACCAACACCTCCTGCAACCCCCCTCCTCCCCCCTCCTGCTACTCAACCTGCACTTAAGATCTGTGAAGATGATGTGAGCTGCTTTTGACAACAAAGGATAAGGAAAGCACAGGGCCCAGATGGCGTTTCACCTGCATGTCTTAGATCCTGTGCTAACCAGCTGGCCCCCATCTTCACACAGATCTTCAATAGATCAATGGAGCAGTGTGAAGTCCCATGCTGCTTCAAACATTCCACTATCATCCCCATCCCAAAGAAACCAAAAATCACAGGACTTGATGACTACAGACCTGTCGCCCTGACGTCTGTGGTCATAAAATCATTTGAGAGACTAGTGTTGGCCCACCTGAAGAACATCACTGGACCCTTTCTAGGTCCCCTTCAATTTGCTTATTGAGCAAACAGGTCTGTGGATGATGCAGTCAACATGGGATTGCATCATATCCTGCAACATCTGGACAGACCAGGGACATATGCAAGGATCCTTTTTGTGGACTTCAGTTCTTCTTTCAACACCATCATCCCAACTATACTCCAGAATAAATTACACCAACTCTCTGTTCCCATGTCTATCTGTCAGTGGATTACCAGCTTTCTGACAGACAGGCAGCAGCTTGTGAGACAGGGGAAACTCACTTCCAGCACCTGTACAATCAGCACTGGTGCCCCCCAGGGATGTGTGCTCTCCTCACTACTCTTCTCCCTCTACACCAATGACTGCATCGCCAAGGACCCCTCTGTCAAGCTCCTGAAGTTTGCAGATGACACCACTGTCATCTGCCTCATCCGAGATGAGGATGAGTCTGCATACAGAAGCGAGGTTAAACAGCTGGCTGTCTGGTGCAGTCAAAACAACCTTGAGCTGAACATGCTCAAAACGGTGGAGATGATTATGGACTTTAGGAGGAACACCCCAACACTGACCCCCCTGACCATTCTAAACAGCACTGTGGCAGCAGTGGAGTCATTCAGGTTCCTGGGCACTACCATCTCACAGGACCTGGAGTGGGAGACCCACATTGACTCCATTGTGAAAAAGGCCCAGCAGAGGTTGTACTTCCTTTGCCATCTGAAGAAATTCAACCTGCCACAGGCGCTGCTGATACAGTTGTACTCAGCACTCATTGAGTCAGTCCTCTGCACTTCAATAACTGTCTGATTTGGTTCAGCTATGATATCAGACATCAGAAGACTACAAAGGACAGTTCGGACTGCTGAGAGGATTATTGGTTGCCCCCTGCCCCCCCCCTTCAAGAACTATACACTTCCAGAGTGAGGAGAAAGGCTGGAAAAATCACTCTGGACCCCACTCACCCTGTCCACTACCTTTTTGAACTGTTGCCTTCTGGCCGACACTTCAGAACACTGAGCACCAGAACCGTCAGGCACAGGAACAGTTTTTTCCCTTAGGCTATCCATCTCATGAACAGTTAAATTGCCCCATTGAGCAATAACTATGTGCGATACACAGTTTAATCTTTCTTATATTTATCCAACACATCCAACCTCTTCTGCCATTTCATTCCTCTGAAAAAAAAAACATTTGCACTGTACATAACAGATTTGTATTTACACTGTACATAACAGATTGTATTAGATTTGCACTACCCATGTGTATGTGTGTATGTATGTATATGTGTGTCTGTACGTATATGTATAATTATTTTTATTGTATTTTTTTATTATTATCTATGTCTTGTTTTTGTATTGTTTTTGTATTGTTGTACACTGGAAGCTCCTGTCACCAAGACAAATTCCTTGTATGTGAAAGCATACTTGGCAATAAAGCTCATTCTGATTCTGATTCTGAAAAGCTAGCCCTAGTTAAGTGCCTATGGAAATGCTCGGAAGATAGCCCTAATTAAGCGTCTTGGGAAACGCTAGGAAGATAGCCCTAATTAAGCACCTAGGGAAACGCTCAGAAGATAGTCCTAGTTAAGTGCCTAGGGAAACGCTTGGAAGCTAGCCCTAATTATGCGTTTAGGGAAATGCTAAGAAGCTAGCCCTAGTTAAGCTCATAGGGCAATGCTGGAAAGTTCACCCGAGTAAAGCCCCTGGGGAAACTCTTGAAGCCCTAGTAACATGTCTGGGGAAACGATTGGAAGCTAGCCCTAATGAAGTGTTTAGGGAAATGCTTAGAAGCTAGCCCTAGTTAAGCTCGTAGGGAAACGCTGGGAAGTTCACCCTAGTAAAGCCCCTGGGGAAACTCTCGAAAGCTTGCCCTATTTAAGTGCCTGGGGAAATACTTGAAAGCTTGCCTTTGTTAAGCACCAAGGGAAACGCTCAGAAGTGATCCCTAGTAAAGCACCTAGTGAAACACTCGGAAGCTAGCCCTAGTAAAGCGCCTAGGGAAATGCTCGGAAGCTAGCCCTAGAAAAGCACCTGAGAAAATGCTCGGAAACTAGCCCTAGTTAAGCACCAAGGGAAACGCTAGAAAGACAGCCCAGTTAAGCGGCTAGGGAAATATTTGTAAGATAGCACTAATTATGCAATTAGGGAAATGCTCAGAAGCTAGCCCTAGTTAAGCACCTAGGGAAACACTGGGAAGAAATCCCCAGTTAAGCATCTAAGGAAATGCTCAGAAGCTAGCCCCTAGTAAAGCGCCTATGGATATGCTCGGAAGATAGCCCTATTTAAGCACCTTGGGAAATGCTCTGATGATAGCCTTAGTTAAGTGCCTGGGGAAACACTTGAAAGCTTGCCCTAGTTAAGCACCTAGGGAAACGCTCGGAAGCTAGCCCTAGTAATGCACCTGGGGAAACGCTCAGAAACTAGCCCTAGTTAAGTGCCTAGGGAAACACTAGGAAATGAGCCCTAACTAAGATCTTAGGGAAACTATGGGAAGCTAGCTCCTAGTAAAGCACCCGGGGAGACGCTCGGAATTTAGCCCAGTTAAGCGCCTAGGGAAACGTTCAGAAGATAGCACTAATTATGCGCCATGGGAAATGCTCAGAAGCTAGCCCTAGTTAAGCACCTACGGAAACTCTGGGAAGAAAGCCTTAGTTAAGCGTCTAAAGAAATACTGAGAAGCTAGTCCCTAGTAAAGCACCTATGGATATGCTTGGAAGTAGGGTTGCAGCGGTATACCGGTTTCACGGTATAACACGGTATGAAAATTGATGGTTATCATACCATGTACATTTGCTTATCTACGGTATTGAGAAAAAAATGCAACCGGACGGAGAATCTCACCTGCGCGTACGCATCTCCTTTCATCCTCGACTGCCTGTAAGACTCATCAACTTGCGCCACACACACACACACACACACACACATGCAGCGGAGAAAATGTCAGAGAGAAGCGAGGTGAGGGGGTCTGACATAAGTGAGTGTGTGAGTTAGAGCAGTGTTTCTCAACTGGTGGGTCTATTCAGACTGGGTCGTGGACAGCAGGGAAAGAACAATGCCATGGTTCTCCCATTGAAGATATTTCGGCAGCCACCCAAGTGATAGTCTATTTAGGACTGCCGAGGCAGATTTAATGATAAACTCGCAATCAGCTAAAGGAGCATAATGGAACCAGCTCGCGATCATGATATACTCTGCTCTCTGGCACGCACCTGCAACAACCGGACTTCCCTCAATATTGCGGAGCACAGACCTTAAAATTTCAATTCTAGTGAGACTCTTCTAGTTTAAAGCATTACGGAGGAAGTCAAGTCGAACCTCTCAAACAGTAGGCAGCCCTGACATACCAAACAGCACTGAGGAGGAAAAGAGCAACACTGTGTTATGCGCTATTTTTTTTCATTATACATCATCACCTTTACAAAATTGTTTCACGATTTTACATGAGTAAAAGTAACTGTTATATTTTGACAAAATGTTATAGTTTCATATGAAATAATCTAAAAGTAGAATCTATTAGACCTCATTTTATAACACTGGCAGTTTCAAGATGTGTTTCAGCTAGTATTTATTTTTTCATAAATAATATAATTTGTTATTATTATTACTATTATTCAAGACTAGCTACACTGACCTAACCATGGTAATGAGAAGCCTTTCCTCCTGTGTAATATGTATGTTCTGTTTGAATTATGTTTGAAATTAGGAAACAAATGGGTTAATAATGGGCACATATAAGTAAATATGCTCTTCAATTTTTAAAAGCGCTTTTGTTGTTGACGTCAACAACAAAAATACTGTCACCTGATGCATGTCCTTGTACTTGAAAACCATGAACAAAACTATGCAACATAAAAGGAAATGTGACCCATGATACATTAAATACAGGTTACGTTTTTACTATTGTGGGTCGCCACTTGATGTCCAATGTAAAATCTGGGTCCTGAAGAAAAACTAGTTGAGAACCACTGAGTTAAAGGTACAGACAGGAGCAGTCTGGCACCTACAGTATATGTTAATTGTTAATAATCATAGGACATTACTTTAAAAGCTCACACAGCTGATATTATTTTTCATTTAGTAGTTAATTTAACATGCTATGCTAACATGCTTTAGTTATATAACATGTTATAGTTACATGCTATTTTTTTTATCATGTTTATAATTTGGTTTATTATTATAATTCTGTTAGCTTTCTTATTTATTCTATTTATTTTCAAAAGGAAGACTTTTTTTACACATACTTCAATTTTAAAAAAAATGGTTTCAAGTTTCAATTATAATAAAGAGTTTGCTCAACCAAAAAAATAAAAATAAAAAAAAACCCTTCTGTTTTCACTCCTTTAAGGGTTATTGTAACTGATAATAGTAATTGTGTAATACCGTATACCATGATACCGTGAAACTGTGATATTTTCTGAGACGGTTATCGTACCGTGAAAATCTCATACCGTTGCAACCCTACTTGGAAGATAGCCCTATTTAATCACAAAATGCTGGGAAGCTTGCCCTAGTAAAAGCGCCTGGGGAAACGCTCGGAAGCAAGTGCTAGTAAAGTGCCTGGGGAAATGCTCGAAAGCTCACCCTAGTTAAGCACTTTGGGAAACACTCTGAAGCTTGCCCTAGTAAAGAGCCTGGGCAAATGTTTGGAAGTTAGCTCTAGTTAAAGCGCCTGTAGAAAGGCTCAGAAGCTAGCCCTAGTAAAATGCCTGGGGAAACGCTCAGAAGCTAGCCCTAGTCAAGCACCATGGGAAACGCTTGGAAGCTAGCCCTAGTGCCTAGGAAAATGCTCGGAATCTAGCCCTAGTTAAGCAATAATACACTGACGTAGTGATTGATGATGTGTGTCATCATGAAATCAGAGACCCTCCCCTCGCAATCTGAACATAAGGGCTAGCTTCCGGGCGTTTCCCCAGGCGCTTTACTAGGATGAGAATTCACACTACAAGTCCAATATGATTACATGCATTGAGGAGGAAAACGTTTTTGAGACCACAAATCTCAAAAAGTCTTGGACCCCATTTACATCTGTCTTTATTTTCTTCCCGTTTCAAATGGATCACCCAAAATGTATTTAATACCAGGTGTAAACAGGGTCTAAGGCTGAGCAGCCTGCCAGGAACAACTGCAAATGCATGCACCTTTCAGGCTCAGACTACTGAACAAGGGAGCTGAGTGATCTTGCATTCCAAATGGCATAAATGAGGCTTTTGCAGGGCACTTCGAAGGGAGAACAATCATCATAGCATGTTGGGTCTATCTAAACAGAATTTCCAGTAATGACTTAAAAGGTGAGTTCTAAATGACTATTATATTTTACCCCCACTCCATTCAGCCCTTCAAAGCTCTCACATGGTAAAGTCTTTGAAGGGAATAGGGCATAGGGATGATCACTTCTAAATGGAACGCATCCTGAGACACACCCACAGTTATTATTAATCAAGGGGGCACTTTGCAGCTCATCAAGTCGAATCCTCTATAGACCTTATTCACAGTAGCGCCATCTTTGATTTTTTACTTGAATGGCATGAAACAAGGCTTTGAGGGACAGACTTACAATCTCTTCAGTGGAACCCATTGTATAAAGCTGTATAAAGCTCTTCAATCACATCTAATTTTCCACAGCTCATGCTGTCTAGAGTTTTTTGTCAACTGAAATTTTTTGGCAAGATGTTTTTTCAAAGTTTCATTAGCAGAACAATCCAAAACACTTTAAATAACAATAAAACCCATTGAAGAGACTGTAAAGGGCAAAGTATAATTCGGTTGTCCACATTGCTTTACGCTCTGTGCATAGTATGTGTCACGCTAATTCCAACATCTGCACAGTCTGTGCGGACTGTCCATGTGCCGCCCAGGTTTTCTTGATATGTGGACAGTCCTTGTCTGTGTGCATCGTGGGTGCATGTGCCTGCCATTTACTCTGCTAAAAGAGCATCACAAAGCATTCATAGTGCGCATGCATCGAATGTGTTCATATTCGCTTGTGGTCAAAAGAGTATATTTTGAGAGGCAACAAGTTCAGCTGGGCATGATCTGATCTGAAAAGCAGAAAAACAAAGTACACTCTGGCCTTAAGTCTATCTCTCATACTGTAGCCCGGTTGTCACCCCCATCAAAAATTAAAGATGGTGCTACTGCGAATAAGGTCCTCCAATTCTCAAATCATTTAGTGCTATTCGTGCCAGATCTGTAGGACTTTCTTTCTTCTGCAGAACACAAACAAAGATTTTTAGAAGAATATTTCAGCTCTGTAGGTCCATACAATGCAAGTGAATGGTGACCAAATCTTTGATGCTCCAAAAAGCACATAAAGGCAGCATAAAAGTAATCCATATGACTCCAGTGGTTTAATCCATGTCTTCAGAAGAGATATGATAGGTGTGAGTGAGAAACAGATCAATATTTAAGTTATTTTTCACTAAAAATGTCCACTTTCACTTCCACATTCTTATTCTTTTGTATTAGGCAATTTGCATTCTTCGTGCATATTGCCACGTACTGGGAAGGGAGGAGAATTAGTAGAGAATTATTACAGAATAGTAAAAAAGGATTTAAATATTGATCTTAAATTTTTTCACATTCTGCCACAATTCACTTGCATTGTATGGTCCTGCATAGCTGAGATTTTCTCCTATAAATCTTCATTTGTGTTCTGCTTAAAGGAATAGTTCACCCAAAAATTAAAATTAGCTGATAATTTATTCACCCTCAGGCCATCCAAGATGTATCTGAGTTTCTTTCTTCATCAAAACAGAATTTAAAAGTTTTAGGATTTCATTTCAGGCTTCCTCCTCTAAATAATACAAATGAATGTCCTCCATTTTTTTGACGGTCCAAAATGCATATTTAGGGTGCATCAAAATAATCCACATGACTCCAGTGGATAAATAAAGTTCCTCTGAACCCAAACGATTGATTATTTTTAGAAACAAAACAATACTTATATATTTTTAACTACAAAGGTTTGCTTCTGTACATCTCTGTGACGTGTGCTCATGAGAGGGATGACGTTAGCTCGTTGGTAAGGTCACGCATCACGTGGAGGAGGAGGCAGGAAGTGCGTCATTGTTTACAAGAGAAGGAGCGCTGTATAAAAGTTTAATCGTGCTGTAGATTTGTATTTGTATAAGTGTATTGTTCAAAATGGTCATTTGGTGTATATCCTGGATGCTTCAACCTTCAGAAACCCCAAAGAAAATGCACGGCGGGAAAAATATTAACTTTTCATCGATTGCCTATACATCGATTGGCTTATCGCGCTGAACCTGGATATCAGTACACCCCTACATTCTCTCAAATATTGGAGGGTGTGCAGTGAACATTTTACCCTTGAGGATTTCAGACCATCGAAAGAAACAAAGGGTCGATATCTGAATTCATCGGCTGTGCCCGTGCTGTTTTTCCAGCGAACTCAGGTATGTGTGAAAACTTTGTCATTGTCACCCCTCCCTCAGCGCTCCGCTCCTCATCACCCGATTTCTAATTCACCGCACCTGCACTCAATTCACTCGCTCATCACTGCCTGCATAAATAACTCACCTTCACGCCACTTCACTGTCAAGTCTCACACAAAGGACTCTAGTTTGACCCCATTGCTCTCACACAGTTTTTATTTACCTGTCTATATTTGCTTTTGATCTTCATCGATATCTGTTTAGTGCTTACATTGCTGTTTTGCTGCTTGCTTGTCTTCTTCAGTTCTCTAGACATCAACCTTGTGAATCCCTCTTCAGTTTGTGAAGCTTCTCTTCTGTGTGATATCACCTGTCCCATTGATCTCACTGTGTAAACCCTGTGAATCTCAGTATACACTCTCACACTTGGTTTCACTAACTACAACTTGTGTGGCTTGAATTCCTGACAGTCATATAGCCTATATATTTCTGCTAAAGAAAAAGCACAAGTAGATAAAACAACAGCATTGCTCCGAAATAAAGGATGGTTATTTACTGCAGTAATTTTTTTTTATTATTATTTGGAAATTATTTATTTTATTTTATATTGTTTTGAAATTGTTTTGGACTGTTTTGGTTTGTGAACGGCGCTTGGTCTGTGGTCTGTGCAAGTTTCTCTTGTAAACAATGATGCGCTTCCTGCCTCCTCCTCCACATGATGCGTGACCTTACCAATGAGCCAGATGTACACGGAGATGTACGGAAGCGAACATTTGTAGTTAAAAAGTATATAAGTATTGTTTTGTTTCTTAAAATAATCAACCATTTGTGTTCAGAAGAACTTTATTTGTCGACTGGAGTCGTGTGGATTATTTTGATGTACCCTAAATATAAATTCTGGACCATCAAAAAAATGGAGTACATTCACTTGCATTGTTTAAAGGAGGAGGCCTGAAATGAAATCCAAAAATCTTAAATTCTGTTTTGATGAAGAAAGAGACTCAGATACATCTTGGATGGCCTGAGGGTGAGTAAATTATCATTTCATTTTTGGGTGAACTATTCCTTTAAGAAAGTCATACACATCTGGGATGAATGTGAGTAAATGATGGGAGAATTTAAATTTTTGAGTGAAATATTCCTTTAAACCACATGAGAAGTTTTGTCTCATCTGAGACTTTTGTAGAATCGTTTAATACTACCAATTAAAATAAATGAAACCTAATGCACAAATGTAAACACGACCCATAAATCAATTTTTAAAGCTAATCCAGTAATAACAAACGGCTGTGATTGATCCATGCAAACCATTGTGGCGAAAAGTAAGAGGTGAGCTACTTCTACAGCTGTCTAGACTGATTCTGAAAACTTTAATATACGTTAAACTGAAATATACCATGATGAGTTAAAATAAGAAATTATTATTTATACCTATCATATCTGACCAATATGTGAAAATGGATCATTACCATTTTTAGACTTTTCCGGTGATCTAACTATTATTATCTTTAACTACTGGAGGACTAAACTATCTTAGTTTTCCTCAAAAGTGTTAAAGGGTATGGAAGCCCAGGAGTGTCATTTAAAAAAGAATGAAGGAATAAATTATCAATCTATTAATTTGGAAATAAAAATTTGAATAAATAAACTTATAAATGGATAAATAAACAGACACATTTAAATGTGTTTATTTAATTCATGTTTTAAAATGTACCTATATTTAGTAATAAAACTGCACATTAATGAGTCATTTTTAAATGCACCTTTTAAAGGTGCACTCAGTGATTCCTGATATTCGAACTCAACTGCCAAAACAAACACACCCATCCTTTCAATGCTCCTTTGGAAGCTCCGCCCCCCGAATTCATGCACGCTGAAAAGCCTCGCCGATGTTGACACGGCTCCAAGCCCTCGACTTATCGATAATCCTTCTTTTTTAGTTTATATTCATCTGACCTTTTTCCCTTTGTCTGTTTCTCAGCCGTTTGTCCTTCTTGGAGTTTATAAAGTTCGCATCAGCCAGATTTGCCGTCGCTCTTCTAATGAATTTCCCTCTCGCTCTGCCCCCACCCCCCATCCTGTGCACACGTAAGAACCACCCCCGTTGCTGATTGGCTGGAGTTGTGTTGTGTGGATCGGTCTGATCCACTTTTTGTCCCAATTACAGAGCCAGGGCTGTGTACAAATACTAGATTTTTTTTCCAGCCCACCCACAGAATGGACAGCTAGTAGACTGTGAGGAGATATTTGCAGAATTTGACAAAAAGTGTATTGGATTAGAATTACTGTGTGCACCTTTAAATTGTGTTTTAAAAAGCATTTGGCAATTGCTTTTCTTCATCCATTTGCCAGTTGCTTTTCTTTATTGTTTGACTTTTCCTTTTCTTTTTCCATTTGTCAATCCATACCAGCTGAAGCCCAGGAGTGCCAATTAATAAGAATGAAGGAATAAATTATCAATCAATTAATTTGAAAATAAAAACTTGAATAAATAAGTCAATTTATAAATGGACAAATAAAAAGACACATTTAAATGTGTTGATTTAATTCATGTTTAAAAATGTCAGGGGGCCTGGGTAGCTCAGTGGTAAAAGATGCTTGCTACCACCCTTGGAGTTCACTAGTTCAAATCCCAGGGTGTGCTGAGTGACTCCAGCCAGGTCTCCTAAGCAAACAAATTGGCCTGGTTGAGGAGGGTAGAGTCAGATGGGGTAACCTCCTCATGATCACCATAATGTGGTTCATTCTTGGTGGGGCACATGGTGAGTTGAGCATGGATGCCACAGTGGGTGGTGTGAAGCCTCCACACGTGCTATGTCTCTGTGGCAACGTGCTCAACAAGCCACACAATAAGATGCACAGGTTGACAGTCTCAGACATGGAGGCAGCTGGGATTCATCCTCCACCACCCAGATTGAGGCAAATCACTACACCACCACAAGGACTTAAAAGTGCATTGGGAATTGGGCATTCCAAACTGGGTGAAAAAGGGGTGAAAAAAACAATAAAATTGTGCATTTAATAAATCATATTTATTTCATCTTTAAAATGTAATTAAATGTAGCAATAAATGAGTACATTAATGAGTCTTTAAAAGTATCTTTTAAATTGCATTTTAAAAAGCTATTTGGCAATTGCTTTTCTTAATTCATTTGCCAGTGGTTTTTCTTTTTGGTCTTGCTTTTCCTTTTACTTTTATTTCTTTGAATTGTCTCAT
Source organism: Myxocyprinus asiaticus (assembly GCF_019703515.2). NCBI lineage: Eukaryota > Metazoa > Chordata > Actinopteri > Cypriniformes > Catostomidae > Myxocyprinus > Myxocyprinus asiaticus. The sequence continues at coordinate 40,642,059 of NC_059379.1, forward strand.
GAACGTGCAGAGATCATCAATGGTCAGTGAACATTTTCACTAAATAATACATTAGATTTTGGATTGTTTCTCGCCAAATCTTATCATATGCTTTCGTAACAATCCTGAGTCTCATGGAATCATTTGTTAGACTTCTGATTATACTTTTGAAGTTTGAAGAGGTGGTCACCATAAACTGCCATTGTATGACATCACTGAGCACAATATTTTTTTCCACAATTTCTCCCTTTGTTTTAAGAAAAAGAAAGTCAGATGAGGTTACAACAACACAGGGGTGAGTAAACAATGACTGATTGTTCTTTTTTTGTGTGAACTATCCCTTTAAAAGAGATTAGTAATGGAGATTAGTAATTAGTAGTCTTTAGTTTGTTATTCCACTCAGGCATGCGCATGGACGTCTCTTTGGGTCCTACAGCAGCAGTTGTCTCTGTTTGTTTGGTGTCAGATTGAGCGCCGTGTGTCGAAACAAAAACAGAACAAGACGAAAAACGCAGCTTTTATCATGTTAATTGAACATATCACGGCGAATAGCGCGATAATGGAGTATTTTTGTTTTGGAATCGACACACTAATATGCGTTTAAAACCCTTTACATATCGATCTATAGAGCTACAGATGTGAAACATTCAGATTTTGCAGATTTTATACAATGGTTGTCATGTTTATTGTGTTAGAACAAACGGTTTAATCCAGCTCATATCGCGGCTGTGGTTTGTCTGGCAGGATGAATTGCAGTAGAGATGGTGTGATCTCTGCGTCCAGCTCATGGTCGTGTTTATCACAGAAACAGCTGTCTGATATTCTCATCACAACACAAAACAACAGACCCGCTGATGACGTCAGATCTGAAGATCACAGGTGAGTGAGTGCCACTTTCACTTGTGGTTAGCGGTCTGAGCCGCTGAGGGTCTGGGTAGCTCAGCGAGTAAAGCATCTGGAGTCGCGAGTTCAGGGTGTGCTGAGTGACTCCAGCCAGGTCTCCTAAGCAACCAAATTGGCCTGGTTGCTAAGGAGGGTAGTCACATGGGGTAACCTCCTTGTGGTCGCTATAATGTGGTTCTCGCTCTGGTGGGGCGAGTTGTGTGTGGATGCTGTCGAGAATAGCGTGAAGCCGCCACATGTGCTATGTCTCTGTGGTGACCTGCTCAACAAGCCACATGATTATATGTGCAGCTTGACGTCTCAGACGTGGAGGCAACTGAGATTTGCTACGCCACCTCAAGGACTTAGAGTGCACTGGGAACTGGGGAGAAAATTAAAAAGATCATGAATGAGTGAGTGAGTGTCACTTACGCTAGTGGTTAAAGGTCAGACCCGCTGATGATGTCAGATCTGAAGATCACAGGTGAGTGAGTGTCACTTTCAATTGTGGTTAAAGGTCTGAGCTGGCCATTGAAAGGATGTAGGTTCAAACCCAGCCAAGGCTGATCTGTGATCTTTTTCACTATTTTTAATCTGCATTTTGCCAATATATATATTTTTAATGGTACCGCATTGTGACAAATTAATATTTGAATGTCAAAAAACAGTTCTGCTCAAAAGTTTGCATACCCTGGCAGAATTTGTGAAATTTTGGCATTGATTTAGAAAATATGACTGATCGTGCAAAAAAAAAAAAAAAAAAGTATTTTATTTAAGGATTGTGATCATATGAAGCCATTTATTATCACACAGTTGTTTGGCTCCTTTTTAAATCATAATGATAACAGAAATCACCCAAATGGCCCTGATCAAAAGTTTACATACCCTTGAATGTTTGGCCTTGTTACAGACACACAAGGTGACACACACAGGTTTAAATGGCAATTAAAGGTTAATTTCCCACACCTGTGGCTTTTTAAATTGCAATTAGTACCTGTGTATAAATAGTCAATGAGTTTGTTAGCTCTCACGTGGATGCACTGAGTAGGCTAGAGACTGAGCCATGGGGAGCAGAAAAGAACTGTCAAAAGACCTGCGTAACAAGGTAATGGAACTTTATAAAGATAGAAAAGGATATAAAAAGATATCCAAAGCCTTGAAAATGCCAGTCAGTACTGTTCAATCACTTATTAAGAAGTGGAAAATTTGGGGATCTCTTGATACCAAGCCAAGGTCAGGTAGACCAAGAAAGATTTCAGCCACAACTGCTAGAAGAATTGTTCGGGATACAAAGAAAAACCCACAGGTAACCTCAGGAGAAATACAGGCCGCTCTGGAAAAAGACGGTGTGGTTGTTTCAAGGAGCAAAATACGACGATACTTGAACAAAAATGAGCTGCATGGTCAAGCTGCCAGAAAGAAGCCTTTACTGTGCCAATGCCACAAAAAATGCCCAGTTACAGTATGCCTGACAACACCATGACACGTCTCACAGCTTCTGGCACACTGTAATTTGGAGTGACGAGACCAAAATAGAGCTTTATGGTCACAACCATAAGCGCTATGTTTGGAGAGGGGTCAACAAGGCCTATAGTGAAAAGAATACCATCCCCACTGTGAAGCATGGTGTTGGCTCACTGATGTTTTGAGGGTGTGTGAGCTCTAAAGGCACAGGGAATCTTGTGAAAATTGATGGCAAGATGAATGCAGCATGTTATCAGAAAATACTGGCAGACAATTTGCATTCTTCTGCACGAAAGCTGCGCATGGGACATTCTTGGGCTTTCCAGCACGACAATGACCCTAAGCACAAGGCCAAGTTGACCCTCCAGTGGTTACAGAAGAAAAAGGTGAAGGTTCTGGAGTGGCCATCACAGTCTCCTGACCTTAATATCATCGAGCCACTCTGGGGAGATCTCAAACGTGTGGTTCATGCAAGACGACCAAAGACTTTGCATGACCTGGAGACATTTTGCCAAGACGAATGGGCAGCTATACCACCTGCAAGAATTTGGGGGCTCATAGACAACTATTACTAAAGACTGCACGCTGTCATTGATGCTAAAGGGGGCAATACACAGTATTAAGAACTAAGGGTATGCAGACTTTTGAACAGGGGTCATTTCATTTTTTTTCTTTGTTGCCATGTTTTGTTTTATGATTGTGCCATTCTGTTATAACCTACAGTTGAATATGAATCCCATAAGAAATAAAATAAATGTGTTTTGCCTGCTCACTCATGTTTTCTTTAAAAATGCTACATATATTACCAGTTCCCCAAGGGTATGCAAACTTTTGAGCACAATTGTATACAAAGTAGTCTCACAATTAACAAGAGCTTATAGTATTGCATGTATGAAAATAAATAAAGATACTTAAAACAGCATGTCATACCATAGGACATGTCAACTTTTCAAAAGTACTTCTTGTCAACTACCCAAATAACCTTTTAAAATTCAAGCCCAGCTCGTGTCTTCAGCTGAAAAGGTCTGGTAAGGTATCAGTTGATGCACAGGTGTGTCTTAACAGGTGTGAAGCAGTGTGTTTGGAGCGAGCTGAGGAGGACTCACCGTGTGTCATCACGCTCCTGTGTGCGCCCAACTCTGCAACTGTGATCAGCAGTCTTCAGATGGTCAGTGAAGCTCGTACTGTTGAAGTGTACTCGCTGTCTGGAGAATACTGGGGCACCTGCCGCGGGGACCAAGTTCAAGGATCAGACAGTGATGGGTATCTTTAAGAACAATTTATATTAAGCACTCACTTAACTAACTTTAATAGGCAGAGACCCCTAATTTCACATATTGCTTCTTAAATGATATATTGTTGGTAATTGTAAAAGGGTTTAAAAAAAAATCTCAATTATTTTATGGGCCATTTTATTTTAACAAAGGGAAAGCACATCTTAATTTACATGCACAAAATGCGAAATTGTTGATATTCAAACTCTTTTGTCAAAAGGTTTACTAAACAATCTATGGAGTTGTTGATTCCAGTAAAACAAATGAAATGTTTGTTAATCCAATTAAAGCAAAAAATAGTTTTGTTGATTCAGTTACAAATACAGTGTTGGTTAATCATATTTAAATGATATAATGATATAATATAAACATTATATGTTAGTATTATTTGTTGTCTAACAAGTATGTGGTTTCACATAAATTGTTTTATATGGATTTTCATGTGCCATGTTTAATTTTCGATGGATCTCAAACATGTTTTAGGTGTTTGTTTGTTTTTTCTTACTGTTTTTAGTTTTTAACCTTGATATCACCATGAAAATAGCCATAGAAGCTTGCATGCACTGAAAACAAACAAACATATTTTTTGATGAATGGACAAATGTTGACATATTCACCTTGTGTTAAAGAAGTTTATAGAGGCCATAATAACTTTATCTCGTTTGTAATTGTTACGAAGTCATGCTATTGAACTGTCAAACGACTGACTACTGCTGTTTGTCTGTTTCTGTTAGGTCTGAGGATAAGAGATCTTTGTACAAGAACTGTGTGGTGTTGGAAAGTCCTGCTGCATCCTGTGAGGTGAAGGTATGGGGTGCATGTCATCAAAGCCACTGTCTCTTATTACACACTTTCAGACTGACTCAGCATCAGTGATGTGTGTCTGTACAGCTGCTGTCTCTGGGTGGATGCTCCTCTGTGGCTATCGCTCGGCTGGCTGTGGGACTGGAGACGCTCAAGGACAGAAAGGGAGGTGCGAGCGTGGACCCATGCATTGATCTGCAGCGTGTGCAGGCTATGATGGAGGAGATGGGCACCACCCTCTCACCAAGAGCTCAGAACCTCATGGAGTTGGTGCAGTGCCAGCAGAAGGTCTGGATGCCATCTCTTATTAAAGCAGACTACTACTTTATCATGACTGCTCTCATCTTCGAAACATTATTATATAAAATTACGTCTGCCGTGCAGATGTTGCCGATTCAGTGGCGGATCCTCGCACAATAGATGCACTCAGACAGGTACTCCACTTCTCACGCTCCGCATCAGTTCAGAGTCTGAGCCTCCCTTGCCTCCTCTGACGAGCTGCCGCTGTTCAATTGGCATGTAGGAGTTACTTGGGTTTGTTTAAAGGAATATTCCGGGTTCAGTACAATCGACAGCATTTGTGGCAAAATATTGATTACCACAAAAATACATTTCAAGTTGTCCCTAAAACCTGGTTTACAATGGAAGTCAATGGGGTCAATCTGTAAATGTTAAGATACTCACTCACTGTTTCAAAAGTATAGACACAAGACATAAACAATATGTGTGTTAACATGATTTTACTGTGAGAAAATCATTTACTAACCACATCTGTGGAAAGATATAGCCAGTTTTACAACTTCATTACCATGATGATTTAATATCAACAAATCCTAAAACAACTGTAAAAACAACAACTTTACAGCTGTTACAATCTGCTCCCTTTTCAGTCTAGGGTTTAAGGGCAGAGGTAACAAAAGTGGAGAGAGAACCCAGGAAACTCCTCATCTCCAGCCCCAGCACTAGAAATACTCTTTCAACAAGGATAAAACTGAAATTGGATTGATTGACACACAAAAAAAGAATGGAAACACAAATGGATTCTAGTATAAGTTTGAGACCTGTAACTTTCCTGTAATACAAAACAAAGAATTAAATAACAATAAAACTTCCCTGTCTCTCTGGCTAACCCAGATAAACAGGAGAAACAGGGTTTCCCAAACAAAAATGGCACCCACCTCCTTACTGGTTTCCTCAATTACTTTGAAAGATTCTCTTACAAAAAGAGATTCAACAGTACACTGAATTTTCAGTAATAGCAATTGGACTACAACAAACTGTCTGGGGCAGGAGAAAAGGAATCCCTGAGGGGCAGACAAGATCTCGCCATCTGCGGGGCATCAGCTGGATTTTATGCTGGCCTTCTCCTTGCAAGAGCCAATCTGTGTAAGTGAGGATATCAGGCAGCAAAGTAACAGCAGGTGAACACATTCAGCACCTGACTGAACAGAGCGGTTGTTGACTTTGTGTCTGAAATATTCTCATGTGAGTTGAGATTGAATTTAATCAAAAGTGTAATCTAAATGAATCAAATTAAACTGGGAAGTCAATACCCAGCCCTACATATATTAGTTGATGTTGATTCTCTTTATTCAAATTGAAGTATTTGACATGAAAGGATGAAACAGGGTCATTGTATAAAGAAAAAAATATCCCTTACAAAAGGAAAAAAATGCAAGTATTGCCCCTTAATGAAAAATTCATCTTTGACACACTTGTCGACTCGTTGGTCAGATTTCAAGCTGCTTTGAAATCTGTTGTAGCGTCTACGACTAGTCATAGTATGTCTCACACTACAAGACTATCGGGGAACAGCACACTGTGTGTTGAGGAAATATGGACCGCACGCTGACAGTCAGTCTGCACAGACTGTACCCGATGACCATATCTGCTTCACGTATATTGTGTGCTGAGCGAACAGCAACGTGGACAACCAAAGTACTTTGACCTTTATAGTCGCAGATCAGTCGCAGACTAGTTGCCGACTGAAAACGTCAAAGGCGACGAGCTCAGGTCGTGTAGTGTGCGATTGGCTTCGGTTAGCTTGCCCAAACCCACCCTACTGTACCAGTTAAAAAAGGGATTACTTTTAAAGATCACATTAAATGTAGATTTTATTAGTGCAGTGTTCTTTCTTGTGTGGACGTATGTCCTATTAAAACAGGAAGTTGGAGTAAAGTTTTTAAATGCCCCTGTAAACATCATCAGTAGTTTTCATTCGTTAATCAGAAGAGAGAGACTACATTTTTAGTGAGTGTATCTGCTACAAGTTTTAATCTATTGAGATTGATGGCCTCAAAGATAACACATGGACTAAAATCCACAAAACTACAACATCAGAATATCTAAGAATAACATTCCTAGAACACTGAAGTAACCACATAGCAACGCCTTGGCAACCATCCACCATGGCAGTAAGTATTGCATGGGAAAGCAGCTCTCATATTATCTTGAGAAAGTGTTCAGATATAGTTTATTCTGCTGTTTATCTGCCCCTCTTTGGCAGAAATGATTGCTTGTAGGTGTTTGCTGCAATAATCTCTCATTGTCTGACATCATCAAAAATTTTTGCCCACTCCGTACAGAGCAGATCCAGCAGAGATTTCTTGTATACCTTTTGGCCATTCTACAATTTTCCATTTCTTATTTTTGCCTAAAGCCCTATTCGGATGGGAATAGTTTTATATGGGGACGTGAGGTAATGTAATAATTTTCAGTAAGCTTTTCAGTAATTTTAATCCTGTGCAAATCGGTCATGTCAGTAATTTTTGCACATCTTCTATTGCACATTCCTGCACCGGTGGAAATGACAGCGGGTTTTACCTATGATAAAACGCCCTGTAAGAACAATCCCTGGTAATCTTAATCCCGTGCGAGTTGACGTTGGTAAAAAGGCTGTAAATCAGCACTTTCCAGCCCTTGAGCCCTTTAAATATCACTGTTTCTTAAATTCTCTCAGTGTCTGAAGTGGATGTTGGTCAAGAGAAGATGCCAGATGTGCAAGACGTGCTTCACAACTTCATATAATACTGGCTGTTGCATTTGGACTGATGCATGTTTTTCTTAAGCATTTTATGTTGTTGAGTGTTTATTTACTTATAAGAGTGTTTTCTTTTGGTAAGGATAATTAGAAATGTAAACAAGCATGTAATTTTTGTATGATTTGAGCAGAGTGAGTCCCACGTTTCAGAATATATTCTGGAGGGACAAATAAAAAGAATATGAACAGATTGTGGATAGTTTTAATTCAAGAGTGTAATGAAGGATTAGGCTTTAATGTCACCAGTTCTGTTGTATTTAGACTAGGGCTGCAACAACTAATCAATAAAACCGATACTTAACGATCATGAAAATAATAGACAACGAATTTCTTTACCGATTAGTTGTATATATGCGGCGAGCACGGAGAAGATCCGTCAGTGACATCACTTTACAGTCCAGTGAAAAACGTGTTGCATGATGAAACTCATTTGAAAAACAGCAGAGACAAATTGACGCGGAAAAAACATGACTCAAGATGTCCAGTGCACGAGAGCACTTTATAAACACTTTAAAGAAGATCATAATAATCATACAGTTTAATGTGGACCGGTTGCTGCATCAGGGGCGTTGAAAGAGGGCTTGTGCTATGTCATGTTTCTCTCCAGTGCATAACTTACATTTCACTGCTATTTTCTATGTTTTATAATGTATACATGTTATTCAAAATTAGCGCATATTTCACAAAACTGTTGGTTTTTACCACTTTCTAAAGAATAGTTTAGAAACATGTAATCAGTGACAATACTATAAAAAAACCATTTTAATTTAAAATACTTAAAATGTATGGAATCAGTGACAGTGTACAAGCATATGTATCTAACATAATTTCAAAAATAATTTTTAGCTGGGCAGAATTATTAATATTTCTATTCTTGTGTCATTTTGCCCTCTGCTGGGCTGATTGTTTTGTCCCACTCCATCCCTGATTAATCATTTTACTCTTTAACAAACAGTACTTTTTAAGTTTTACAAGTAAATGAAAGAAACTGTTTTGCATATGTCCTGAAAGTCATAATAATACAAATCAAACATAACTATTCATGATTCAGGCTTTGTTCAAAGTTTTGTGAGAGTATAGAATCATGAATTCAGTACTTAATACGCCCTTTATCATTTCTGTTTAAAAAAATAAAAAGAATCATATTTTAATAAAATACAGGAAATAAAACATTTTTTTTAATCTGATTAATCGAAGAAATAATCGAAGATTAATCGATTATCAGAATTATCGTTAGTAGATATTCCAATCAGTTTCTTCTTATAATCACAGGTGCTCATGTTTAATATTTCCTGCATAATTAATCAGCACAGGATAGACTTTCTAATTGGTCAGTTCCACATGACTGCAGTGTGTAAAAGCAGTAGACACACCCATCTCTGTAATTTTTACAGACATCGCTTGTATTGTGTGAATTGACTGTAAACATTACAGACATCTGCAGTAATAATTACTTTACAGACATATGTCTGGAAAACTACTCCTGTCTGAATAGGGCAGACAGGAGTACATATTACATACAACAAAAAAAAAGAGACTTATTTCTTGTCATATGCTCCAGCTTTAGTATTTGTCAACCTGATGCAAACAATCTCCCTTTTACCTTTTGTTTAATTCCAAACCTTTTAATATCCAAGATCATTCTCATTGAATTTCGTGACTTGGACAATCGTTTCTTTGAGGCTGTGTGCTGGGTACTTTCTCATCACGATTGAACAATCCCTCTGTCTTTGTGTATTGTGTTCAGAATAAATCAGACATGCCGAGTGGATTCATTCCTCTGCTCATGGGAGGAGGAGCTTTGAGCGGTCTATCAACAGGAGGCGGGGCTTCCACCTCTGCAAGGGTGGAATCAGGTCTGCATCCACTGTCCGTCTCTGAGCAGAATCTGTCCAGCAGTAACCAGAAGCAGATCCCAGGTGTCATGTCGTCTCTGCAGAGTTCTAACACGTGTCCGGTCAGCCCAGACCTGCTGCCCATGCTGCTGAGCGTATGCGGTCAGGTCACACAGCTCCGTCTGGAGGAGGCCACGTCTCCAGAGAGGAAGAGGAATGGAGAGCGGTAAGTGTGAGTCGTGTGCTTCTGAATGAACTGAGGACTAGTTACTACAGTTGTGGTAGCCAAGGGTGTAAACAGTACACAAAAATTTTACTTATTGAAAGTATAGACACTGCATGAAAATTTTACTTGATTAAAAGAATAGTTTGCTACCAAATGTCAGAATCAAATTCATAATTTGTTTACTCAGCATTTATTATAATATTATAATTATTATTACTGTTTTGTAGTTGTAGTTATTATATTAAATTATTGTCTAACAACAACAATAATAATTTAGCAAATAGGGAGTAGAAATTCATAGATATGATTTAAAGGGTAATGAGGAATACAATTTTCCTTGATCTCTTGACAGTAAAATGAACTATTAAGAGTTCATTGTGCCATATAAACATACTGTAAGTTTCAGAACTCAACTTCCTCCTCACTTCTTTAAAAGCTCAATCAGTAGAGAGCGGGACTGATAGGCCGACTTTTCATGCATACCAAAAATGACTTACACAGGACACCTTTTTGTGCCCATCTGGACTATTTTGAATAATTGTTTCTATATAAACATGCACTAGACAGATATCTTTGACCGTTGACGTGTCTCACACCACTTTTAAAACCATCGTCAAGTTATAACTTGAAAGGGAGCTTTTCTGTCTGAGGGCCTGAAACAGGATGGAAAATGTATTCATATATTACTAAATTATAACTGATTTTGGTGCAAAAAGTGGACCTTAGAGAAAATAATGCAATTATAAAAAAAAGGTTATGCCATGACCCATTGAAATATGAAGGTTTTGCAAGTGTAGAAATAAATGACACATTTAATTATGAATGCCTTTTGTGATATATCTGCGACGTGAATGATCATTTTTGACTTCTGTATTTATAACTGTCCTATATACCAGTGTTTCCCAACCTTTTTTTCTGTAAGTACCCCCACAGAACCATCAGTAATGCCCAAGCTCCCCTTCATCGACACAAAAACAAAAATGTGTACCAACGGCTAAATATCATTTATAAATACATGTGTATAAACTGTATGTGTGTGTGTGTGTGTGTGTGTGTGTGTGTGTGTGTATATATATATAATATATATATACACACACAGTTGAAGCCAGAAGTTTATATAGACCTTAGCTAAATACATTTAAACAATTAATGACATTTAATAGTAGAAAACATTCCCTGTCTTAGGTCAGTTAGGATCACTACTTTATTTTAATAATGTGAAATGTCAGAATAATAGTAGAGAGAATGATTTATTTCAGCTTTTATTTCTTTCACCACATTACGAGTGGGTCAGAAGTTTATATACACTTTGTTAGTTTTTGGTAGCATTGCCTTTAAATTGTTTAACTTGGGTCAAACTTTTTGGGTAGCCTTCCACAAGCTTCTCACAATAAGTTGCTGGAATTTTGGTCCATTCCTTCAGACAGAACTGGTGTAACTGAGTCAGGTTTGTAGGCCTCCTTGCTCGCACATGCTTTTTCAGTTCTGCCCACAAATTTTCTATCGGATTGAAGTCAGGGCTTTGTGATGGCCACTCCAGTACCTTGAATTTGTTGTCCTTAATCCATTTTGCCACAACTTTGGAGATATGCTTGGGGTCATTGTCCATTTGGAACACCCTTTTGCGACCGAGCTTTAACTTCCTGGCTGATGTCTTGAGATGTTGCTTCAATATATCTACATAATTTTCCTTCCTCATGATGCCATCTATTTTGTGAAGTGCACCAGTCCCTCCTGCAGCAAAGCACCCCCACAACATGATGCTGCCACCCCCATGCTTGACTGTTGGGATGGCGTTCTTCGGCTTGCAAGCCTCGCCCTTTTTCCTCCAAACATAACAATGGTCATTATGGCCAAACAGTTAAATTTTTGTTTCATCAGACCAGAGGACATTCCTCCAAAAAGTAAGATGTGCATCCCCATGTGCATTTGCAAACTGTAGTCTGTTTTTTTATGGCGGTTTTGGAGCAGTGGCTTCTTCCTTGCTGAGCAGCCTTTCAGGTTATGTCGATATAGGACTCGTTTTACTGTGGATATAGATACTTGTCTACCTGTTTCCTCCAGCATCTTCACAAGGTCCTTTACTGTTGTTCTGGGATTGATTTGCACTTTTCGCACCAAACTACATTAATCTCTATGAGACATAATGCGTCTCCTTCCTGAGTGGTATGATGGCTGCATGGTCCCATGATGTTTATACTTGCATACTATTCTTTGTACAGACGAACGTGGTACCTTCAGGCGTTTGGAAATTGCTCCCAAGGATGAACCAGACATGTGGGGGTCCACTATTTGTTTTCTGCGGTCTTGGCTGATTTCTTTTGATTTCCCATGATGTCAAGCAAAGAGGCACTGAGTTTGAAGTTAGGCCTTAAAATAAATCAACAGGTACACCTCCAATTCAGTACACCTCCTATCAGAAGCTAATTGTCTAAAGGCTTGACATCATTTTCTGGACATTTTCCAAGCTGCTTAAAGGCACAGTTAACTTGTGTGTTAACTTCTGACCAACTGGAATTGTGATATAGTCAATTAAATATGAAACAATCTGTCTGTAAACAATTGTTGGAAAAATTACTTGTGTCATGCACAAAGTAGATGTCCTAAACGACTTGCCAAAACTATAATGTGCTAATATGAAATCTGTGGAGTGGTTCAAAAATTTGTTTTAATGACTTCAACCTAAGTGTATGTAAACTTCTGACTTCAACTGTATAAATGATATTTGTATGTAAATGAAATTTCTCTATGGCATTTATTTATCAGTAACAAACAGGCCAAATGAGCAGTGATTTGCACAATAAGAACGGATTAATGCTGTTTATTATACAGGGGATCTTCTAACTTGATACGTTGGGAAATATTAATTTTACAGATATTATTTAATCATTAGTTTTTGGTCATTTTGGTATACAGTAGGGATGTGCATATTTGAAATATTTGTGTTAAATCTCTAAACACCGGCAGAGCACATTTAAAAAAAAGTAAACTTTCATCACTTGATTTTCTGAATAATAACATCTAGACAGGCCCCATTTGCAGCAGCTAACACTCTAACACCTTATCCTTGAATAATCATGCTAAATTGCTAATTTGGTACTAGAAAATCACTTGCCATTATCTCAAACACTGCTGAAAGATATTTGGTTCGTTAAATGAAGCTTAACATTGTCTTTGTGTTTGTTTTTGATTTGCCACAGTATGCAATAGACTGGCATGTCTTAAAGGAATAATTCACCTAAAAATGAAAATTTGTTGATAATTTACTCACCCTCAGGCCATCCAAGATGTATCTGAGTTTCTTTCTTCATCAAAACAGAATTTAAGACTTTTAGGATTTCATTTCAGGCCTCCTCCTCTAAACAATGCAATTGAATGTCCTCCATTTTTTGACGGTCCAAAATGCATATTTAGGGTGCATCAAAATAATCCGAAATCAGACCAAATAAAGTTCTTCTGAACCCAAACGGTTGATTATTTTTAGAAACAAAACAATACATAAATACTTTTTAACTACTAATGTTCACTTCCGTACATCTCTGTGACATGCGCTCATGAGATCGATGACGTAAGCTCGTTGGTAAGGTCACGCATCACGTGGAGGAGGAGTCAGGAAGCGCGTCATTATGGGAAGAATTGCAAAGAAAAAGCCACTTTTGAAACAGAAAAACAAAAAGAAAAGGTTCGAGTGAAACATAGACATTGGACAACAGATAATTGGAAAAGAGTGTTATGGATCTTAACCCCATTGAGCTTTTGTGGGATCAGCTAGACTGTAAAGTGCGTGAGAAGTGCCCGACAAGACAGCCACATCTATGGCAAGTGCTACAGGAAGTGTGGGGTGAAATGTCACCTGAATATCTGGACAAACTGACAGCTAGAATGCCAAAGATCTGCAAAGCTGTCATTGCTGCATGTGGAGGATTTTTTTATGAGAACTCTTTGAAAAGAAAATTTTTTCAAATTGTAATAGTAATTTTTCACGTTATTAATGTCCCGACTATACATTGTTGAATGGCACTTTGGTGAATAAAAGTACCAGTTTCTTTCCCTAAGAGCAAAATCTGTACATTATACTGTATATGTGTGTGTGTGTGTGTATGTGTGTGTGTGTGTATATATATATATATATATATATATATATATATATATATATATATATATATATATATATATATATATATATATATATATATATACACACATACATACAGGTGCATCTCAATAAATTAGAATGTCGTGGAAAAGTTCATTTATTTCAGTAATTCAACTCAAATTGTGAAACTCGTGTATTAAATAAATTCAATGCACACAGACTGAAGTAGTTTAAGTATTTGGTTCTTTTAATTGTGATGATTTTGGCTCACATTTAACAAAAACCCACCAATTCACTATCTCAAAAAATTTGAATACATCATAAGACCAATAAAAAAACATTTTTAGTGAATTGTTGGCCTTCTGGAAAGTATGTTCATTTACTGTATATGTACTCAATACTTGGTAGGGGCTCCTTTTGCTTTAATTACTGCCTCAATTCGGCGTGGCATGGAGGTGATCAGTTTGTGGCACTGCTGAGGCGGTATGGAAGCCCAGGTTTCTTTGACAGTGGCCTTCAGCTCATCTGCATTTTTTGGTCTCTTGTTTCTCATTTTCCTCTAGACAATACCCCATAGATTCTCTATGGGGTTCAGGTCTGGTGAGTTTGCTGGCCAGTCAAGCACACCAACACCATGGTCATTTAACCAACTTTTGGTGATTTTGGCAGTGTGGGCAGGTGCCAAATCCTGCTGGAAAATGAAATCAGCATCTTTAAAAAGCTGGTCAGCAGAAGGAAGCCTGAAGTGCTCCAAAATTTCTTGGTAAACGGGTGCAGTGAAAAAACACAATGGACCAACACCAGCAGATGACATTGCACCCCAAATCATCACAGACTGTGGAAACTTAACACTGGACTTCAAGCAACTTGGGCTATGAGCTTCTCCACCCTTCCTCCAGACTCTAGGACCTTGGTTTCCAAATGAAATACAAAACTTACGTAACAAAGGTAATGTAACTTTATAAAGATGGAAAAGGATATAAAAAAATCCAAAATATAAAATATAAAATCCAAAGCCTTGAAAATGCCAGTCAGTACTGTTCAATCACTTATTAAGAAGTGGAAAATTCGGGGATCTCTTGATACCAAGCCAAGGTCAGGTAGACCAAGAAAGATTTTAGCCACAACTGCCAGAAGAATTGTTCGGGATACAAAGAAAAACCCACAGGTAACCTCAGGAGAAATACAGGCTGCTCTGGAAAAAGACAGTGTGGTTGTTTCAAGGAGCACAATACGACGATACTTAAACAAAAATGAGCTGCATGGTCGAGTTGCAAGAAAGAAGCCTATACTGCGCCAATGCCACAAAAAAGCCTGGTTACAATATGCCCGACAACATCTTGGCACGCCTCACAGCTTTTGGCACGCTGTAATTTGGAGTGACGAGACCAAAATAGAGCTTTATGGTCACAACCATAAGCGCTATGTTTGGAGAGGGGTCAACAAGAGCTATAGTGAAAAGAATACCATCCCCACTGTGAAGCATGGTGTTGGCTCACTGATGTTTTGGGGGTGTGTGAGCTCTAAAGGCACAGGGAATCTTGTGAAAATCAATGGCAAGATGAATGCAGCATGTTATCAGAAAATACTGGCAGACAATTTGCATTCTTCTGCACGAAAGCTGGGATGCTCTTGGACTTTCCAGCATGACAGTGACCCTAAGCACAAGGCCAAGTTGACCCTCCAGTGGTTACAGAAGAAAAAGGTGAAGGTTCCGGAGTGGCCATCACAGTCACCTGACCTTAATATCATCGAGCCACTCTGGGGAGATCTCAAACGTGTGGTTCATGCAAGACGACCAAAGACCTTGCATGACCTGGAGACATTTTGCCAAGACGAATGGGCAGCTATACCACCTGAAAGAATTTGGGTCCTCATAGACAACTATTACAAAAGACTGCATGCTAAAGGGGGCACTACACAGTATTAAGAACTAAGGGTATGCAGACTTTTGGACAGGGGTAATTTCATTTTTTTCTTTGTTGCCATGTTTTGTTTTATGATTGTGCCATTCTGTTATAACCTACAGTTGAATATGAATCCCATAAGAAATAAAAGAAATGTGTTTTGCCTGCTCACTCATGTTTTCTTTAAAAATGGTACATATATTACCAATTCTCCAAGGGTATGCAAACTTTTGAGCAAAACTCTGTGTGTGTGTGTGTGTGTGTGTGTGTGTGTGTGTGTGTGTGTGTGTGTGTATATATATATATACACACACACACACACAAACTGATCAACCACAACATTAAAACCACTGACAAGTGAAGTGAATAACCTCGATTATCTCGTTACAATGGCATCTGTCAAGGGTGGGATATACACTATATTGCCAAAAGTATTCGCTCACCCATCCAAATAATTGAATTCAGGTGTTCCAATCACTTCCATGGCCACAGGTGTATAAAATGAAGCACCTAGGCATGCAGACTGCTTCTACAAACATTTGTGAAAGAATGGGCCGCTCTCAGGAGCTCAGTGAATTCCAGCATGGTACTGTGATAGTATGCCACCTGTGCAACAAGTCCAGTCATGAAATTTCCTCGCTACTAAATATTCCACAGTCAACTGTCAGTGGTATTATAACAAAGTGGAAGCGATTGGGAATGACAGCAACTCAGCCACGAAGTGGTAGGCCACGTAAAATGACAGAGCGGGGTCAGCGGATGCTGAGGCGCATAGTGCGCAGAGGTCGCCAACTTTCTGCAGAGTCAATCGCTACAGACCTCCAAAGTTCATGTGGCCTTCAGATTAGCTCAAGAACAGTGTGTAGAGAGCTTCATGGAATGGGTTTCCATGGCCGAGCAGCTGCATCCAAGCTATACATCACCAAGTGCAATGCAAAGCGTCAGATGCAGTGGTGTAAAGCACGCCGCCACTGGACTCTAGAGCAGTGGAGATGCGTTCTCTGGAGTGACGAATCACGCTTCTCCATCTGGCAATCTGATGGACGAGTCTGGGTTTGGCGGTTACCAGGAGAACGGTACTTGTCTGACTGCATTGTGCCAACTGTGAAGTTTGGTGGAGGGGGATTATGGTGTGGGGTTGTTTTTCAGGAGCTGGGCTTGGTCCCTTAGTTCCAGTGAAAGGAACTCTGAATGTTTCAGCATACCAAGAGATTTTGGACAATTCCATGCTCCCAACTTTGTGGGAACAGTTTGGGGATGGCCCCTTCCTGTTCCAACATGACTGCGCACCAGTGCACAAAGCAAGGTCCATAAAGACATGGATGAGCGAGTTTGGTGTGAAAGAACTTGACTGGCCTGCACAGAGTCCTGACCTCAACCCGATAGAGCACCTTTGGGATGAATTAGAGAGAAGACTGCGAGCCAGGCCTTCTCGTCCAACATCAGTGTCTGACCTCACAAATGCGCTTCTGGAAGAATGGTCAAAAATTCCCATAA
Source organism: Myxocyprinus asiaticus (assembly GCF_019703515.2). Lineage (NCBI taxonomy): Eukaryota > Metazoa > Chordata > Actinopteri > Cypriniformes > Catostomidae > Myxocyprinus > Myxocyprinus asiaticus. The sequence goes on from NC_059379.1 coordinate 40,659,063, forward strand.
ACACACTCCTAAACCTTGTGGAAAGCCTTCCCAGAAGAGTTGAAGCTGTTATAGCTGCAAAGGGTGGGCAGACGTCATATTAAACCATATGGATTAAGAATGGGATGTCACTTAAGTTCATATGCGTCTAAAGGCAGATGAGCGAATACTTTTGGCAATATAGTGTATTAGGCAGTAAGTGAACAGTCTGTTCTGGAATTTCATGTGATAGAAGCTGGAAAATGGGCAAGCGTACGGATCTCAGTGACTTTGACAAGGGCCAAACTGTGATGGCTAGACGACTGGGTCAGAGCATTTCCACAACGGCAGGTCTTGTGGGGTGTTCCTGGTATGCAGTGGTTTGTACCTACCAAAAGTGGTCCAAGGAAGGACAACTGGTGAACCAGCAACAGGGTCATGGGGGCCCAAGGCTCATTGATGCACGTGGGGAGCGAAGGCTAGCCAGTCAGGTCCGATCCCACAGAAGAGCTACCTTAGCACAAATTGCTGAAAAACATAATGCTGGCCATGATAGAAAGGTGTCAGTACACACAGTGCATCATGGCTTGCTGTGTATGGGGCTGCGTAGCCGCAGACCTGTCAGAGTGCCCATGCTGACCCCTGTCCACCGCCAAAAGCGCCTACAATGGGCATAGTCAGAACTGGACCATGGAGCAATGGAAGAAGATGGCCTGGTCTGATGAATCACGTTTTCTTTTAGATCATGTGGATGGCCGGGTACATTTGCGTCGTTTACTGGGGAAGAGATGGCAGCAGGATGCACCATGGGAAGAAGGTAGGCCGGCGGAGGCAGTGTGATGCTCTGGGCAATGTTCTGCTGGGAAACCTTTGGTCCTGGCATTCATGTGATGTTACTTTGACATGTACTACCTACCAAAAGATTGTTGCAGACCACGTACACCCTTCATGGCAACGGTATTCTCTGATGGCAGTGGCCTCTTTCAGCAGGATAATGCGCCTTGCACACTGCAAAAAAATTTCAGGAATGGTTTAAGGAACATGACAAAGAGTTCAAGGTGTTGCCCTGGCCTCCAGATTCTCCAGATCTCAATCCGATTGAACATCTATGGGATGTGCTGGACCAATAAGTCCAATCCATGGAGGCCCCACCTCGCAGCTTACAGGACTTAAAGGATTTGCTGCTAACTTCATGGTGCCAGATACCACAGGACACCTTCAGAGGTCTTGTGGAGTCCATACCTCGAGAGGGACCTACAAGATATTAGGCAGGTGGTTTTAATGTTGTGGCTGATCGGTGTACACTCACCGGCCACTTTATGAGGTACACCTGTACATCTACTTATTCATGCAATTATCTAATCAGCCAATCATGTGGCAGCAGTGCAATGCATAAAATCATTCAGATACGGGTCAGGAGCTTCAATTAATGTTTACATCAACCATCAGAATAGGGAAAAAATGGGATCTCAGTGATTTTGACTGTGGCATAATTGTTGGTGCCAGATGGGCTGGTTTGAGTATTTTTGTAACTGGGATTTTCATGCACAAAAGTAGAATTTACTCCGAATGGTGCCAAAAACAAAAAACATCCAGTGAGCAGCAGTTCTTCAGACAAAAATGGCTTGTTAGTCAGAGGAGAAAGGCCAGACTGGTCCAAGCTGACAGGAAGGTGACAGTAACCCAAATAACCATGTTACAACAGTTCTATGCAGAAAAGCATTTCTGAACACACCACGTTGAACATTGAGGCTGATGGGCTACAGCAGCAGAAGACCCCACCAGGCACGATTACTGTAAGCTAAGAACAGGAAACTGATGCTGCAGTGGCTACAGGCTCATCAGATCTGGACAGTAGACAATTGGAAAAACATCACCTGACAATCTGGATCACTGCAGCCATAGTTTTCTGTTCTTGGCTGACAGAAGTGGAACCTGACATGATCTTCTGCTGTTGTAGCCCATTTGCCTCAAGGTTTGACATGTTGTACATTCTGAGATGCTATTCTGCTCACTACAATTGTACAGAGGGGTTATCAGAGTTACCGTAGCCTTTGTCAGCTCGAACCAGTCTGGCCATTCTCCTTTGAACTCTTTCGTCAACAAGGCGTTTCCGTCCACAGAACTGCCGCTCAATGGATCTTTTTTTGTTTTTGGCACCATTCTGAGTAAATTCTAGAGACTGTTGTGTGTGAAAATCCCAGGAGATCAGCAGTTACAGAAATACTTAAACCAGCCCACCTGGCTCCAACAATCATGCCACAGTCAAAATCACTGAGATCCCATTTTTTTCCCCATTCTGTTGGTTGATGTGAACATTAATTGAAGCTCCTGACCCGTATCTTCTTGATTTCATGCACTGCACTGCTGTCACATGATTGGCTGAATAGATAATCGCATGTATAGGTAGGTGAACAGCTGTACATCAAAGTGGCCGGTGAGTGTGTGTGTGTGTGTGTGTGTGTGTGTGTGTATATATATATATATATATATATATATATATATATATATATATATATATATATTAGTGCTGTTGAAGTTAACGTGTTAATAACGCATTAACACAAAATTTGTTTAATGCCACTCATATTTTTAACACGTAATATAACCCTTTTAATAAACCTTAGTTCATGAGAAGCGAGTCACTTCGGGCAAATGCCGTTAATGTCACATGCATTAACTGTCAGAAAAACAGATGGTGGGAGACATTATGCTAATAACTGCGCCAAGCATTTGATCAGCACAGTAGTATAACATGACCGCAAAGCACAGATAGAGCTCGGAACTAGTGATGCACCGATACCACTTTTTCTCTTCCGATTCCGATATCTGAAATCTCAGTATCGGCTGATATCGATCCGATACCAGTGTTGTTTTTTTCATAATCAATTTAGAATATCTATACCTCACTGAGTGATGCTAATTATATGTAAAGAAACACAAACCTCTAACTACACATTATTTCAATATAAATGTACAAACTATTTAAGAAAAACTTCATTGTTAACTAGTATACTGGATAATGCTGCAGCAAAACTAACAGAAATTCCAGTCTAAGTGTTCAGTACTTTTTTTTTTGTTGCAAAAAACATTCAACTTGTATCTGGACTTTAAAGGATTCAGATCACTCTTTTTTGTTTTGTTTTTTTGTTTTGTTCAATTTATACACCAGTTCACTTTTCATTCACAGTTATTTTTTGGAACCCATTAAACTTAAATATTGTTATAATTTGTAAACATAATAATAATAATAATAATAATAATACATTATTTTTATTATTGACTTTTACCATTTTAAATACAACAGTAATATATTTAAATTGTGCACTTTTTAAACCCTCACGCTTTTATTTTGACATTCTGAACTCTCCAGGAAGTCCTGTATGTGTCTGTCTGTAGGGAAGTTCACAGTAGTTTAATTCGCTTCTTATTCAAATTCTGGTAAAATGCACCTCCGGTGCCGTTCTAAATGCGTATTATAAGTGAACTGAAATATTGAGTATCTACATCTGAGATGTTGTTCATGAGTAGAGCTCAAATGTTGCGCAACACGTGAAAGCTAAAAATAGCCACAAGTGTGTGTGTAAACGGAGCAGTGCCATTCAATAATGCGCTGGAGCTGCGTGTGCATTTTATATATTTACTTTTTGATTCACAGAGCTATCGCACGTCTTCAAATGGCTTTGAATAAAATGCACGAGTCATATGAACTGCTTTAATGGTGTTTTTATGGTTCTTTTATGTCATTTTGGAGCTTGACAGTAACGAACATGACTAACACACAGTATCGGATTTGGATCGGGCTCGTCGGACCGATACCCGATCCGTTTAAAAACGTCAGTATCGGAGCCGATACCGATCCAGGTATCGGATCGGTGCATCCCTATTTGGAACTTTGTAACATGATTGCAGCGGAAAGCTGCCATTTGAACACCTGCCTTGCACTGTGAGGAAGTTGCGAGGCGCAGTGCGAGCACGAAGTGAAAGTGTGAGCGAGGCGATTGTCTGTGTTTACTGCAGAATTTTTTGCATGAGTGGTGCAAATAGTCACATGACCAGAGCTATTTAATTCCACTGTGCTCATGGAAAGATTATGTCTGTCAAAACTCCTGTCATAATACACTTACAACTACCATATTTGTACACTCATGTTTATAAATATATTGCAATTAATCGCGATTAACTACAAAACCTTTTGCAATTTAATCACGATTAAATATTTTAATCATTTGACAGCCCTAATATATATATATATATATATATATATATATATATATATATATATATATATATATATATATAATTTATTTTTAATGTATTTTAATTTTTATTTTTTTTTAACAAAAATGAAAATTCAGATGGCATTTACTAACCTTTGTCATTCCAAACCAGTTTTGAGTAAAAAAAAAAAAAAAAAATTAGTCTACTGCAAACTACAAATTACTACTCATAAATTGTAATCAGATTACAATTCTTCATCAAAAAGTAATGACATTACTAATTACTTTTAAAACACTCTTTCAGATGAGATCATAATGTCTATATTTCCTCCTCCATTGTTGCACACACTTCAGCTGTCACAGAAACGCAGAGAGACGTACATATGTCTGGATTTAAATTACCCACTCACAGGACGGGCATTATGTCCATCACACACATTTTACCATTAATGTGCATAGCTGCATTGCTGTGTTTATTACCCCCATCATCCCTGGAAGAACTGGAATCTTTTTTTTTTTTAAAGAATGTAATGCAGTTCACCAATAGTGCTTCAGTTGTTGTGTCCACATATGTTGATTTTGTGTTGTTTTACAGGGAGGGTCATATGTGCTGCGGTGGCTTTGAGCAGGTGTTGGAGAAGATTGTAGAGAAGAGGATGGAGGAGATGGAGAGGAGACTAAAGGAACATATGGATGTGCGTCTGGATGCTCTTCAACAGAGACTGGAGATTACATTTCAACAGGCACTGTCTCACACACCGCAACATCCGCACTAATACACAACCTGAGCACTTTTACACAGAGGAGCTTCTGACAATCATATTAGTCAATAAAGGGACATTTAACCAGAATTCATGTTAACTATCCCTTTATAACAGAAGTGGTTCTAACGGTTCTGTTTTGGCAACATTTTGAAATCGTTTTTTTGTCACTGATTTTCATTAATCCGTCCCAAGAGACTTATTTGGTTTGTGAAGTAATCAGCATCTGTTGAGTGGTTTCACTAACTGCAGTCCACAAACTGTGTCAGGAGATCTTAAGAACAGTGTTTTACTGTTGATACACTTGTAATATTTTATCCAGAAGACATAACACATGCTGCTACAAGTGCTATTATTCTATTATTCTGACTGTTATAAATGACTTATTCTCACAGTTTGTTACACATGTGAGTTGATGTAACAGAATGGTTGTACTCACTGACTGTGTTTGTGAATAGAGGCCTTTAGCACAATAAGCAGTGTAAGTATTACCCGAATGCTCACTGTGAATTGCCTCTGTGAAAATATGTTTACGCTGATCATACTGGAGAACTAAAGACACAAAAATGTATATATATATATTAAATGCTATTTATACTAAGACTAATATTCTTTGTTTTTGTTATGTAATTGGTGGCATACTGTTGATTACCACATTTTTGTCTTGAAACACAAATTGTGTTTACAGTAATGCACTTACAAGGGAAGTCTATGGGGCAAGGCACTGCACCAGGATAAACGTTAAAATAACATTGTTCTAGAGTATAATAAATACTTGCATGTTTACTGGTGTGGTAAAATTGCCTACTAACCTTTCCTGTGTAAATTTATACCTAATATTTCAACTTCTGTCATGACCACAAAAAGCTAAACAACATGTGCAAGGATGCAAAACAGAGCAAAGTTCATCCACAAGAATTACATCAGGAACTCATAACCAGAAATTCACCTGCCTAGAAAAGTAGTTCCATGGCTGAAAGGACAATTTAGACAACATTTTTGTTTGAAAGAATTAAAATAAATGCTTTAACAAAATAACAACCTTCATATTTCTGCTTTGAACCCTTAGGTACTAGAGTACCTTATGACCTTCAATTGTAAGTGCATTACCCTAAACCAGATACTTGTTTTTGCTTTAACTTGTATTGAACCTGTATTATTCCTTCAGACACTTGTGAAGAAGTCTAGACCAGGACCACCAAAATATGATGATCCCCTTGCGAAGACAGCATGTTGTTGGCAAAATTAAATAACTGACTATAATATTGTTATTGTACTAAAGTTGACAATGTATTTTTTTCTACCTTTCCACTAGATGTACAGTATAAACTAGAAGAGAAACTTTTTCAGTTCAATTCAAAATGTATTTGTACTGTATTGCAATGCAAATAATTAGTATTACAAGTAAATATTGTTCCGGATAGCAGTCTTACAGAAAATATTGCTTTACAACCTCCAGTGATCATGCTAATGGTAACAGTGGTGAGGAAAAACTCCCTAGAAAGATTTCAGCACAAGTTTCTTGAAAGGATGTATGTTTTAGGAGAAACTGTATGCAGAATGTTTTTATTTCTTTCTGTTTGAAATGTGTCTGTCAGTAGAATAAAACCCTAACCCACACATTAACTTCTGGTATTCTTGGCCGTCACCCATCAACTGCCAAGGAATGTTGCCTTGTTCGAGGAAAACTCAGCAACAGCAGAGAAAACGCAGCTTAACAAACACACTCCACACTGAAGAAAAATCAGCATAAAGAGTTTTTGGTACTCAATTACTACAGCTAAAAAAAGTGAGTTTTATAAGTCCTTAAGAGCACATTTGTACCGTGACCTTTCGGATCAGTTGACCCACGTTAAACATAACCCTCATGTTTCAGTCCTTATCTAAAACCTAAACTCTAATTCTACCTTGATTCCTACACCCTAAATTCACAAACCATAAGCACTACATCATAAACCCTAATTCGCGAACTTTAAACCATAAAACCTAACATATATTCCGAAACCCTTAACCCTTACTCTCTACCCATAAAACCTAAACCCTAACCATCTGTAAATCCCAAACCCTAATACCTACCCTCTAAACCCAAACAGTAACCAATAAATTTAGACCCCAAATCCTGATTCCTTATCCCTAAACTCTAAATTCTAACCATAACCCATTAATCTAATTCCTAATATCTAAACTCTCTAACCAAAAAACCTTAATCTAAACCAACTGTAAATCCTAACCCTAATTCCTGCACTCTAAACCATATCCCATGAATTTATACCCTATATCCCAAATCCTGATTCCTTTATCCCAAACCCTAATTCCTTTGCCTAAACTCTAAATCCTAACCCTAATTCCTACACTCTAAACCCTAACCCATAAATTTAGACCATAAACACCAAACCCTAATTTCTAATCTCAAGATTCCGACCCTAATTCCTTCACGTTAACCCTTTGCCCCTTGCCTTGCCTTGTGAGTCTGTCGAGACTGCCTGTTTTCTGTCTGCACCGCAGTGATGTTCAAACAGTGAGCTGTTGTTTTGTTATGACTGAGAAATGTTCTCTTCAGAAATAGGTCATCTGTGGAGGTGGTACCACTGAGGAACAGCAGCTGGTTTTGTGCACACACCAACACCAGTATCCCAGAGGACAAGTGTCAAACCGGCCCGAATGAAACAACAAAGACATGCTGTGTTCCCACTTCATGCAAACCACACAGATGACCATGCCATGGAAACAAGACCACAGTCTTAAGAGTGAAATGTGTAGTTCTATGGATGTTTAAACACTTTCTCCTATCACAGTTTAATATGCAGAGTTAACTGTAACCCTTTTGAAGGTTGATTTTGACAAAAAGTGTAAACACTATGACTCTGTGGCGCTATTGAAACATTGGTCTGTTCATTTGAATGACCTGTCATCGCAACATTGGCTTGACGTCCGTTGCACATTCATGAGTATTACGAGAGAAGCTCGTTCACAGTGGCACACCTGACCTTATTGATGTTGTTTAGCGCCAGTCAAAGCGCAAGTTCTCGTGAGAATACACATGCAACTGTGAACGAGGTCTGCCTTTGGAAGACTTGAAATATGACACAAGTCGTATGGACTACTTTTATAAAACTTTTGAGTTCTGTTAAATGCTTTTACAGTGAGGCACTATTGACTGCCACTGAATTGAAAAGTTCAAAAGCTTTGAAACAACGGGTGAGTAAATTATGACATTGTTCATTTTTGGGTGAACTATTCCATTAAACATGCATTTGCAATGTCAGATATGTGAATGACTGGGATGAGCTAACAAACTGTGTTGTCCTCTGGAAAACACAAGACATCACAGTGTTTTTTGCACCAGTCCAAACAGTCAAATAGTAGGACATGATATAGACACTATTTACTGTAAATTAGAAGAGAATCTGTGATGTTTATACAAAAAGGGCTTGAAGCTTTTTTTTTTTTTTTTTTTTTTGTTTCAGCAAAGGTGAAGTCCTTAACCTGTAGAAAATTCAGGAGGTCAAACTAAATGTAACTTTTAAAAAAATTAACACAATTAATCATGTCCCTGGACCGTAATGAGGAGTGTAAGCCTTCATGTTCTTCTGAGTCTCAGTCAGCAGGGGGCAAACAGCACAACTCTGACTAACAGCAGCCACACAAGATGAGGACACGTTCTTGTGTTCAAACACAACTGGACTGAGCAAAACGCTCGGATCTCAGATAAATTCAATGGCAAAATGAATTGCTGTGCACTGCAGGACAATGATAGACTTTATGTTCAATAATATGGAAATAAACAATATATTGACTGTATTCTAAAGTCACTTTTTGTATTATCAATGCTTTACTCATCTGCAACAATAATGTAATGCATTTTAATGATCTGAATTATTATATATTCTATTTATAATTATTGAATCATTACAAATTGAATTAAGCATATTTTTATTTGGGGACCTTTTCTCTACAAATGTTGATACATGCAATTTACTGTGAATAATCTGATTAATCATCTAATTAATCTTCTTTAAAATAAATATCGATTAACAGCCATAATTAGTATAGTAATTATATTAATATAACATAATATTGTACTACTAAATATTAATTTTGCATGAGGTTTGTGATTTTTACGTCCCTGTTACTAGCGTTTCGGTTTGAATAGTTTGAAACCTAAATGTAATTTTGTTCCTTTCTATCAATAGAAGAAATAATGTCAGAATGTGTAACAGGGTTATTTAACCTTATTTATCTCGCAGTAGCTGGTTTGGCACCAAATGTTAGTTTAGTTATTGATAACCTTATAATTCCCATAACATTCAGAAAAATGTGGAATTGTTTTTCTTATACAAAAACTTTGGGAACAGGGATGAATGGTTGAGCTAGACAAATGCAGTCAACACTCCTAAATGAAATGAGATTTTTTTTTACTTCCTGTACATTATACAATAATTACATGGTGTAATTAAACTAAAAAAAAAAAGAAAAAAATTCATAACCTGTTGGTGGAAAGTGCCATACACGTTTTGAGTATTATGTAACAGTCACCATGAACATATTTGTTTGTAATAATCATGACAGTAAAATTCACTGAGAAAGAGAACAAAAACCTTTCATAGTGACTGAGACACAGACAGAATTTGGTCATTTATGTTTTTATTTCATCTGTGCCCTTGTGTCGACCCCAGATCCACTGAGCGTCCTCCAAGATCAACAATGAAGTCAAACCTGACCGGTTATGTCTGAGTTCCTCTGACTGAAGTTGTTCTGTTAGGCAGACGGGGAAAAACATTCCAAACTACTGAACTCGCATGCAATGAATGAGTGTTTATGTAACATTGTGTAATTTGTGTGCCTTATATCCACTCTGGGAAAACTGAGCACATTTAAGCATTTGAATTGTATTGTATTGTTTTTCTCCCTGTAGGCCTGCAGTAAACAACTAAGTCTGAGTAAAGGGCATATTTAATGTGACAGAAACATCATGTCTCCAGCCTTATGAGGGCCCAGAGCAATGGGGTTGGGAGATACCTTCACAGCACAGCATAGAGAAATTATTTTAAGCAGGGTTTGAGGTCATCTGAGATTGACAGGACACAAATTCCCCGCAGCACTGAGCTTTGGTGTAATTTTGCATAATATCTCTTAAAGAGAAATTATTCTCAAATTGAGTGACAGTTTTATGTGGCTCTCGCTGCTCATATTTGTATGTACTGCATTTGTTGAAGAACACACTTCTCGGCCAGTAAAAAAAATAAGTTTTGTATGTATGAATACAAGTAGTCTGAATAGATTCCGGACATATTTCCATCCAGGGTTGCGGGCATTGTCCCGTGACCATCCCGTAAATATATAACGTAATAACAACAGCCATGGATATAATCTGCTTGTTGAACAAGCACCATTTAAGCACAAAGAACAACTTTCTTGGTATATCTATCATGGTTGAAAAGAGCCGTCCGTCTTGCGGTTCACCACCATTCTTTTCAAACCAGCATTTTGAAGACTCAATGTTTGTAAAGTCACACACTGAAATGGTTTTAAAAACGTTAATCTTCTTTAATTCCGTTTCTGAAATTGCCGTCCGATGCACACAAACATTATGGAGCTTCATTACACGTTTGGCTGCAGTTTCCCAGTGAAATGTCCAGCAGGGGGTGCCAAAAGTGAGTGAAATGGTGTCGTAAATAGACGAGCTTTTAAGGTGAATGTTAGATGGGGGTTTTAATGAGTAAAAAATACCTCTCTAACCTAAAACTTTAACCTCTTACACCCTAAAGGCATTTTGACGGATTTCTGCTAAAATCGCATAATCAAAAGTAAGCTTAAACTCTTTAAAAAAATATATAAAAATGCACAGAACGTCAATTGCATGGTATACATTTTTAGAAAACCTTTCAAAATGTAAGAAAATATATTTGAATCCTGCACAGAGACTTATGATACAACACTACTGACAAAACACATAAAATATGAGAGCTAAAAAATGAACTTTTCAGTTTGACATTATACCTTTTAGACAGGAAGAATGAATGGTCAAAAAATTTACTTTGGATTGCTTTGTCCTACCACAAATTATTTTCTTCCTGGTGTAGTTGACATGTTGGAGTAACACCAAAGTTATAGCATATGGATCCATGGTTCCCAAGGTGGACTTTTATATATCAAAGTGCTTGTTTGATTCAGAATCGCCTGCTGTAAGTTGTGATATCTCATTTCTTTACTATGTGTATTTTTCATGAAGTAATAAAATGCTGTTTATCCTTTTTTTGAAGATACATGTGGATTTTACACGCAAATACTCACTGTAGTTTGGTCTCCAAATGAAACAAATTAGCTTGTAATATTCTACTATTCAAAACATTTCCAAAGATATATAACACACGTGATGTATTTTACTGATTTTTTTTGTTTTTTTTTGTTACAGTATATGATTGTTTCTGCATATTTGCGAACTTTTTAAAAACAGAACTGTTCTTATTTATCAGCAAATTTAAAAGCAGTATTTTAGAATTGCTATATTCATAGTAAAGATAAGAGTATAAGCTTTAAAATGATACCTAATTTGTGCAATCACGCAATTGGTTGTTGAGTAATACTATAATATATATATATATATATATATATATATATATATATATATATAGTGATCAGCGTCCCCTAGAGGGCCCGGTACCAGGTTGCTCCGGGTTTAAGAGGTTAACCTAAACCTAACCAATAGTGATCTAATATCAAATGAGAGGTGAAAAAAACAGACACCTAAATCTAACCGTTAGATAAATGAAAAGCACTCTTTCTGGAGCAATCTTGTATCACTTCTATGACACTTTTGTCTCACGTGTCAGCTTGCTTGCTTGACTGGTCTCGAACCATGTACTTCTGAGTCCAACACTCTCAGGTGAGCTTCCGCAGAAGATAATCATACTGGAATAAGTGTGTAAATGTAGGTGAGTCTGTAATACAAGCGTTTTGTTTGGTCGTTGTACTCGTGATTTGTGTGAAAGTTAATAAAACGCACAGTTGTTGTAGCTCATCTAGTGTTCATTTCACCAGGAAACTTTAGCGAAACGTAGAACAAATGAAACAATTTAGTAAAACAATTAGTTATAGTAACACTTATTCTATGAGAGTAGGTTGCTATATTTCATGATCCCTTGATAATGTTGATAATTTTGGTGTGTTAATTCACTTGCTGGCACAAAAATGTTAACGCTCATATCTACGTATTTACAAAAGGCTCATTCAAATATGGTGCAATATACATGAATGGATAAATGAAAAAGACTCCATGTTTAGGAAACAAGTAACTAAGAAAGGATTTCCTGTTGCGTTTCAGGTTCGATGAAAGAATTCACTTCATATTCTAGTATGAGTGTGGCTCCTGACACACACTCAGTTAGAGTCTGAGAACCAGCTCGTGGGTGAGCATGAGGGTGAAGAGAGGTCAAGGGTCAATCTCTTCAGGTTTGATGGTGAGAATGATGTCTTCATTGCTGCGTCGCACCACTGTTCTCAAACTCTCGTCTCTCTTGATGGCTGTGCTGACGTCACTGGCTGACGTGATCCTCTGACCATTAATGCTGATTATGACGTCACTCTCCTTCAAACCGCCACTAGAAAACAAGAGACGAGGTAGTTAAAACTGTTCTAATGTTTCACTAAATCCACATGACCGCAGGACCTGATTAGATATCTTGCGGCATGGGATTCAATTGGGGAGCAAACAGTACTTCCAAGAGTTGTGTGCGGGAGCGGGCGGTCAGAGAATAGCCTGAAAAATCTGATGTGGATATCTATTTTATTAATTGATAAATGCAAAAAACCCAATAATTATTATTTTTCAACGTATTTATTTTTGATGATAAAAAAAGGGAAGGAATGATGAATGCGCACTCAAAAATGGGCCAAACCTCACATCAATTTATTTATACAGCGGCCCCAGCGGAGTAACAAAATGTGCAAAATAGTGCAAAAAGTGCCAAGTGCAGCAGCCAAATGTTTTTGGGTTTACCCCTTCATCAGTGCTAAATACTTATGAGCACACACTTGCAATCATTTACAGTACAAGCCGTTACTGTAAACATTCTGATATTAAACATGTACAGTAACTGGTTCAAACGTCAAAAGACACATTATATACATACCAAGAAACATTGCTTGCATCTATACATTAAAACATATTACATTTCAGGATCAAATATACATTATTTCCAATTGATATAGAAAAGAAAATTTTGAATCCCCATAAACCATATTCCTTGTACATTTTAACAACTTTGTACTCTAAATCAGATTCTAAAGTGCAGATACACTTCAGCCGAAGAAATTGTGTGTATGGTAACCCCTTCTTAAGATAATCTAAAGGCGATATCCAAAGAAGTGTCTTGATGATGCACTTGATAGAGTGTGTAACGCATCCCATACACAGACTAAGACAGACAAACCTTTTTCTGTTGTTTGTACTATTATGTATTCAGCATATAGTCAAGAAATGAAGAACACAATCAAAAAGCATTGGCATATATTATCAAGTGATCGTGTATGCTCTACATTATTTTTGGATCCTCCACTCTTTTCCCATTATAGAGCAAAAAATATTAGAGATTATTTCATTAAATCCGATACCTTTAGCACACAGAATGTGACAAATGGTTCTTTAAGTAAAGGCATTGGTTTTTTCCCTTGTCTAATCTGTGCTGCGTGTAAGAATGTATGTAGGAGAACTTCCTCTTTTAAAAGATCGATAACAGGTCTTACATATAACATCAAACAATTTGTCACATGTGCTTCCGAAAGCGTGATTTATGTACTTATGAACTGAACTTTCAAGTGATTGAGCAAATTCAACGTCACCGTAGAGGAGGGGATATTGAACGTACACAGAGGGAATATAGATGGATTTTTTATTTGAATTCAACCTATCCTTCTTTAGGTTGTTTTTTATAGATTGAAATGTTAAGTTATTAAATGAATTTTTTCTTGATATACAGAACTGTATAAGGTTGATTGTTGCGTGTATGTGTATATATATATATATATACTGTAGTCTAGACCAACAATTAATGGATGAAAAATAAAACAATGAGGCTGTACAAAATTTTCTTTTCTGTATCAGTTGGAAATAATGTATATTTGATCCTGAAATGTAATATGTTTTAATGTATAGATGCAAGCAATGTTTCTTGGTATGTATATAATGTGTCTTTTGACGTTTGAACCAGTTACTGTACATGTTTAATATCAGAATGTTTACAGTAACGGCTTGTACTGTAAATGATTGCAGGTGTGTGCTCATAAGTATTTAGCACTGATGAAGGGGTAAACCCAAAAACATTTGGCTGCTGCACTTGGCACTTTTTGCACTATTTTGCACATTTTGTTACTCCGCTGGGGCCGCTGTATAAATAAATTGATGTGAGGTTTGGCCCATTTTTGAGTGCGCATTCATCATTCCTTCCCTTTGCATATTTTTGGATCTATGCACCTGGATAACTGGATTATATCTTTGTATACTTGGACTGGTGTTTAGCGCAATGTTGTTTGCCACATTTTTGATAATAAACACAGCATGTGCATCAAATGATTTCATATTTAGAGCAAGCTATGCAGATAGTCAATGGTGCTTTTAAAGAATGACAGAGCACAGTGTGGACACACTGTGACAAAGGATGTGAAACTCCAAAATGATAAACTGAGTGCTAAGAAATCAACCTCAGGCAAGTCAGGGGCATCATGTCATGCATCATCTGATAATTAGCAATAACAGAAAAATAAAACATTCTTTATGTAAAATTCAACGGAAGCGTTCAGGTGCGGGATAGAAACTTGCGGGTGTGGGCAGGTGTGGGATGGAAAAAAACAGTCCTGTGCAGTCTAATAACTCTAATTCTAATTCACGTTACAAGAGTGATATTTCTCAGGAAACGGTGCCAAGTGTGTCCCCTTGACTTAATACTGATATCTGAATTTAGTCACAATTGAATTCGACCTAAATGTTGCTTTTATTGGAATGAAATGGCATGCTTTTCATTATGCTCTTCAGAAGAGTATTTGAAAATCAGACAAAAAGAAAAAGGTGCAAGACTGTGTTCTTAATGTCTTTAACCTCGTGCGACCCCGTATCCACATGTGTGGACGTTGTATTTTGGAAACGATTTACTCTAGAATTGTATTTATATATTTATTTTTGCTTGTTTATTAGGTGCTACTAGTTACAAATCAAAAAGGCAAATGGAAAATGCACACAGCAGTCACACTCGGGTCTCAGGAGGTTAAAACACACATGGCACCATTTCCTGAGAATGGGCTAGTTATGTGGTTTGACAAAGCCAACATAGTGATCTACTACATAAGCTTATTATTATGTTGGCTTGAGAAAGCCAACATACTGATATTCTATTTAAACATTATTATTATTATTATTATTATTATTATTATTATTATTATTCTGAGACTAAAATTTCTGACTCTAACTCCTCCTAGAGCTTTTAAGCTACATGCACCAAACTCGGCACAGACCTTCAGACTAATCCTGAATAGTGTGCTTTATCTTTTCTAACTGATCGGAATTACAGTATTCCAGTATAGGACTTCCGAATAGGCCTCATGTCTCTTTGACTTCCATTCAAGGTATGAAAATTTTTCCTGTAATAACTCCTTAAGAGGATTCAAGCTACATCCCTTAACTCCACCACTCATACTTTCTATCTATCACTCCATCACTTTCTTTTATAGCTTTACATCACTCTTTTTATTCTATCACTTTAACACCCTAGCAACTGCATACAACCTAGCAACCATTTAGTGCACCCTAGCAACCAAAACCAATTGACTGCCAATCAAAACGGCTTAGATGGATATCTCCTGATCAGAATGTCCTAGAGACATGAGAGTTGGCTTGTTTGAATTGGGTGAGCAATCAGTCTTCAAGTATTATCGTGGAAACTACTTAGCCACGCCCTAGCAACCATTTAGAGCACCCTAGCAACCAAACACCATTGACTTCCATTCAAAATCACTAAGATGGGTATCTCAGGACCAGAATGTCATAGAGACTTCCGGGTTGACTTATTTCACTCAGGATAGCAAGGAGCCATGTTAAGTATCACCTTGGTAACTGCCTAGCAACCACATGGGCTTACCCTAGCAACCAAGTAACAAAACACATATCTCTGCACCAGAAAATCGTAGAGACTTCCGAGTTGACTTATTTCACTCAGGATAGCAAGGAGCCTCATTAAGTATCACTCTGGTAACTGCCTAGCAACCAGATGGGGTTACCCTAGCAACCAAGTAACAAATCACATATCTCTGCACCAGAACATCATAGAGACTTCCGGGTTGACTTATTTCACTTAGGATGGCAAGTAGCCGTGTTAAGTATCACCTTGGTAACTGCCTAGCAACCAGATGGGCTTAGCCTAGCAACCAAGTAACAAATCACATATCTCTGCACCAGAAAATCGTAGAGACTTCAGCGTTGACTTATTTCACTTAGGATGGCAAGTAGCCTTGATAAGTATCACCCTGGTAACTGCCTAGCAACCAGATGGGGTTACCCTAGCAACCAAGTAACAAATCACATATCTCTGCACCAGAACATCATACACACTTCTGGTTTCGTTCATTTGACTCAGGCTAGAAAGGAGCATTGTGATTATCACCTTGGTAGCTGGCTAAAAACCAGATGGGGTTACCCTTGCAACCAAGTAACAAATCACATATCTCTGCACCAGAACATCGTAGAAACTTCTGGTTTAGTTCATTTGACTCAGGATAGCAAGGAGCCTTTTGAGAATCACCCTGGTAACTGCTTAGCAACCAGATGGGGTTACCCTAGCAACCAAGTAACAAATCACATATCTCTGCACCAGAACATTGTAGAGACTTCTGGTTTAGTTCATTTGACTCAGGCTAGCAAGGAGCCTTTTGAGTATCACCTTGGTTACTGCCTAGCAACCAGATGGGGTTACCCTAGCAGCCAAGTAACAAATCACATATCTCTGCACCAGAACAACGTAGAAACTTCTGGTTTAGTTCATTTGACTCAGGCTAGCAAGGAGCCTTTTGAGTATCACCTTGGTTACTGCCTAGCAACCAGATGGGGTTACCCTAGCAGCCAAGTAACAAATCACATATCTCTGCACCAGAACATCGTAGAGACATCTGGTTTAGTTCATTTGACTCAGGCTAGCAAGGAGCCTTTTGAGAATCACCCTGGCAACTGCTTAGCAACCAGATGGGGTTACCCTAGCAACCAAGTAACAAATCACATATCTCTGCACCAGAACATCGTAGACACTTCCGGGTTGACTTATTTCACTCAGGATGGCAAGGAGCCATGTTAAGTATCACCTTGGTAACTGCCTAGCAACCATGTAACAAATCACACATCTCTGCACCAGAACATCATAGAGACTTCTGGTTTCATTCATTTGACTCAGCGTAGCAAGGAGCCTTCAATATCACCTTGGTAGCTGCCTAGCAACCAAATTGGGTTACCCTAGCAACCAATTTGCCATTCAGAAAAACAAGCAAGGGGTAGGGTTGCATTGCAGCTGACTGTCTATCTGTATGATGTTCCTTCTGTCTGTCTGACTGTAAGACCTTCAAACTTCCAACTCTTCAAACTATTTTATACTTTCCGACAAGGCTTTGTCAAGCCAACATAAAGTTTGTCTTCAAACTTTACTATCTAGTTTGAGATTTAAGTAAGGTTATATTTAACTAATGGTACACTCATTCATCTAAGCTAATTTTCTATATTATCTAGTCATTGCCAACCATAACTATGTACATTTAGTGGCTTCTGACAGGGGAGAAAATCACCTACACCACAGTATTCAACTCGTTTACACTTTAATCTCCTAAATGCTCTAACCACAATGACAGGAACTGGTCATTTATGTACAGTTCACATCATCTCATGAATGCAAAAATTCAGTGACATCCTCACCCAATTCAATGACTACCACATCTGAGTCACTGTCACCTACACACAATGAAATCCCAAAGTTTATCTTTAGTTAAACAAACTTTTGTCTATGGAAAACACACACACACACACACACACACACACATACTGCATTATGGAGAGAAATGGAGCTACTTTCCATGCAAAACATGGGCTGCTGCCTCAGCGTGATTATGAGAGTATGTGGGGTACAAACTGTGCACAGAAATGACAGTTTCTTAAAACCCTGAACAATGCCAAAACTGTTCCCCAGTCATTTCAACTGCATTCAAAGCGGATTTTATACTAAAGAAATATGACTTCATGCCAGACTGATTCACAGAGTGGTGTTGGAATCAGTCATGCTTTTATATTTGCACTGGCACAGACTGTTAAAGCTTGATCCTCTGTCCTGTTTTGAGTTTTTAAATGGCAAAGTATTCAGTTTGAAGCTTCCAAGCAGCTCTGTTCTCCCCACTGCAGTAACTAGTGACTACATGTAAAGACTTTAAAGGACTACTCACACTTCAGCCGGTGTTTTTGGGATAACTTCAATGACATATGCGCCCGAGGTGACGTCTGGGAAGTCACTCTGTCTGTCCTTCAGCTCCTTAGCAAGTCTATGAGAGACACAGTCATAGTTAGTACCAGGGGAGTTTAGGGTTAGGCATGGGAGTGGTTTGGTTAGGGGTAAGGAGGCATGGGAGGCAACAGTAGAGAAAAAAATCCAAACAAGAATACTGTATTTTGATAGGTGTGGGTGAGAAACAGATCAATATTTAAGTCCTTTTTTACTATATATTTTCCTCCCTGCCCAATAGGTGGCAATATGCAAAAAGAATGCGAATCACCAAAAACAAAAGAAGAAGAATATGAAAGTGAAAGTGGAGATTTAGAGTAAAAAAAGGACTTAAATATTGATCTGTATATTTATATATATCATCCATGAACACAAATGTGCTGTAATAGTGACTCACGTTGGGGTTAGCGTCATCATTCTCACACCAATATACTTCTTTTTTGTGGCTGTTTTTCCTAAAGACAAACCAGAAAGATTTATTTAGTGATGCCTTAAATCTGAATCATCTCACAAATGAATAATCTGAATCATATTAAACAAAGTTCAAAGTAAATGTTTCTGATGCAGTGCCGTTTTAATGCATCATCTTGTTTCTGACCTTTAGCCTGTCTGTCATGAGACTCGGCCAGGAATTGTCGGATCTTGTCAGATGGAATAGCGAAAGAAATCCCTGCTGTCACCTTCAGCGTGTTGATTCCGATCACTTCACCGTCCTATGACACAAACGCACAAACACACACACAGCTGCATGTTCGGAAGTCTTCCTGTCGACACTGATCATGATGAATACACACGTGTGTTTACAGTCAGCAGACTCAACACAATTAAATAATATACTATCATGCAAGAATCAAGAAAATAAAATGTGATCTTACCAGGTTCACCAAGGGCCCTCCTGAATTCCCATACTGAAACACAGAAAGAGTTTGGGTTATGAGATGTGTGTGTGTGTGTGTGTGTGTGTGATATTGAAGGGCTCATTTATCCACTGTATTAAATTCAATTGTTCTTAATGTTCATTAACTGAGCAGTATGATGAAGTGGTTTAGAAGAGTTTGTGCTCACATTGATGATGGCATCAGTCTGGATATAGTCCATGTCGGAGTTACGCAGGCCCAGTTCTTTGCCTCCTCGCTGGGTGGTGCTGACGATGCCTGTGGTCACAGTGTTCTGGAGAGAGAACGGACTGCCGATGGCCACCACAAACTCTCCTGGTCTCAGATCAGCGGACCGGCCCAACAACAGCACCGGCAGTTTCATCTGCAAAATAAAAGACAGAGAAGCCATGTCACACACATGTACTAACACTCAAAATGCAGTTTGAATCTCCCGCCACGTTTTGTTAAAACTAGCTATGTTGATTCTAAGCAAGAAAATATTATGGTCCTGAGAGGCCCCTGGGCACCAATATCTCTGGCACCCCCATTGGCTCGGTCCAAAATCCATTCTCCTAGTTACACTTTAAAAGATCCAGAAGTCTTTCCAGTTTTGTGAAAAGCAAATGGATCCCATGAAAGTGTGTTTTTCAAAATATATTTTTAAGATAATTTCTTCAATATTGATAGGTACAATCTAACTATCTACGTACTAATAAATTTTATTTTTTTATTTATTTATTTTTGCAATAATTTATTTAAAATAAATACATTAAAAAAGTGAAGTAAATACATACACTATGGTGCCTTGATCCCGCTAGGAATACAAAATAAAGGTAATTCTGACTTTACATTACACAATTCTCACTTTTTTTTTCTTGCAATTGCAGGTTTTAGAGTCGTAATTATGTAATACAAAGTCACAATTGTGAGAAAATCTGAATTGTGCATTTATATCTTCTAATTGAGACTTGGGAGTTTGTAATAGCATGATATAAAGTCAAAATTCCCTTTATTATTATTTTTATTACGTTGCGGATCAAGACAGCTTTGTACACCTCTAGCTGGTGTTGCTTTAAAGGGGTCATGACATAAAGAATCAAATTTTCTTTGATCTTTTCACATATAAGAGGTCATTGTACTATTAAAAACATACTGTAAGTTTCAGAACTGAAAACTTCCTCCACACTGTAAAAAAAGCATTTGTTGAAACCAAGCTGATAAAACGACTCGTTCTCTACTTCCTTCACATTGTGAGGTAATTTACCGCCTACTTTACTTATCACTTCTGTAGCCCCGCCCAGCAGCGGTGAGCAGAGCAGGTCAGTCAAGAGCAGAGAGCCAATCAGAACAGTGGGCATGTACTGTCAAGTCTTAAAGGAGAAGCAGCACCAAAACAGAGTGTTTCTGACAGAGGGTCAGAATGAGAGAGAAAAATGATAATGTTTTACAAATATATAAGACTGCTTTTGCGCAAAACACTTTACTAATATTATAGGTGAACCTCAAGGAACATACAGTATTGAAGTACAAAAAAAAACAAAACAAAAAAACACACCTTTAAGTGTTCAGTTTCTTCCAAAAACTCTACAGGAGAAAACTCAGAGATTAAGTTACTTTTTCCAAACAAACACTCAGGCCCTGGTTTACTATGATTTCAAATAACAAGTACTAATTTTCTTGTGCAGTCTACCAAATTGGTGTGGGCATCGTGGGTGTACTGTGGGTGATTTACTAAGAAAAATCGCATATGCAACTTATGTTGGACAGACCCTCCAAAAGAGGCTTTTGCATGCTGAAATTGCACGAAATGCGAGCTCACAGTATAGCTCTCACTAAATAATACCACTTTATTTGTATTCAATATGGCATTTATTAATATAAATATGTGTATTTATAGGATAATATGATATCATTAAAAAAATCCTTTCTATTCAACTAGTGTAAGAATAGTTAATGAGAATACCCATGACCATCTCCTCCTGAAACGTTTCAGAACAATTGAAAAGCAAAACATATATTCACAGAATCAACATTTAACCCCCATTATTCCCTTTCCCTCTCCCAATCCCCAACCCCACCCTGACCCTCAACAAATATTCCTGTGGTCACACTTGAGTATAGACACACACACATAAAAGAAAAATATATATAAAAAAATAATGATCATACACATTTAAAACTACACTTCCCTCTCCACTGCCCCTCCCCGAGAGCCCTCAAAAAAGACCAAATAGCTACCCCATTTTTGATTAAATAAAAAAAGTTGCCTAGTCTTCTACATGACATTTCCTCGAATGCCGCAACCCTCCCCATCTCTGTGCACCACTCTTGAAATGAAGGCGCTCCAGCCAACTTCCATCCCCTAAGAATAATCTGTCTGCTGATCATAACACTGGCTAGGACCCAATGTTTTATGCATTTATCCCCTATATTAATGACCGCCTCATCACCTAAAATACAGAGTCTGGGGCAAAATGAAATTTGAGTACCCAATACGTCACACATAAAGCTCTGAACCCTCATCCAAAATTCTTGGATCTTGACACACCACCAAAAAACATGGGTTGTGTCCCCATCTTCTGATTTGCATTGCCAGCAGGTGGGTGTGCCTTTCAGACCAAGCCTATATAATCTAGAGGGGTCCAATAGAATCAATGTAAAATCATAAATTGCATCAGGGGCACCCTTGCATCTCTAGATGTAGACTTGACATTTTTTTAGAATCCTAGTCCACACTCCCTCCTCCAATACCAAGTTTAAATCTTTCTCCCATAATCTCCTGAGAGAAGTTGAAGCTCCGTCCCCCAGACTCTGAATTAACAGGGAGTAATACACTGATGCCTCATGACCTTTTCCAAAAGCAGTAATCACCACTCCCAGAGTATCTGCCGCTCTAAAAAATTTATAGTCCCTACCAGATGTGTTCAAAAGTCTCCAAATACAATACCGGTCAAAACTTTTGAAACACTTGACTGAAATGTTTCTCATGATCTTAAAAATCTTTTGATCTGAAGGTGTATGCTTAAATGTTTGAAATTAGTTTTGTAGACAAAAATATAATTGTGCCACCATATTAATTTATTTCATTATAAAACTCAAATTTAATAATAATAAAAAAAGTTTTTGAAATGTATGACTTGGACCAAATAATAAAGAAAAGGAGTCAATAAGTGCCCAACATAGATGGGAACTCCTTCAATCCTGTTTAGAAAGCATCCCAGGGTGATACCTCAAGAAGTTGGTTGAGAAAGTGTCAAGAGTACATGGTGACTACTTTGAAGATGCTAAAATATAACAGTTTTGATTTATTTTGTATTTTGTTTAGTAACAACATAATTCCCATAGTTCCATTTATGTTATTCCATAGTTTTGATGACTTTACTATTATTATAAAATGTGAAAAAAAAATTATAATAAAGAATGAGTAAGTGTTTCAAAACTTTTGACTGGTAGTATATCTGTAAGACCAAGATTTTTACACATCCTGTGAAGCGTCAATGTTGCTCTAGGGGGCTTAAACACTTTTGCTTCACTATGATCAAGGACTGAGTCCATCAACAGATTAATAAATTTGAATTAATAAATATTAAATTGTATCATGAGGGGTGCCAGCAGTTTGCAACATCCCTTCAAGATCTATAAAAAAGCCCTGATCATCAGTGTTAGGTGCATAAATATTAGCCAAAATAAGACTTTGCCCCTGAATTTCTGCTAAAACAACAATGACTCTTCCTAATTTATCTTTAATCAGTTTGAGACATTTGAATTGTATTTATTTACTTATCAGTGTAATGACTCCCCTGCTCTTACTTGAGCCAGCACTAAAGAAAACGTGTCCACCCCATATCTTCCCAAATTTTCAGCTTCCTGCGGGGAAAGATGTGTTTCTTGAAGAAACACTGTATCATATTTTTTACATTTAAGAAGAGAAATAACCTTCCTCCTTTTCATGGGGTGCTCCAACCCATTCACATTCCACGTGGAGAGAGATAATCCACTCATACTAACATTTGACAATTTGACATATTTGAAAAAATAGATTGTGTGTCAAAAATAAAAGTATAAAGACCACATTCCAACATTAGTTTAACAATCAAACCCCAAACTTCCCCCCGAATCAAACAAACAGAAAAAAGAAAAATGTGCACATTAACCCTGCGCACAACAGCGCCAACTGGCATCCATCCCTCTAAACTCAAACAGTCCATGTACGCCTATGAGAGCCCCCGCGACAACTTTGCTGTTGGATTGCTCAAGTCCGGTGTTTCTATACAAATTTTGTGAGACAGAATTACCCAACAGAAGATAATCTATAAAACAAACTCCAGCTAATAGGCGGAATAAACACAAAGAACGTGTAGATTCATCCACATAACTGTCCCACAGGTGTGTTCCTCCACAAAACAAGCTCCAGCCTCTAGCAGAACCAGCAAAAAAATAAAAAATAAAAAAAACGTTCAGTTTCCTCGGGCAGTAAAATGAATGTTCAGTGAGCCGGTTCATTTGACTGCTACATGAGTGCATCAAATGTCCCAGTCACTCCAGTGTCCTGCAAGAATAAATCGATCCCTTTCTTGACATAACCACCTCAGAGAATTCTCCATGGCAGTGATCGATCAATGTATTACAGCAACATCCTCCAAGTCAGCAACAACCTTCGTCAGCATTGCCGACATCTTCAGCAATTCTCGCCGAATTTCCCCAAATCAGCTCCCTGGCTTGCGGCCTGCTGCTCATGGGCATCAGCTTGAGCACGTAAGTGTCTTTAAATGTCTCCAGAGCCCGAGGATTTTGAATTCTTTGACATATTGTCCTCCTAGAACAGTTAAGGATCAGGGTGTGTCGAATCTCACTGGTTTATGACATAAAAAGTATTAAAACTAGCAAAATGTGCAGAGCTCGCCGCACACACGTCCGAACGCCGCATGGCACCACGCGATTCTCTCCGAGCCAGAGGATTTTGAACTCTTTGACATATTGTCCTCCTAGAACAGTTATGGAACAGAGTGTATCGAATCTCACCGGTTTATGCCATAAAAAGTATTAAAACTAGCAAAGTGCACAGAGCTCAGTGTTCACACGTCCGATCCTCGCATGGCATCACGTGACTCCGCAGTTACCATTTCTGAAATTACCAGTCTATTGGCATTGACACTGCCCTTTATTTTGCATATTGGATGTATGCTTTAAAGTGCATAATTATAAAGTCAAACGCGCTATTTTGCGTGTCTGACAGACGCAATCCTCACAAGACTGTGAAAAAAATGAATTTTATTTTGCACACGCTGTCAAGTTTGCATGTGTTTTTATACATGCAAGTCTTCGTATATCAGGGCCAATGTGGCATGACATCCAGGTTCTTTCATGGGCGCTTTGTTCAAATTGAGCTGAATGCCATTCATGGAGTTGAAACACCCCGTTTCCAAAAGATTATTGGAGATTTGGGTGTCTTTAAGGTTTCCATCAGGATCAGTACAAACTCAGAATTGGACATAAATTATCATATTTCATGGATCACCATCCATTGTATCTGCTTTAATAAGACCCATTTACCCCACAGCTGCACTTTTCATGAAGGAATTGAACAAACTATGATTGCAAATGACAGATATGAGGCCAAATATTAACTAACAATTATCTAATACGATCAAACGATTGATTACACATTGCTATATAAGAGAAACAATTGATATATTAATTATTAATTTGATTTGTGATGTTTTGCTGTCTGTTTGACACAGAACAGCTTCTACTGTGAATCGTTGAGAGTGTTCTCGTATGTACTGCCCCCTTCAGGACCCCTTTCTTTTGGGTCTATATCTGGTCTTTCACTACTGAACCATTCCACAGCCCTCTTTTACTTGTGTGTTTGGGTCACTGGCTAACTGCAAGGTCCTCTTATGGTTGAGTTTTTTGATGGATACTCCCACATTTTATCAAGTGCTTTATGTGATGGCAAGCTGACCTGACCCCGAAGCAGAAACACAGATTTAATGCTTTCATCAGCACATTTCACAGCTGGTTTGATCTCAGTGTGAGGAGACCACACACCTAAACAGCTGAAATTAAAGCATGGGCCTCGAGCACCTATGGAAAAGCATGAGATATTCCTCTTCCCCATTCATGTTCTCCTTTGTCATTTCAACATTAACTGTACAGTAAATATTATATAGGCAGTCTTCATGCAATTTGAAACAAAAGACAACTATGTTTGTGATCTTTGGGATAGACAGTCCCTTTGTTTTTGTTACAATAAACTTCTGTGTATTTAGGCAGTGGGGGTTCTGATGCTCCATGCTCTGATGTTGCATTATCCAACATCTAATTGCATATCACAATTTTCACATCATGCAGCCCTAGTCTAGTCTAAACTGAGGCTCCTAAACTGAAACATTTACAAGTCAAATGCCTGTTTTTAGTTGCCAAATTATATATGAATATAATCATGTGTCTTGTTGAGGAGAGGTGTGCTTTGACTTTTCAATGCAATCAGACTTACAATTAGACTCCCACTGAAGAAGGGTCCTGGCCATATCTGGAGACCAGAATATCATAGAGATTTGAGGGTCAGATCTTTTGACTTGGGTCACCTAGCAATGCCTTTGCATATGTCTTTTAATCTATTTGACATTGGTCTGTTCTGAGGAATACAGATACAGAAAAAACAACTGCGCAGTGGAGCGAGTATGGCAGAGTTTGTATGCTGTACGTTCCAGATGGTCTTGTTTGCAGATGCACAATCGCTGCTCATCTAAAGAAAACACATTACTGTTCTACACTCTTATTCACTCCCACAACCTCTGAATACGTCTGACAACCTGCAATCACATTCTAAAGCCAGCAGCTCGCATCCGCACCAAATCTGGATTCACCAAATTTAGCCTTTCAATTTATATGTATTTTTGAATGAAAGAAAATATCAATTATTTGTACCAACAACCATCACTTCTTTAGTTACTTCTATATGCAAGTGTACTCCTAAAAGTTGACAAAATTAACTTTCAATAGCTATATGCATATACAGTGCATCCGGAAAGTATTCACAGTGCTTCACTTTTTCCACATTTTGTTATGTTACAGCCTTATTCCAAAATGGATTAAATTCATTATTTTCCTCAAAATTCTAATGAAATTCAAAATTGAAATCTTTGCAAATTTATTAAAAATAAAAAACGAAAAAAATTACATGTACATAAGTATTCACAGCCTTTGCCATGACACTCAAAATTGAGCTCAGGTGCATCCTGTTTCCACTGATCATCCTTGAGATGTTTCTACAACTTGATTGGAGTCCACCAATTTTTTGGTAAATTCAGTTGATTGGACATGATTTGGAAAGGCACACTCTTGTCTATATAAGGTCCCACAGTTAACGGTGCATGTCAGAGCACAAACCAAGCCATGAAGTCCAAGGAATTTTCTGTAGACCTCCGAGACAGGATTGTATCGAGGCACAGATCTGGGAAAGGGTACAGAAAAATTTCTGCAGCATTGAAGGTCCCAGTGAGCACAGTGGCCTCCATCATCCATAAATGGAAGAAGATTGGAACCACCAGGACTCTTCCTAGAGCTGGCCGCCTGGCCAAACCGAGCGATCGGGGGAGAAGGGCCTTAGTCAGGGAGGTGACCAAGAACCCGATGGTCACTCTGACAGAGCTCCAGCGTTTCTCCTTGGAGAGAGGAGAAACTTCCAGAAGAAAAACCATCTCTGCAGCACTCCACCAATCAGGCCTGTGTGGTAGAGTGGCCAGACGGAAGCCACTCCTCAGTAAAAGGCACATGACAGCCCGCCTGGAGTTTGCCAAAAGGCACCTGAAGGACTCTCAGACCATGAGAAACAAAATTCTCTGGTCTGATGAAACAAAGATTGAACTCTTTGGCCTGAATGGCAAGCGTCATGTCTGGAGGAAACCAGGCACCGCTCATCACCTGGCCAATACCATCCCTACAGTGAAGCATGGTGGTGGCAGCATCATGCTGTGGGGATGTTTTTCAGCGGCAGGAATTGGGAGACCAGTCAGGATCGAGGGAAAGATGAATGCAGCAATGTACAGAGACATCCTTGATGAAAACCTGCTCCAGAGCGCTCTGGACCTCAGACTGGGGCGAAGGTTCATCTTCCAACAGGACAATGACCCTAAGCACACAGCCAAGATAACAAAGGAGTGGCTACGGGACAACTGTGTATGTCTTGAGTGGCCCAGCCAGAGCCCAGACTTGAACCCGATTGAACATCTCTGGAGAGATCTGAAAATGGCTGTGCACCGACGCTCCCCATCCAACCTGATGGAGCTTGAGAGGTCCTGCAAAGAAGAATGGGAGAAACTGCCCAAAAATAGGTGTGCCAAGCTTGTAGCATCATACTCAAAAAGACTTGAGGCTGTAATTGATGCCACAGGTGCTTCAACAAAGTATTGAGCAAAGGCTGTGAATACTTATGTACATGTGATTTTTTTTTTTTTTTTTTTTAATAAACTTGCAAAGATTTCAAACAAACTTCTTTCACGTTGTCATTATGAGGTATTGTTTGTAGAATTGAGGAAAATAATGAATTTAATCCATTTTGGAATAAGGCTGTAACATAACAAAATGTGGAAAAAGTAAAGCGATGTGAATACTTTCCGGATGCACCGTATTACAGCCTTCCTCTTACTGGAAAATATTGATAAAAATATTGATTGATTGTTTAGGGATGTATGCAAATTTTTGAATGACAATGTCCCCTACTCCTAATTTGTAAATACCTGCTATTGGGCTAGCTATAGCAAGTTGGTCTGTGTCTACAACATCACGTGTTCTTTCCGAATGTTTTTCTACGTTGAGTCAGACCCAATGTGCCGAATACGAAGATCCATCACGTGCCCAATGTTCACGTGCCAAAAATCTATTGCGTGGTCACTTTGATGTCACATCCCTTTTGATGTCCAGCAACAGAGAGAGACATTTGGAAAGAAGAAAGTGAAATAAGACTGTTTTGTTCACGACTGCCATTCCATTTACGGCAACTATGGGTAAAAGGCATTCGAAATGCATAGAGCGATTTTAGAAGACAAAGCAATTGACCTCCTGTCTGGTGTCTCATTCCGAAGTGTCTTTGTTGTTTCATTAAAAAAGTCTTTCTTTAGGGACTATCTTGAGCAGTGATGTCAAAGGCAGCGGGGAAAAATATTTTACACTTTTAAGAGCCCTTGAAAAAAACCGCACTAATGAAACATTTACTCTGTTACAATGTTTTTTTGTTTTTTTCTTTGTGGTTTATATGTTGCTTTAAAAAATTGTTACTTTGTCAGATACATGGCTACTTTTGAAAAGCCATCAGTAGAAAATACACTTTCTGTTTCCACAATGGTGTAGTTCTGGCATCTACCAGCAGCTAATGTAACTAACGTAGTAAATAAAAGCCTAAAGCTGAATAGTCACTTACCACGTGATTTATAAAACGATGTCTGTTGGAAATAAAGCGGGTAAAAAGGGAAATAATCAGAAAAGAAACCATGATTGCACAATAGCCCAGTACTGTAGGTGGCAATATGCACATACAATACAAGTAGCCAAAAAATTTAAAGAAGAGGAAGAATACAGCACGTCTATAGCCGGATGGCTCTAGTGTACTTGAATAAAGATGCTACGGTAACCTGCAATATATGTAAACTGTTCTTCAACTATAACAGAAATACTAATGCTATGCATAATCAATTATAAAGACTAAAGAGACTTTTCAACATGATCAGCACAACTTTGTGTGTACGGACATCTGACTGTGTTCCTTTGGGTTAGTAACGTCAAGACTAGTTGAATTCAACTTATGAATAATGGCCTTGACTAGTCGACTAAAAATCAGTAGTCGTGCAAGCCCTAACATATTAATCAACAAGCAAGCTTCACAGATTTTTCTCGTTGAAGTCCTTGATCCACCTAAACAGAGGAGTTGAATTCGCTGAATCACCATTAAATGCATCTGCCTGGTACCTGGTGCTTTACCCACTGCTGAGTAATACACTGTAAATGTACTCAAAACTATAAGACAATGACATTTACAGCTGATTGTACCAGCTGAAGAGCTGAGACGGGCAGACCAGTGAAAGACGATCAGACTGTCAAGCACTGTACAGAAGTTAATGGATGAGGGTCAACAGATGACGGGTGCCAGTGGATGTGTCCTTTAGCACAAACTCAAGGTGCATTGCACTCAGAAGTGATCATCCCTATGCCCTTTTTTTACTCTAAATCTACACTTGTACTTTCAATTTTACATCTGAGTCACATGTGGTGCCTGTTTAGTTTCGCTTTCACATCTGGAAGTGAAAGTTAAAATGGAGATTTAGAGTAAAAAAGGACTTAAAAATGTATCTATTTCTCACTCACACCTATTATACTGCATCTGAAGATATTGATTAAACCACTGGAGTCTTATGGATTACTTTTACGCTGCCTTTATGTGCTTTTTGGAATGTCAAACTTTTGGCACTCATTCACTTGCATTGTATGGACCTACAGAGTTGAGATATTCTCCTAAAAATCTTAATTTGTGTTCTGGTTAAGAAAGAAAGCCATACACATCTGGGATATAATGAGGGTGAGTAAATGATAAGAGAATTTTCATTTTGGGTTGAACTATCCATTTAAGCTCAATCAACAGTATGTGTAGCATAATGTTTTAAACCACACGTTTTATATTTGGAGGTTTGGTGCCATACACACCTGTTGGCACTTTCTTGGGAGGCTGTGCGGTACTTGGCCCGATAATAATATCTGACTTATTTTTTATGTACTAGGCAGGACTATAGGGCAAAATTTTAAATCAAAGCTGGATGTGGTCATGTGTCTGTCATTGGGGAGAGAGGAAACGGTAAGGGCCATCACCTGGATATTAGTGATATTAAACACCTGTCTCTCATTTCAGTGACGGAGGATAAGGGCTTTAAAAGGCCACCTGAGTGAGGGACAGACAGAGAGAGTTGGTGTCACACACGCACACCCTGAACCATGCTGAAAAGCTGCTTATATGAACTGTTTAATCGACGCTGTGTTTTGTTTAAGTGCTGTAAAGCCAATACCTGTTTGAAGAAGCAGAAAAGCAGACTGTGACTTTGAGTTGGGTGAATAAAAAGCTGACTTACCTGGACTGCTACAACGCTTCCCGCTTCCTTCCTAATGGAATCTTTTACACTGATGCCGAAAACCGGGAAAAGGAAGAAGACTGGTCGCCATGGACCCCTCACCGCTGGACGAAGTCATTCGTGCCCTGGCTAGCATGCAGGAGACTCAACACCAAGCTCTCCTCGCGCAAGAACATCACTTCCAGGAGCTCCTCCAAGCCCAGGCTGAGGATCGGCAGGCCTTACGGAGTTGGCTAGCTCCAGGCGGATCCTCTGCCACGACCCCGGAGGCAGCGATAAGGCCGCACCTCCTACTCACCAAGATGGGGCCCCAGGATGAGCCGGAAGCATTTGTGAGTCTTTTCGAACAGTTAGCCACTGCTTCTGGCTGGGCACGAGCCCAATGGGCCCACTACCTGCTACCGCTGCTTTCCGGGGAGGCCCAGCTCGCGGCCCAGCAACTACCAGCTGAGGACCGCCTGGATTACACCAAACTGAAGACTTATGTCCTGCAACAGGTTGGCCGCACCCCTGAACAACATCGCCAGCAGTTCCACTCCCTCACCCTGAGTGACGCCGGCCGCATGTTTGCGTTTGCCCAGCAGCTCCATGATGCCTGCCGAAGATGGGTGCTAGCCAAGGAAGGCCCCGGCGTTGAAGATGTCATCGAGCTGATGATGCTGGAGCAGCTGACAATCCGTCTGCCCCGAGGAACAGGAATGGGTCCAGTGTCATCGCCCCACAGTCTGCCCCCGGTCGAGCAGGGACGTACAGGATACTGGTAAAAATTAAGGGGTGTACATACCAAGCCCTGGTGTATTCAGGCTGTAATCAAACCTCGATCCACCATGGTTTGGTTTATGACGGGGCTTTCTGTACAAAACACAAGGTGTGGTGAGCGTCAGAATGATGCAGGAGGGGAATCCTCCAGCGTTCCTGCCCTTAGGGAATTCCCGGAGGGGGACTTCCCTCTAGAGCAGTCACATGATGAAACCCTTAGGCACACCTTTGACCAAGTGAGAGTAATCAATGGCCAGCAGCTCCAGCCCGACATCGCCCTCACATATCCGTATTTTTCAATTATTAGGGACCGGTTGTATCGAGTGATGCAGGACACTCAAACTCATGAAAATACAACCCAGTTATTAGTCCCGAGGAGCTGTTAGGAAACACTTTTCCAGGTGGCTCACCACAATCCTATGGTGGGTCATTAGGACAAGAAAAAACACTGCACCGTTTAATGACCCGCTTTTATTGGCTGGGCATTCGCGGGGATGTACGCAGATGGTGTGCAGCATGCCACGAATGTCAGTTGGTGAATCCACCAGCCACCCCAAGTGCGCCATTGTGCCCATTACCGTTAATCGAGGCCCCTTTCGAAAGAATTGTCATGGACCTCGTCAGGCCATTAGAACGGTCAGCACGCGGATATCGGTTTGTATTAGTCCTGGTGGATTATGCAATGCAATATCCGGAAGTGGTGCCTTTATGCAACATCTCAGCACGCAGTGTTGTGGAGGCACTCTTCAAAATTATCTCCCAGGTGGGGATTCCGAAAGAAATCCTCACCGATCAAGTCACAACGTTTATGTCACGTACACTGTGCAAACTTAATGAATTGCTGGGGATTAAATTGATTTGCACCAGCGTTTATCACCTGCAAACTGACGAGCTAGTGGAACGATTCAATCGAGCCCTGAAAAACATGATTCGTAAGTTCGTACACGAGGATGCTAGAAATTGGGACAAATGGCTGGAACCCCTATTATTTGCAGTCAAGGAGGTCCCGCAAGCCTCCACGGGGTTTTCCCCCTTCGAGCTCCTGTATGGACGGCAGCCCCACAGGGTGCTTGATGTCATACGGGAAGCGTAGGAGGAAGGAACTTCCCAGAGCAAAAACTAAATTAAATATGTCCTTGATCTTTGAGCAAAGCTACACACACTGGGTCGGTTGTCACAGCAAAATTTGCTCCAAGCTCAAGAGACACAAAGCCGGCTCTATAATAGGGGTGCCCAGCTACGGGAATTTGCACTGGGAGACAAATTCCTTGTATTAATCCCCACATCGAGCTCAAAATTGCTTGCCAAGTGGCAAGGACCCTTTGAGGTTACACGGCGAGTCTGGGATCTCGATTATGAGGTTAAACGAATGGATAGAGGCGGAGCACGTCAAATCAACCACCTCAACCTCCTTAAATTATGGAGAGAGAGTTTGGCAGGCCGGACATTGCCCGGACCAGAGTCGAGCAGTGGGGGTATGTGGAGCGGGATGTGGTCATGTGTCTGTCATTGGGGAGAGAGGAAGTGGTAAGGGCCATCACCTGGTGATTAGTGATATTAAACACCTGTCTCTCATTTCAGTGACGGCTTAAGGGCTTTAAAAGGCCACCTGAGCGAGGGACAGACAGAGAGAGTTGGTGCCACACACGCACACCCTGAACCATGCTGAAAAGCTGCTTATATGAACTGTTTAATCAACGCTGTGTTTTGTTTAAGTGCTGTAAAGCCAATACCCTATTTGTGAAGCTGAAAAGCAGACTGTGACTTTGAGTTGGGTGAATAAAAAGCTGACTTACCTGGACTGCCACCCCGCTTCCCGCATCCTTCCTATTGGAATCTTTTACAAACGCATTTGCGTTGATTGGTGAAATATGGCTGTCTTCAGTACTTTAAAGTACTTCAGTCTAAGGGAAAAGAGGACACATCCAGCCTTACAATCAGTTTAATTTCTCATCAATCACTAAACCAACACATAAGGCACCATTGATTGTCCTACAGTGAGATTTAATCAGCTTGTGTCGTCTGTTTGAGTGGAAGAGGATTTGACCACGGTTTCATTAAGTCCCTCTAATCTCTTCACAAGTGGATCATTGATGTGAATTTAGAAAGCTTTCTGAGAAAAGAAAGAGAAGTAGCTCTGAGCCAGAGACATGAATGAGTCCAGCTGATGAATCAGATGTTTCAAGGCTGTTTCCACTGTGCAGAACTGGCCTGATTTCAAACTCATCCTCGAAGTTGGTCCAATCTAAACTGATGTTTGTCTCCCAAGTCGGTGATCCTATGAGTCAGTAAGCTCAAAAGCCTTTCATCGATCAAAGAAGAGGTTACACAGAACTGTCATATGTTTTCTTTGAATCCGCTGGTGAACAGCAGGTTGTTGAGCTCCGCACTTGCTTTCACAGTTTGTGGTTCTGTTAATGAACAGACATGATGCTACTTTTCTGTGGAAACTGTAAATAAATCCATCTGACCAAAAGGAAGGCAAGAGCTGAAGATGTTTGGGTATAATTTTAAAATTAATGTTTCCTTTATTAAGGGTTCATAAAGGGGTTCATTAGTGACTGATCAGTCATTTACAAATAATTTACTGTATATGTATTTATAGCAGCATGCATAAATAACTTTAATGCAGTACTTACCAAACAGTGAGCATTTTAACTTACATGTTGTAAATGCTTAACAAATACACTTATTCATGCTTACATTAAGGAAAAACATAAAATGCCCTAATTCACGATTTATATCACAATGCAGCAAAACTAGACTATTACAGTGAGATTAAAAGGAGGGATTATGTCATTGTGTTTATATTCATGTCTGTAATGTCTTGATTCACTTGTATTGTCACTGTTCTTGTCATGCTGATATGAAAAGAATGGTGCTTCTCCAAGTGCTGTCCCAACTTACCTAGTCCTAGTTACCTAAAGTCCTCTGCAAAAACACTTTTCATCTCTTCATGCTCATTCACAGCAGATTAAACCATACTGAACTTTATGTACACAGGTTTTCTAATGTTGGCAACTCTTAATACAGTGTCTCTTAATCTATGGGTCACCACCCAAATTGGGCTGCATAGCCACACATGTTGGGTTGCGATGTATTTGAATAAATATGAAATTATTTCATTAGTAAGAGTAAATGCACTCTGTTCAGTGCTCTCTTCCACGCTATTGTGCTGGCCGGGACTGTCTTTCGGCTGTTTTCCACAATACCATTTGATAGACTCACTCTCTCACCGTGATATCAACTGAGGCAGAGGAGCAGTCAGGTGCGGAGGTGATGTGGCCAACAGGTCACTCAACAACACTGTGCACGCTCGCCAAAACAAAAAGATGAAATAGTATCAGAAAGAGCAAGGCATGCCAAAAAAGCATTATGTAGGCAAGTTCAAGTATATTTGCTTAATAAGTGTTTCTTTTGCCAACTTTAAAAAGTACACTAGCTAGTATATAGACCATTTCATGGATGTAAACAATAAGAAAGGAATTAGAGCACTACTGCGCATGTGTTGCCCTGAAGCATTTCCAGTAGCTGCATTTTTATAACTTAGAGTGTGTACTGTTAGAGTCAAGCTAAAACAGAACAAACAAGATATGTGCAAAAACTGAAAATGAACAAAGAGTTGTCATTATTGCATCCTTTATATAGGGCTCTGAGTCAACACATTTTCTCAAAGAACATCAAACATTTACCTGAAGTGACTTATCCAGACGTGTTGTTGATACTGAGCATCTACGCAAGGAGATGAAATTGTATCGTTGTTTAGATGTTCATAATTAATTCCTCAGTGGAGAGATTAGGAATACTGGATCGCTCCTTTTATAATCAATGAAGCTATTAACGATGTAAGTGCTGGACTTTCAGACAGCGTAAAGTTTTTTTTTTATTATATAAAAACTTTGTTTGTCGGTCTCATTCTTCTGTACTAGCTTTTATACTGTACAAGCTACTGATCTTAGCACTGCGATACTGCAGATATTGTTGACTTTTGTGTGACAAATTGCTTGATGTGTTCCTCATTTGTAAGTTGTTTAGGATAAAAACGTCTGCTAAATGACTAAGTGTAAATACAAATGACTTTATTCATTACATTACATTACAACAGGGGTGATCTATAGTCACTTTTAAAGTCCATAAAGAAATACTCTTCACTTAACTAGCCAGCTAAACTCTACCAATCACCTCTACCTAAATCTTCGATATTGAGTTCATCAAAGTTCACCAAAACTCAAGCTAATTATTTCTGAAAAAGTAACTTCTTCATGAGTCACCTATATGGATTCAAAAGTACGTAAAATGCCAGGCAACCTTCAATAATTATCTTTGAATTCTGGGCAGAATAGGAAGAGGAATGCACTTTCTCTTAGTATGTTTCTGTTAGTCATCTTAGCATCAGTGTTGTGGAGTAGTTGACTAAAAGCAGCGACGCTACTAACTTAACCATGTGTTTCAGTAGCGTGACAGTAGTTTCAGTAGTTCGGCTGTTTTCACTATATAGTGTCACTTTTCCAGTAACGAGCTTCATTTTCCAGCGAGTAGCGCTGTATCATCACAAAACACTTCATTTGTCACATTATATTGTGAACGCATCAATTGAGTTGAGTGAATCAAACACACTTACCTGAAACATCCTCTCTCTCTCTCATGTAGCGCTGGGAAAACTGAATCATTTAAGTGAATCGCTTCTTTCACACAGTTTATGTAATAAACCAGTTAAAAATAAATGATTCTCAAATGTTCTTGATTGATATTATTGAGTCAGTTCTTTCAGACAGTAAATGTAAATGAATCTGTTAAAATAAATATTTCACTTCTATTTAGCATTGGGAACTTCAATTCATTTTTTGTGTGTCGATTCTTTTGGAAGGTTAATGCAAATTAACTATTTCAAATAAATGATTCACTGAATCACTTGAGCCCCACACAGCCTTAAAGGGACTTTACCTTCTTTTCTGAAGTGAAATATTTAGTATTGCTGCTGTTTATCACTATATTTCAATTCAGTTATATAAAATAGTGTGTTTTATAGTTTATTAGTGTATATTAAATATACATTTATGTTCAATTTAATGTTGTCACCCTATTTGTTTAACCATTACTAAAATTAATCATGGTATCACTATAGTAATATTGTACTATGACTGTAGTTTAAGCACTTTAACCTCCTGAGACCCGAGTGTGACTGCTGTGTGCATTTTCCATTTCCCTTTTTGATTTGTAACTAGTAGCACCTAATAAACAATCAACAAAATAAATAAATTCAAGCATGTATTTCCTAAAAATTAATGTCCACATATGTGAACAGCGGGACTAAGTTGTGAAATTTTAAGTTATACCAAGCTATAGAAAGTCAGATTTGTTTCATCAAATATTTTATTATGTGTCCAGGAGTGTTGATTATTCATGTTTTTGAGACGTTATAGACATTACAGCTGATTTTCTATAAAGCTGAATTAATAATTCTGATTAAAAGTAATGCATCATCCAATCACTGCCAACTATATTAAAATCAAATTATACATTATAAATTCTGGATCTGTGTACTGATTATTATTGTCTCATGTCTGTCAAACATGTTGAGTGATCCAAACATCATCTGCAGCCTGAAACTGAACTTTTGATTGGATTTTAGGAGTGAATGCACTTAACTGCATAGAGAGATACAGGATGCACTCTTGCTCCCTATTTAGTGAATGACTTAATCTCCAGTGTGCTGTCTGTCTGCACTGATCTCAGAACAGTTAGAAATGCACCTTATTTTCATCCTAACTCCATATAAAGCCTCTGAAAGCAACATTTTTCAGCTTTTGCATGAACACATTTATTCTCAATGTGAAAATACACATTAAATATATAAGAATGCATTTATTCATGTTAATGAATAGAACCGTATTGTACAGTGATAACAAAATCAAATATAACAACATTTATATTAAAATGAAGTGAAATGACCCACAGATGTGTTAATGTTGAAAAATATTCAAAATAACTAACATGTTTTTTCATCTTTTGAGGGAATAATGTCCCATTTTCCACATATGTGGACATGATGTTTATCAGCGTGCTGACACGTGAAAAATGAACAGATTTTTTAAAGCGGCATATCAACCGAAACTAGAGATGTTACTCTTTACAACCAAACCGGTTTCAATAAAAAAACGTAAAGAGGTTTCTTACCAGAGGCACTTTTGTTGTCACTGTGCCTGTAGGAGCGCTTCACAGAAATAGACGTCATACTGTTGTGTCATATGACAGTACGGCAGAAGTTTAACCCTTAAATGACAGTGTAGAGTCTTGTGAACAGTATTCAAACGGTTTAAATTTAAATTACGTGTTGCGTACAGCAAAGCCAAAATACAACGTCCACTCATGTGGATGCGGGGTCGCACGAGGTTAAGTTAATTTGGGAAGCTTCACCAACATTGGTTAGCATGGCTTTAAAAACTTTGATAATGCAAGTATCATTCTCACAAGCTGTGTTAAACACAGCAGAAAGAAAGAAAAAGAAACAACTAACTTATGTCAGAAATATGCATCTCTATCCTGATAATGCTGATGGTCCAGAGTTAATTTGTAAACACATGTTGGATGAGGAGGCTCATCTGTCAGTACATCAAACTGTGTGTTGAGCTCAAAACCTCCATCTACAGAAAATAGATCCCATCAGAGCTCAAAATCCTCTTCTAAACCCCTGTGTCCTGCTAGAAACCTTTAACAGACTCATCCTGTGCCTTAGCAACAGTAAATCACACTGGTGTGTGGCGAACTGACTGTTCTGAAAGACTTTGGCTCCATGTGTATTGGATGACAGGAACTGTTTTTGCCAATTATAATTTTCATGATTTGAAACACAAGATGGGCAGCTTAAACTGCTCTGATTCATTTGATAGATGTGAAAGCCAAAAAACATTTCCCAAAACATTAGAACCAACTCATCGCCAAAATATATTCCTCAAAAAAGCAGTGGATAAGCAGTGGCCTCAAAAAGTATTTGGACACTTTAAAACACTTAAAACCTAAGTGCATCATTTTTCTCTGTTTAAATAGTTTCTCCTATTCCAGTTTAATATGCAAAGACAACCACAAGTAAACCATTCATTAGTTAATTCCCCAAAAAGTGTAAACGCTGTGTCTCCATGGCACTATAAAACTCACTCTGTGTTGAGCGACCCATCTAGCCAGACACAACAACTCTGATTTGACCCAATTTTGATGCATCTTGCCCCATCATGGAAGAAGAGCGTAATGCTGCTGTCTTGGAAGACAAGACCAAACCCTTTCAAATATGTGCTGAATGACGACTGATGCCCGCCAGACGCTCTTCTCCTAAACACACTGAAGCTCGCCAAGACTCTTTGTATGTCATTTCACTGGCATCATCCTCGAGTGCAAAACTGCCAATATGATTGCTTGAGGACTTGCTTTGTGGTAGGCAGTAACCACTGGAAAAGTACATAAAAAGCATCCAATGGAGAAATAAAACTAGATCAAGACTCCTAGTACAGCTGCTGTTTACCCAAGAAATATTTACCCTAATTTTTATGAGCAATTGGGAGTCAAGCAAGACGTTGAAGGGCTCTCTTTCTTTGCTTTGTTGGTGAAGAGTCAAGAAGATGTGTCCAGGCCCTGAACAAGACTTAAACCAACACCACCCTTTAAAAAAATTGACCCAGATAAAGTCATATTTCCACTAAAGGTCCCTGTGTAGAGCACACTGAATGGAAAGTTTCCTAAAAAATGACTATTCTGTCTTCATTTACTCACGGAGTGAGTAACTTCGGATTGACAGCTTCAGTCAATGTTCATTTTCATTGAATGAAAAAAACATGCCATGAAAGTGAATGGTGTCGGCGACTAACATACTGAAAGAAAGTCATGCGGGTTTGTAACGACATGAAGGTGTGGAAACGATGGGTGAACTACTCCTTTAAGGCAAGTTATGACAGTGCCAGCACGGTCTCTGGAACATGTTGGAGTTGCAATTGAGCAAATTATACTTTTAATGCATTGACGTGAATGAAGGTTTATTGAGGCAGGAAATGCTGCCAGCAGTGCTTCACAAATTACCTTTAAGGGGAATTCCAGACAGAATAATCAGTCCTGAGTTGAATTCTGACATGGAACCAGTCAATAAATTTCAGACTCTGTATGAGAAAGTACAGTGATCCCTAAATGTATCTGGATACTTAAAGCATGTATAAAATGTCTCAATGATTCATATTAGATCAAGTGTCCCAGAACTAACTTCACTTGTCAGAGTCATTTTTCCTCAGTGATTTTAATCAAATAATGTCAAGGTGGTTTCTCATTTCCCCTCAAGTTCACACAGGTGTCCAAGCAGAAGAACTACAGGTGGAGTTCAGCACATTCACATGCAACATGAGACAACATCTGCCCAAGTA
Organism: Myxocyprinus asiaticus; assembly: GCF_019703515.2. Taxonomy (NCBI): domain Eukaryota; kingdom Metazoa; phylum Chordata; class Actinopteri; order Cypriniformes; family Catostomidae; genus Myxocyprinus; species Myxocyprinus asiaticus. The sequence goes on from NC_059379.1 coordinate 40,698,681, forward strand.
TTTTATTATATTGTCATTTTGACCAAGATATCTGTTGCTTTATCATTTAAAACCTGACAAACCTTTTTTGTGCATGCTAATGTTGCTTTGTTAATTAAATTTATTCTGACATTATTAGCAACACTGACATAATGCTGATTTAAATTCTTGTAATGCCAGCCAGATCTCATAAAAATTATGACTGTGGCCACATTTTTGCAAAATGACAAAGTGGTTCATTACACATATTGCAGGAGTTCTGAGGTGAAATGTCCACTGTGTGGCGCTAAAAGCGAGTTACATGTTCTCCCAAACAGATCAACTGGGTGAACAGGCTTCGCTTAGTTTGCCTACAAATGATGATGAAATGCAGTGTTGTTTTTGTTCTGCCAATGTGTTCATTTGGTGATATTTCTCCTGTTTGCATACATCTCTGAAATTCTTGACCCAGGAGAACTCGGCTGGTCGAAGAGCATTGATGATTGATTAAAACTAATCGTGGGTGTGGTGTGGAAGCGTTTTTATTTACAATCATGCAAGCCAGCTGAGGAGTTGTTACCTAGGTTACTATCATGAAAATAGATCATTTTGAAGTCACGACAAATGAGTAGAGAGAGATTGGAGTTTTTAAAAATGGAAGAGGCTCCGTGACAAGTTTAATAAATCAAAGAAGCGATACAGCACTAAAAGCAGCGATCCACGGAGAGAAAACCTGCATTATTGGCATTACTTCCATGGCTGAAACACGTGACATCACCCTAAACGAACTAATTTTAAAACAACGTTGCGTATAAATGCTGGCTTCGTTCGCCTAGGGTGCTTTAGTTCGTCCAGGAGAAAAATGTTTGACTTCTTCCATAGTATAAATCAGGCTTCAAGGTTAAAGCTCTATCAAGTTTAAAATAAACAAAACCGACCTCCCTACCCTAAACCTAAACCTAACTGATATTGTCAGAAAAAGCAAATGTGAGATGAAAAACACAAGCACGTCATTTTGTGGTACTTCTATGACACTTTGGGATCAGGTGTGGACTCGTGTGCTCTTCAGGACTCGTACTCCTCTCCTTTACATCACAAGGGCAACACTCTATCAGTCGAGCTACTGCACAATTTGATCACACTCGAACAAGCTTGTAAATGTAGTTGATTATGAAATGCAAACGTTAAAATGAGTCAGGTGCTATAGTAAAAGTGTTTAGATGTCATAAGATAACATTGTGTGAGGAACAGAGTTAAAAGTGTTTATGAATGCCTCTAGTGTTCATCTCACCACGAAACTGACGTGATACGTACAATGAGACATGTAAAAATCATTTTGCAAAAATTGCACGAATAATAATGTGATTCTATGAGGCCAGGTTGTGTAAATACTTCTGCAGAATTGTATTCCATACAGATGTTGCAGATATAAACGTGCACTGAAACACTTTTATCAAGCATTCCATCAGTGTTAAACACAACTATAGACAGCTGTACAGTTTAACTGCTGTTTTGAGACAACATGTTAATGACAGGGGCTTTCCTGAGACTGCAGTAAATTATGAAGCACACAGCATCGTCAGGGCGTTTCTTTAGTTTTCATAGTCTTTTAATAACATGAAGCTACTAATAGCTAAAAAGCCACATCAGTTAAAGTAACCTAAAAACTCAGGGCCAAGAAAAGCAAAGGGCTCAGATTAAAGATATATGGTTAAACATCGCCGATTCCTGTGGTTGCCCAAACACAGTGTGAGCAAGAAATGACTGACTGAACTATAGAGTCTCTCTATACACAAAAAAAGGTTTCAATTTACATTCTTTCCGGAATTTAAATGAGTTAACCTCTTTTGAAACCACTTCATGGAAAAGTAATCACATTACTAATTATTTTACTTTCTAGTTACTTTCTGAAACACCTTTCACATAAGTTTACGTTTTGTTTTACTGCACAACAAATTCAAAATAATGTCTGTATTTCCTCCTTGTTTTCCAGTCAAACATAAAAACTGTCATAAATATGAAAATAATTCATGTTTTAAATGTTTTCTACATATATATTATTTAGATAATGTTTAACCATAGTAAAGTACTTCAAAGTAATTAACTTTATTGACAGTCAGAAACTGTAATCTGATCACAAGAATTTAAAATGTAATGCATTACACTTCTTTCTGACTTAAAAGTAATTCAAATAATGTAACTAATTACTTAATAATCAGATTACACCCAACTTTGATGATCGCTCAATGCATTTGCACCACAGTGCCACCAGTCGCTCATGTAGAGACATCACTGTCAGTTAGTAAAGTTTCCCCAGATCCAGTACATGGTCATAATTCTTGTGTGCAACTATAAATCATAGATATATTTTGCACAAGGACTTGCGTTGAAGAGCTAGTTTGCAACAACACTTTCTTTATTTGCATGAACTCACTGACACCCATCTAACAAATCTGTCCATTTCATCTACAGGCAACATCTGTGGAATAAACATCGTGCACGGGTCTGTCAACAGCAGAAACACACGCAGACATGCACAGACTCAAGCCAAGATGTGCATTGTGATCCAGATCTCTGAGATGGCAGACATACACATGTTGTCAAACAATCACTGATCTTTTGGAGGTATCATGACCCACATATGACTGTAGGAGATCCAGTCCTGACCAGTTCTCCGTTTCTCCTCAGACTGATCTGGCCTGTCGAGACCCGTCTTTAACATTTATCTGATACAAACAGATGCTCAATGAGAAACATGCTTTAACATGCTCCACTGGCATCTGGCTTCTTTTGCATTTCCGCAGGGTTTGCTTTTCTCATCAAAAGTGCAGGCTTTGGCCTGTTTCATACATCTTCCCTTCTGCAGCACGTTAAACCGTGTCTGAACCCGCAAAGTGTGACAGGGACTTCTGTCTTTGACCTGGTTCCTATTTCTGCGCCGGGAAGAATCATCCACAAATGAACTTTCGTGGGTCTAAAATCCTTCTCATAACAGCACATTAAAGCCGGTGTCTCACTAGCCGGTTCAGAACAACAGACTGTTCTGCCTGACTCTTCTGATTTCTGATTTTATTGTCATATATGATTATTTTTGTGTATAAGCATCGCAGTGCCATGTCCCGTCCACTGTGGACAGACAAATTACTTGTTGCTGTAATCGTATTGCGCCACGTCTGGTTAGGACACGGTGACACATACTGATGATGACTGATAAACAGTATTGGATAAGTTACTTAAAGTTATTCGCAACAAATGACTAATTATTTCCCTAAATTTCTCATCAGATAACTGATTATTTAACTGTCACACACCCTTCGCTGTCACAGATACTCAATCACTTGTGCAAATGAACATTAATTCATAATTTAAATGTCAGTATTATTTTAAAAATATGTGAAACCCAAGTAATGTACTTCAAAGTAAATTCCTTAACTGAAAGTCAGTAACCTGATTACAAGGATTTAAAATGTAAGGCATTACACTATTTTTTGTCTTTAAATGTAATAGATTACTCTGAGTAATTACTTTGTAATCAGATTACACCCAACACCCAACATCATATAATGGCAGATAACCAATATGTTGGCAAATATTATAAATATACATTGTTGTGCTTGTTTTTAACATGACATGGCCAACCATTCAAACATAAAACACATGCTACAAAGGGAAGTCACATGATGCATCAAAACATTTTAATGTAAAACTGCTTAGCTATTTGAAACCTAGCATAGATAAACAGCATACTGTTAAAATAAAATAAAAGAAATAATAAATTAAAAAAAGAATAAAAGAATATAAAATAAAAACTTTTAAGATCACTTAAAACAGAAAATTAGGGGGGACATACTGAAGACGCATTTTCAAAATAATGGTTTATTTTGTCAACATTTAGAGGAACATTAGCATATAGATGACCTCAAAGCTAAGAGACATGCACGAACAGCCACAAGCAAACATTTTATTTCAAGGGGTCCTTAATATGTGAAACAGGCCAAAGTCTACACAGCAAGGCCAAAGAGTTCAGTCAGGCTGTTTTTGTAAGTTAAATGATGTTGATTTGCAATGTTCCCTCTGTTTTAGAGAGGACCTGGCTAATTTGGTGGGAATACAAACAAGGGTCAGATTAGATCAAGAAACCCTGAGAATGAACAGGTGCAAGTGCAGAAATTATGGCAGAACTGGTTTTGAAGACAGAGGATCCATTGACAGCCACTTTGACATTGCAAATGACCTGTAAGGAGTTTAGAACTGATTTGTGTGCAAAAATAACCAAACAAACAAACATGGTGGGAGCTGTACCAACCCTCAACCCCAAATTAAACAACCGCTTGAGTGTTCGCCACCTCTGTTCCATCAAATTATTTGAAAAAACTATGAAGAATTTGCATTTTTCACTGTGCCGATAAAGACATCAACAACTTAAACAAACTGGCATCCAAGCAGAATATGAGAGAGTTACACAATCTAAATGATTCACATTGAGGCAGTGACTAAGCAGAAGCTCAGCCAGAGAGGCAGGGGGAGAATTACAGCAACGTGGCACTGCTGCCTGCCAGCACAAGAGCCTATTATCCTCACCAATCACTAACAAACTCTAATGCAACACATATTGTTAAGTAAGTCTGAAGTCATTTGCAGTATTGGGCTTTCTGGTTTAATTAAAATCCATCGAGGCTCACTGTTTCATTCTGATGCAGGCCCAGTTATATCTTAAACGAATAGTTCACCCAAAAATGAAAATTCTCTCATCATTTACTCATCCTCATGCCATCCCAGATGTGTATGACTTTCTTTCTTCAGTAGAACACAAATTAAGATTTTTAGAAGAATATTTCAGCTCTGTAGGTCCATACAATGCAAGTGAATGGTTACCAGCACTTGCAGTATAAAAGTAATCCATACGACTCCAGTGGTTTCATCCATATCTTCAAAAGCGATCAAATCTGTTTTGGGTGAGAACAGACCAACATATAACTCTTTTTTCACTGTACATCTTGCAATTGCAGTCTCTAGGCACAATCATTATTTCAAGCCAATTACACTTCCTAGCACCATCAAGTGCTCTGCGCATGTGTCAAGCACTAGAAAGTGAAATCAAGCTTGAAATGATGATCGCCAAAGAGACTGCTGATGTCAAGATTTATAGTGAAAAAGGAGTTTTCCAAAACCAACTGTACCACTTCAGAAGATATGGATTAAACCACTGGAGTCTTATGGATTACTTTTATGTTGCCTTTATGTGCTTTCTGGAGGTTCAAAATTTTGGTCACCATTCACTTGCATTGTATGGACCTACAGAGCTGAAATATTCTTCTAAAAATCTTCATTTGTGTATATCTTACATAAATAATTTTTCAGTATTCCACCCCTTGCGTAACATTGCATTCTCACCTATGTTGATGATGTGTCCATGAAAGTTTTAAACTATATTCAGTTACACTTTATTTTAAAGGAATATTCTGGGTCCAATTAAAGTTAAGCTCAATCAACAGCATTTGTGGTAGGCTATAATGTTGATTACCACAAAATTTGTTTCGATTCATCCCTCCTTTTCTTATAAAAAAAAACAGTGAGCAGCGTCGGCTGGTAAGAGGAGGAAAGGGAGGCTGATCCTCCTCAAAAATATATTCAAAATGAACCTACTAACATACACAACACAGATGCCTTTAATGGAAAAATATGTTTATCTATTTATTTGTCTTTCATGTGCGGTAGCAAGGTGAGTTTAAATTACTGTATGAATACCAGAGGAGGCTGATGGCAGAAAGACATCAAACATCATCTGGTTCTGTTCAAACAGCATCCAAAAAAATGACATTTGCTCCTTCTGCTTTCATAACCAATCATTATCAGATGTAATACATTCAAGCTAATCAGCTTTCAGTATTACATTTATGTTTTATTTATGATCATGATTTCATTTACATTTATGCTTCATCAAGCATAGTTTCAAGTCATCTGTTCTATTCGTGTCACGAATTGCAGAGGCCGGACCCAAACGAAGAGTGCAAACAAAGGGTTTTATTAATACAAAAAATAAACAAAACCAAACACAAACTACCCCGTAGTGGAAAAACACAGTCCAGGGCGGCAAGCACACAGACGGGCTGGGCTGGAGCAAAAACGAGGAGAACACAAGACCGACAGGAACTGACAGGACGAGAGAACAAGACTAACTGGCACAGGACAGCACACACGAGGAGACTAAAATAGGGAGAGAAATCAACAGGTTAACAGGCAGTGGTATGACACAAGACTGAGAGACACGAGGCAAAACAGATACAAAACAAAGCCACATGCTCTCACAAAACACAAACACCCGAATGGCACGAGCGCATTTCGCCAAGACAATAAGGTAACATGCGCCCATGCCAACCGACAGACAGGACGAGAGAATGCGAGCAACGCCAACAAAGCAATGCCATGCACTCTCACACTAGACAAAGTCTGAGAGTACATTGCGAGGCAAACACCACGCAATGCATGCAACAGGTGACAAAACGAGACAAGACACCTGTGCGAGAGTTCGGCCACATATAAAACAGACATCTAAGACAGAAGTGACTGAACCCCAGCACAACATGAAGACGGCTCATGACCCGGACATGCAGAGCAAAACGAGCGAAATGCAAAGCGCGCCCGCGAGAGACAGACACAAACAATTGACGCGAGTGTATGCCGCCAAGGTGACATAAGAGCAATGCACTCACGCCAATAAAAGACAAGACATGGAGCATGAGTGTCCGGATCCCGACACCAGAACCGAAACCGAACCAGACAGCTGCGCTCACACAGAGACAAAAACGAAACACAACACACACACAGAACAAGAGTGTCAGGATCCTGTCACAACAAAACACAGACTGTCAAAATGACAGGATCCTGACAGTTCGTTTGTTGTATTTACAAGTGCTGAGAGATTATAACACAACAGTAGTTATCAAGACTATTTTAAGATATCAGGGAGAGGAAATCATCTGTGTACGAGAGCTTAATTACCAGCAAAAAACATACCATTAAACATGATATTTAGACCCGCTGCAATCTTTTATTGGTTTGATCTTTCAATACGAATTTAAATCATTGCCTCCTTGAAAAATTCCGCTATGGACCGCCACTGTCAGTGAGTCACTTACAATGGAAGTCAATGGGACCAATCAGTAAATGTGAAAATACTCACTGTATAGACACAAGACATAAACAATATGTGTGTTAACATGATTTTACTGTGATAAAATCACTTACTAACCACATCTGTGTAAAGTTGTATTCAATTTGACTACTTTGTTGTCATGACGTTGTAACGCCTTAAACCCTAAAACCCTAAAATGACAATTTAATCTTTAGAACTCAAATAATACATGAGTTTTAACAGAAGAATGAATTTAAGTGCTTTTATAAAATTATAATCTTCACATTTCAATCTTTAAACCCTCTAAAAATTGGCCCCATTGACCTCCATTGTGAGTGCCACGACTGTAAGCCAGTAGCCCCGTTCACACGTGCAACCACATAAATTACAGGAAAATTGTTGGGTTGCCTTTACTGTTAAATATACCACATGTGCTGTTCACACATACCATCAGTATGGAAATTTATAGGTAATGTATAACTTCTCATTTAAGAGAAATTTCCAGAGCAAAATTTCCAGTATTTTCAAAAAGGTCATGTTCACACTGAATGTGATATATTGCCACATATTGCAATGTGACCCAGACCAAGCCTGTTGGAGGGTTTTCGAATGGACACTCGAGAAAATACCACTACTGTTTGTAATTGGCCAAGTGGGCATGGTTTTTGATCAATGCTGATAACCTTCAACTGGCTGATATATTGATATATTCCTAGTATTCCGAAAATAAACAGGGTCAGTTTTGAGTTCAAGTTGACTTTAAAGATATAACCATGAATTCATAAGTATTGTATTGTTTTTAAATTGTGCTCACAATTATTCATTAGAACAAACATTAGGGACAGTCGATATTTTACATTGGTGTGTATAAATGGGTATAGTTTACGTATATGTGATTTTCCCACTGTACTCCCAGAAATGTTGAATTCTTTCCACTGTGTTGACTTGTTTTTGGGCTCCATCCTATGACGTCTGTTATCCTGGTCTGTTCCATACACCCATCACAACGGCGCTGATGCGTTTACATGAGCACATTAAGCCGAGTTCTCCGAGAGAAACCTAGGTGTGTTAAACCGTTTTCTCTTAATCAGCGTTCTTGTTTATATGACGTTTCAGAATGCCACTTTCTGATAAAACCCTGGAATAGACCGTTTTCTTAAGTGCATGTAAACGTGGTCATTATGAATGCATTATAATGCATTCTAATTAAATCCCTGTGTCTGATGTCTTCATAGTTAACTATCTAATTCTTACAACCTAAAATTTATAACACAAAGCTCCTCATATAATGTACACCAAAGCCACACTATCCTCTTAACTTGTGTCCAGTCTGTGTGTGCATTTCAACAATGCTTATCACCATCTGTGTCTCTTCCTGATCAGAAACACATGCCAAGGAAAGCATATTTCAGACATGTGTTTCTTTAGACCGGTGCTTCACAACTGCTTTTATTTCAGAACCCAGTTTTTACAGAGGACATCAACTCAGTGCCAAAACTGATTATCATAAAAAAAGTAACAAAAATGTCTTTCAATTTTTTTTTTGAATTGTATTAATAGCACCATGAACTGCACAGCCCCAACAATATGCAAAAAGAATAACATGACCTATAGGCTCAATAGAAAATCTTGATCATTTTTGTTTCTAAATGTTCATGGTTTCAAGTTCGTGGCTGCCAGTAATTCACATCATCATAAAACTGTGGTCTGCACAAACCATTTTCTCATCAGAGCAAGTAAACCCAAGAAAGTAGAGTTTGTATGAAATGGTGAAATAATAAGATATTGAACGACTTCCCATAGAGACTGACCAATCAACAAACAGAACTTCAAATCGAGAGAATACAGGCATCAAATTTTAACTAGACTCATATCCAATACTTTATTTTAAGAAACGTCTGTGAACAAAATTTGGTTACTCATTATCATATTTATTTATGCAATACAAATGACTGATGTCTGTCAATAACCTGTAATACACTTCCCTCATCTTGTTCCATACCCTGATGTTTTCTTTCTTCCATGGTTCACAACAGTGATTTTCCTATTATAATCATGGTCAGGTTTGGGGTTTGGGAGAGGGTTAAACCTGCAAATAATTGTAATAACATCATTCGTTGGTTTGTTTATTTTTGTCTATGGGAGTCAACTTGTATGCTTTCTTACGATTTTGCCATCTCGTTCCATAAATATGACTTGTCTTGAGACCAGGTGGATAAACCTACATTTGATGTACGTATTTTCTTTTGCATTTTATGGTTTTCAAGGATCACACACAACATGTCCATGTTGCCATTCTCTAGCTTGGCTGGATGTTTATTTGCACTTTATTATTTGCATTTAGCATTGTTTTGTTTTTTACCTGCTGTCTGATCAGAACAGACCTGCAACCCATTTTTGAAACCCACCAGTTGATTCAGAATTCATTGCTGAAAACGTTTCATCCAAGAAATAATCTCAGATGTTCACATTAAACACAGTCAAGGCCAATCATCTATCGCTCTACAGTGACTGACTGAAACTCCATTCAAAAACATATGGTTGTGTACTGCATACAGAGGAATCCTACCTGAATGGAAAACCTAATTTGAAACACTCTACATACGAGTTGGCACACGACTCTCAATTGATTTCAATAGAATTTGGGATTAGCATGTTGCTAATCTAACAATGCAATTCTCTAATAAGCATACAAATACACAACACACACAAAAATGTATATTTTGGATCAAATTGTAAATTGTTAATTACACTGAACTAATTTTATTTATATTTTCCGTATTTTTAAGTACATTTATCTTGCTTTGTCATGTTTATTCACTGAGCTCATTGCAGTGCATCATGGGATAGTCTTTTCCACAAAAGATACATGCAGTGTGGACAAAGACGTTATCTTAGTACACCTGTGATTGCAGAATTTATTGCTGCCTAACACTTTGAACTTTTTAATGCGCCTTAAAATACTGCCTATGTAGGCAGCTCACGAAGGTTTTTAACTGAGCGAGAGTCTCTTTACAGGTGTTGCATCAGATACTAGGGCTGGGTAATGATACAGATTTCCCGATTCAATTCGATTCCAATTCACAAGCTCTCGATTCAATTTGATTCTGATTCGATTAGATTCAATATCGATTCATATGGGATTATTTCAGTTATAATGTTCCTTTTGCTTACATAGAAAATAAATTCTTTTCCAGCTAATGCTGTTAATTATACAGAGGACCTTTTAACAGGGTACATTAGAAAAAATTTAATTTGACTAATTAATTGTATTACTTTTTCATCATTTTGGTTACATTTTGGTTTTTTAAAAATGAGCAAATAAATGTATTCAATCAATAAGTAAGATATTATATTTCATATACAGGTGCATCTCAATAAATTAGAATGTCGTGGAAAAGTTGATTTATTTCAGTAATTCAACTCAAATTGTGAAACTCATGTATTATATAAATTCAATGCACACAGACTGAAGTAGTTTAAGTCTTTGGTTCTTTTAATTGTGATGATTTTGGCTCACATTTAACAAAAACCCACCAATTCACTATCTCAAAAAATTAGAATATGATGACATGCCAATCAGCTAATCAACTCAAAACACCTGCAAAGGTTTCCTGAGCCTTCAAAATGGTCTCTCAGTTTGGTTCACTAGGCTACACAATCATGGGGAAGACTGCTGATCTGACAGTTGTCCAGAAGACAATCATTGACACCCTTCACAAGGAGGGTAAGCCACAAACATTCATTGCCAAAGAAGCTGGCTGTTCACAGAGTGCTGTATCCAAGCATGTTAACAGAAAGTTGAGTGGAAGGAAAAAGTGTGGAAGAAAAAGATGCACAACCAACTGAGAGAACCGCAGCCTTATGATTGTCAAGCAAAATCGATTCAAGAATTTGGGTGAACTTCACAAGGAATGGACTGAGGCTGGGGTCAAGGCATCAAGAGCCACCACACACAGACGTGTCAAGGAATTTGGCTACAGTTGTCGTATTCCTCTTGTTAAGCCACTCCTGAACCACAGACAACGTCAGAGGCGTCTTACCTGGGCTAAGGAGAAGAAGAACTGGACTGTTGCCCAGTGGTCCAAAGTCCTCTTTTCAGATGAGAGCAAGTTTTGTATTTCATTTGGAAACCAAGGTCCTAGAGTCTGGAGGAAGGGTGGAGAAGCTCATAGCCCAAGTTGCTTGAAGTCCAGTGTTAAGTTTCCACAGTCTGTGATGATTTGGGGTGCAATGTCATCTGCTGGTGTTGGTTTATTGTGTTTTTTGAAAACCAAAGTCACTGCACCCGTTTACCAAGACATTTTGGAGCACTTCATGCTTCCTTCTGCTGACCAGCTTTTTAAAGATGCTGATTTCATTTTCCAGCAGGATTTGGCACCTGCCCACACTGCCAAAAGTACCAAAAGTTGGTTAAATGACCATGGTGTTGGTGTGCTTGACTGGCCAGCAAACTCACCAGACCTGAACCCCATAGAGAATCTATGGGGTATTATCAAGAGGAAAATGAGAAACAAGAGACCAAAAAATGCAGATGAGCTGAAGGCCACTGTCAAAGAAACCTGGGCTTCCATACCACCTCAGCAGTGCCACAAACTGATCACCTCCATGCCACGCCGAATTGAGGCAGTAATTAAAGCAAAAGGAGCCCCTACCAAGTATTGAGTACAAATACAGTAAATGAACATACTTTCCAGAAGGCCAACAATTCACTAAAAATGTTTTTTTTTATTGGTCTATTTGAGATAGTGAATTGGTGGGTTTTTGTTAAATGTGAGCCAAAATCATCACAATTAAAAGAACCAAAGACTTAAACTACTTCAGTCTGTGTGCATTGAATTTATTTAATACACGAGTTTCACAATTTGAGTTGAATTACTGAAATAAATGAACTTTTCCACGACATTCTAATGTATTGAGATGCACCTGTATTATTTTTGTTACATATTTATTGTTAAATTGCATAATTTGCAACTATTTACAAGTATTTACATTGATTTGTTGAACACATGCTAAAACCGGTACGGTCTCTTTAACAAAAAAAGGCATTTCTGTCAAAAGCATCTGTAAATGCATGTTAACTAGAGAGGACTCAAAGGGCTTTCTCTCATTTGTGCGATTGCATGATTAGAATTAAATGTTTTTTTGTAGTTGTTTCTGATCAACAACTGACTGTAGAGAACAGAAAGGGTATTAAGGATCGATATCGAGATAAAGATCGCAATTAATCGGAAAAACAATATTTTTACCCACCCCATCAGATACTCTGATATTTGAGTGAGAATCAGCTTTTACTCACTGGAGCGTCTATCTTGATGAGGGCGATATCGGCTTTCTCATCCACGTCTTTGATCTTGGCATCATAAGTGGCGCCAGTCTTCAGCTCGACCTTCACCCGGTGTTTGTTGGCCACCACATGAGCATTGGTCACAATCAGACCATCTTCAGACACCACAAAACCAGAGCCGCTGGCTACTGCCACCTCACGCTTAGAGAAGACCATCCTGACAAAAGAAAGAAGAAGTTTTTGAAGAAGCCAAGGAATCAGTATGGTAGTTTTGTGAATTTTAGTCTATGTTCGTAAGCTTCGAGGTCATATATATGTTAGTGGCAGTGTTTAACCATAAAGGCAATTGGCTATTTGGAAAACGCCCTTCGATATGTCCTACTCCAACTCCCTGTTTCAAGAGAAAATACAGTACATCTCCTCTCCCAGTATATCGACATTCCACAGAGGAACAGCAAAGGATGATTGAATGTTTCCCAGTTAGACCTTAAAGCAAGGAAAATTATTTGCAGAAAGCAGGATTGTGGTCATGCAGATTTTTCACCACAGTGCACAATTTTAGCAGTTGGAAAACTCGACTCCTCTCCAAAAAATGCCTTACGCAACAAGAAACAACTTGATCCAGATATCGTGATATTTCTGAGATCTGTTTGTTCTGTCAGATTCTGAATAAAAACCATTTGTCTTAGAATGCAGCTGCCAATATAGGCAGTAGACAGCAACGAAGCTCACTGTGGCCATGCTCAGAATTAGGATATCCGGGACATCCCATATTTTGTCCAAAATTAAACCACCCCATACAGGACGCCTTTTGTTCCATACTTTTGTGGTGAGACGCTCGAGGGCCAGTGTAGCACCCCCCAGTCGGATGGCTAAATGCTTGAGGCTGACCCCCGTCCCATATTGAAGCACTCAAAATGCTCAAGCGTCCTGTATTCACATGGCGAAAAGTTGGCAACCCCATTCAGAATACAGTACTAACTTACAAGCTACTGCACATAATGTAGTTCTGTTAGAAAAAGTACAAAAAACGGCATTATGTGAAGACTCGCTGGCCAACTCAGTGAAAGTATGCTCAGAAAGCGCGTCCCTCTGCTCTACCTGCAGGTTCCCGTAATCATCTTAATAAGCGGGCACCACTGTTTTCGCCACGTCTAGCTGAACCGTGTATTTTTAAACTGCTGTTAGCTTGACCAGACACACCATAACCATTGTGGAAATAAAAATTGCAAAAATTCTGCATATTTAATTACATTTATGTAAAAATGTCTTTAATTGTGACTGATCAAATAATGAGACAAAAAGAGAAATAGTGGCTGTGATTACTTACGGCTCTGTTGTTCACTACTCATTTTGGCAAATATATTGTAGTAGGTCATCCGGGTATCCCATTCATACAGAAAATTCAGTAGAATGGCAGTATATTATTCCTAACTTAGCCTCTGTTAAAATCTGACTGGTTGATAGGAATTTTGTTCCAGATCACACTTACATGCCACAGAAGTAATCTGATATTGATCATAGAGCTTATCAAAAGACGAAAATACTGAGGGAGTATCTATTTTTGTCCAGCATTGCCTCATAAAGATGTCAGATAAAATGGTAAAAAGAAGCAGAATGATGTTGTGTTAAAGGTGGCGTGAGTCAGTAAGTGTTGGAGTGTGTGATTCAGTAGAATGGAAGTCATACTTGCGGAACAGCTCGATGTGAACAACAGCAGGAGCGATCTTCTCCACAACATCAGCGATGAAGTTATATCTGTGACGAAGACTGTCGGGATTCTCCTCATGACCTGGACAACATGTCAAACAAAAACAGTCACATCAAAGGTATAAGAACAGCTGATGTGAAATACTTTTGTAAAGTTGACATGTCCTGCAGTTTGAATTGCTTAAATGCTTAAGCTTTAGAGACCCAAGCATAGATATTGAGTGACAAAGAAAACTTCTCATCTTTTAACCTCGTGCGACCCCTTGTCCACATGTGTGGACATTGTATTTTAGCTTCGTTATACGCAACACATAATATAAATGAATTAAAACTGGCTGAATACTGTTCACAAGACTCTACACTGTCATTTAAGGGTTAAACTTCTGCCGCATCACATCACGTGACACAACAGCATAACGTCGATTTCTGTGAAGCGCTCCTACAGGCACAGTGCCAACAAAAGTGCCTCTGGTAAGAAACCTCTTTACGTTTTTTTATTGAAACCGGTTTGGTTGTAAAGAGTAACATCTCTAGTTTCGGTTGATATGCCGCTTTAAATAATCCGTTCATTTTTTACGTGTCAGCGCGCTGATAAACATCATGTCCACATATGTGGAAAATGGGACATTATTCCCTCAAAAGATGAAAAAACATGTTAGTTATTTTGAATATTTTTCAACATTAACACATCTGTGGGTCATTTCACTTCATTTTAATATAAATGTTGTTATATTTGATTTTGTTATCACTGTACAATACGGTTCTATTCATTAACATGAATAAATGCATTCTTATATATTTAATGTGTATTTTCACATTGAGAATAAATGTGTTCATGCAAAAGCTGAAAAATGTTGCTTTCAGAGGATTTATATGGAGTTAGGATGAAAATAAGGTGCATTTCTAACTGATCTGAGATCAGTGCAGAGAGACAGCACACTGGAGGTTAAGTCATTCACTAAATAGGGAGCGCAAGTGCATCCTGTATCTCTCTATGCAGTTAAGTGCATTCACTCTTAAAATCCAATCAAAAGTTCAGTTTCAGGCTGCAGATGATGTTTGGATCACTCAACATGTTTGACAGACATGAGACAATAATAATCAGTACACAGATTCAGAATTTATAATGTATAATTTGATTTTAATATAGTTGGCAGTGATTGGATGATGCATTACTTTTAATCAGAATTATTAATTCAGCTTTATAGAAAATCAGCTGTAATGTCTATAACGTCTCAAAAACATGAATAATCAACACTCCTGGACACATAATAAAATATTTGATGAAATAAATCTGACTTTCTATAGCTTGGTATAACTTAAAATTTCACAACTTAGTCCCGCTGTTCACATATGTGGACATTAATTTTTAGGAAATACATGCTTGAATTTATTTATTTTGTTGATTGTTTATTAGGTGCTACTAGTTACAAATCAAAAAGGGAAATGGAAAATACACACAGCAGTCACACTCGGGTCTCAGGAGGTTAAAGTGTTTTTAGGAAGCCGCTGGTTATAAAAATTCAGATTTTTAAGCACATTTTGTTTTGGGGTGAGTTTTGGGAAAACGCTGCAAAATTGCAAGGCTGTGCATTTAGGGCTACAAAATTTTACAACTGTTTTTTAGACAGTAAGTGAAAGTTCTCAATTCACACAATTCAACACAAATATAAGACAAATGATGTATGACAAGCAGTAAAGGTCAGTTCACAGTTAAGAAATTTGACTATTTAAAACTAATAAGGATATATTTTATAATCAATATATAATCAAAATAATAATAAAAAAATCCTTCTCTATTTAATGTAGTAAATTTTATATCTCATAAATGCCATAAAACAACTATTTTATTTTAGAAATATTTGTAATAGTTAATGTATGATTTAATGAATAGGTTCTATTGTGTGATTCTAGAAAAAGTTTGACCGCTGATGCCCAGAGTTGAATCTTCACATCACTTCAAAAAATGCATCAAATTTCTGAAAGTTATTTTCAGGTAATGTAAACATCAGTACATCAGTAAACACCTTGTGAATTAAAGCTACACTATGTAACTTTAGTTCCTCTAGCGGTTAAAAAATAAAACTGCATGTGTCTTGCGGAAGGACATTGTTTTGGTAATGATGTAAGTCGTGCTTCGGCTCTGCTCCTCTGCACGGTTGAATGTGGTTCGAGGCATCGGTGTACACATGAATACAGGACATCATATCAGAGCGAATGCACAAATAAATAACGAAAGAAAGAAAAAGACGGATATCCGAAAACTTGTCGTCTGAGCAGATGAGTGCCATATAAGACATGTTGTTGTTTTCACTTATTGGAAACATTGATGTTTTGAAAGAAATTATGTTACAAAAGTTAGGCAATGTTCGATAACATTAGACATAACGATTGCTAGTCTGATAAGGTCAAATGTTGTAAAGTTTTTAAAACTGCAGGATATTCTGGCCAAATAGATCATGGTAGTAACTAATTTATAGATTGTCATTGTTACCAACCAGTGGTCAACATAATTTCAAGACTCACATGTCCTTGGCAAGACTAGAACTAAAGGATTTATTTATATAAATTATTGCCATTATAAAGAAAAATACACACGTGTGCTAGCAAGTGAAAAGTTCTGCACCAATTACAGTATAATTATTGTATTTCACTACACACACAAACGTGTGTTGCTTTCCCTTTGTGCTTGTAGACTCTGTTCGGGGTTTCTTTGTTTTTACAGGTTTGCCGTTTTTAATGATCCATGCTCAATGTTTCTTGTTCGTTGTGGCAACAAACTTTCAGCTTCAGGTAAACCACACGCACGCTACAGTAGCCAGATCTTATTTTCTCTATGGATATGACGTCAACACACATGGTCGAATGACATATGTATGCAATTTCCCGTGAAATCCGTCCCGACAGCTCTAAAATATAAATCATTATTATATGTTTATCAAAGTGTATTTGTAAGTAAAGACATGGTTTGGAAGATGGATTTCTTTTGCACTCTCTCATTAATAACATTTTGTTATTTTTTAACACAAAAAAAAGATACATAGTGCAGCTTTAAGAAAAAAAATATTAAAAGGGAAAATATATACTAGGAAATTTGCTGGGAGAAAAAGTGTTAGCAATTAGGGCAACAAGCTTTTTTTCCCTTTTTGTGTGACTTTAGCAAGCTCTGACAGTTAATATGCAATTTTTTCCACCAAAACTGTTACAGTTCAGAGTGTCACCTATTGTTATGTGCAGTTCCCTATCTGTCACTCACTCGACGTTGTGTCGATGTAGTGACACTAGGGGTCACTCTTGGGAGCCCCAAACACCTCTGATCTTTTTTTAAAGGGCCAATGAGAATTGGAATTTGCATGCCACTCCCCCGGACATACGGGTATAAAAGGAGCTGGTATGCAACCACTCATTCAGATTTTCTCTTCGGAGCCGAGCGGTTCTATTCATTGAGCTGAAATCATCCGCCGAGTTCATTCACCTCTCTCTGCTGGATCTTACGGTGCATTTCAGCGGATTCTCCCCCTCTGCATCTGTAGTTTGCAGAGAACGCCCCTGGGCGCTTCGGCAGAACATTTAAAAGAGTATATTCTAATAGAGTATATTTTCTTTCTGAAAGAGCGGCACACACGGAACATCTTTTTAAAGACGCATCTTTTTAAAGATACCTTTCCGTTTGTGTGTTATTCCTGGTTGCGTTCGTTATCTCTCTGCTTCCGATGGCCACGATCGCTGTCTTACGTGTCTGGCCGCTGCCCACGCGGAGACATTGTTCGTGGATGGATCATGTCCTCATTGGAGTCAGCTGAGTTCAAGGCACTCTCTTTGAAGACTGCCCTCCTGACTGCGCTCACTTCCATCAAGAGGGTAGGGGACCTGTAGGCGTTCTCTGTCAGTGAATCGTGCCTGGAGTTCGGTCCAAGTTACTCTCACGTGATCCTGAGACCCCGACCGGGCAATGTGTCCAAGGTTCCCACGACCCCTTTTAGGGATCAGGTGGTGAACCTGCAAGTGCTGCCCCAGGAGGAGGCAGACCCAGCCCTGGCGTTGCTGTGTCTGGTGCAAGCTTTATGCATCTATATGGATTGCACGCAGAGCTTTAGAAGCTCCAAGCAGCTCTTTGTCTGCTTTGGTGGAGAGCGGAAAGGAAGCGCTGTCTCTAAACAGAGGATCGCCCACTGGGTCATTGATGCCATCACGATGGCATATCAGGCTCAGGACATGCCACCCCCTGCAGGGTTACGAGCCCACTCTACCAGGAGTGTGGTGGCCTCCTGGGCCCTGGCCAGTGGCATCTCTTTGGCAGATATCTGCAGAGCAGCAGGCTGGGCAGCACCCAACACCTTTACGAGATTCTACAATCTCAGGGTTGAGCCGGTCTCGTCCCAAGTAGTGGCAGGCACAAGCAGGTAAGTTCCGGGACAACTGGCTGGGTGTACCGCTTGTGCATAGCGCCTTTCCCCTCCCTTGAGGGGAAGACGTGCGCTCTTGACTCCCATTATTGTTCACAGACTGTGATCCCTGTTTGACTTTCCTCTTTAGCCCTGTGGCAGTTGAGTTTGCGGAGAAACTCGCTGCAGGCTCAGTAAGTGTGCTAATGAGGCCCTGTACTGAGGTAGGTGCTCCGCATGTGCTGGTTCCCCCGAAGGCAACCCCATGTGATATTTTCCGTCACTGGACTCAGCACGGCCTTGGGCAGGGGCCCCTCTGCCCCCGGTCGCCATGCTTTGTAGAAACTCCTCCCCCTTTGGGTAGGACCTACCATGGGACCTCTGCACATGATATACTTCCAACAACGCTTGGTAAAGATCATGTGATGTATTTCCACTCAAAATACCCCCCCCCCTCCCTTTTTTGGGTGGGGTGTGGTCTCCGCGGTGTCTTCCCCTTGGGAGTGACACCCCCCCCCCCCCAACGTAGACACTTAGGGCTCCCAGTCAGTTAACAAATTCTACTCTGTTTGGGGAGAAAAGAGAAGGAAAAGAGGCCTCGGCTGGGCTAGCCTGTCCACCTATTCTTTGGGCAGTTGACTTGTTCCTGAAGGACTGTTCGACGCTCATAAAGAACGTTGGGGGAGGTTATGTGACGGCCTGGTGCGCTGGCTACGAGACACACCGCCACTTCACGTAACACATTTCAGTTAGTTGTGGCGTTTTTTATAGGGACCCCTAGTGTCACTACATTGACACAACGTCGAGTGAGTGACAGATAGGGAACATCATGGTTAATTTCGTAACCTCCATTCCCTGATGGAGGGAACGAGACGTTGTGTCCCTCTTGCCACAACGCTGAACTACCTGCTGAAATGGCCGGGACCTTATCTCGGCTCCTCAGCACAAAACCTGAATGAGTGGTTGCATACCAGCTCCTTTTATACCCGTATGTCCGGGGGAGTGGCATGCAAATTCCACTCGCCAATTCTCATTGGCCCTTTAAAAAAAGATCAGAGGTGTTTGGGGCTCCCAAAAGTGACCCCTAGTGTCACTACATCGACACAATGTCTCGTTCCCTCCATCAGGGAACGGAGGTTACAAAAGTAACCATGCGTTTTTACCCTTATTTAATGAATATTACATATTATTTAACTGTTTTAAGCAAACATTGGAATTCTGCTAAGCTGAGTATCTGAGGGTTAAATCACATTTTGCTAGTTTATTTATAATATTAACATGCAGCTTTTATGACCTCATATTAATTGAGAGAATACATTAAATATTTGTACTATTAAAATTCCATATGTCACACCTCATGTTCATATGAGCTGGTGAAGGCAAAAAGTTAAGTAAAAATGGTGAAAACTTTGCTTATTAAACCCAGTAAGTAAAAAAATGGACATGAAATATGGATTTGAGTGTAAATTATTTTTATGTGAGGAGGAATGAGAGTGTGGAGTGAAATGAAACATGAAATTAGCTCAGCTATGTAGAAAATCGATCAATTATACACTACAGTTTAGCGCATTTCACAGCAGAGTGCAGTTGACCAGTCGTGATCAAGTATTCCAGAAAGCTTGTAATAATAAGTATTATTAAATGAAACACATATAAGAAAACAAAAATGAAAAAGATACATTCTGGGAAAGGTAGACTTGTTTAGATATAGTTCAGAGGAAGTTACAAAGTGCTTATAAATCTTGGATCGGAGTCACAACCTTTTAAAAAATTTGGTAATGTAACTTTTTTATTTTACCTTGTATAACCCTCCTTTCACAACATGCGCATGCCAACACATTTTCATTGGGTAACATGTAAATGCTTTCTGCCCTGCGACTCTGTGTCCAGCTCCGTTTGAGATCAACGGCACCTCCACCACAAAACACCAACACTTTTATGACCTTCTCTTCATTTCTGCAAGGTTTGCTGTAATGTATCAGTGAATACTTCGGACTATTTGGATTTTAAAAGGTGGGAATTACTGTAATGTAAGACAGATGGATAAAACATCCATGCACACTTGCCAAACCAAACATGGCCAAGAATCTTAGTATTCAGCCAAGTCACAGAAGCTCCACTCTCTTCAGAACTTTAGGGATAAGTCTTCACTTACTGTCACCTGACAGTATGGGAAGGCGAGAAATGTGTCTCTCTAAAGTGAAAATTGGTTGTAAATCGAAAAGACATTTTACTCTTGTAGAAACATGCTGATAGAATATTTGTAGGCTTATATAACAGATTGCCATTCCCTCTAGCCTACACTTTCATGATTTTGGAATCCTGATAATGGAATTGTTTTTCCTCACTGATGTTATGTGGCTCCACATCTGTACTGGGTTTAGCACTTTTAAAGTGAGAGAAAATTTGATTTGTTATGTCATAGCTGGCGCAAAATCTGACACTGTTTTGCAACCCACATACGAGTCATGTTTTACGTGACGGTTTGAGTTCAAATAATGATTGTATATGCTCAAGGGACATGAGAGAGGATCGAGAAATGGTCACATGAACGTTTGCTCTTCAGCACAATAATGCTTTAACAAAATAAAAAATACTTTTATAACTTTTTGGCATCTGCTCATGTCACTGTCAACATTAACTCTATTTCAAAACCTTCTAAGGTCCTCATTTCCTAACCATCATGGAACCTCATAAGTGAATCATCTGAATCACCACACAGCACACCAACAGTGCAAGAGACTGTTTGGAACATGTCTGTATGTTTACATTTATGCCTTACTGTGTATTCTATGAACACATTTTATTAATCCTTGGATCCATGATGTTGGATTTGTTTTTGCACTGATGGCAATGCATTTGTAGTGGATTCTGTCTCAGCAGCACTAACACACCATTGACACCACTCTCTATGGCGGACCACGTAAATATATCTAAATATGGCCAAAAACATTGCAAACATGCAAACAGCGATATGCAAACAAAGAAAGGGTGTCTTGAGACAATTCTGCAATTAGTGTTTTGTAACAAATTCCCATTCAAAATATTTAAGGAAAGGTCTCCAGACTTTTAAAAAATCCCTTAGTTGAGCCTTGGGTGGAATGTTTCAGTTTCTCTAATTTCAGATATGCCATTACACTCTCTACCCACTTGGTGTGCATTGGTAGTTTGTTTGACTTCCATTGTAAGAGTATGAGCCATTGGGCCAACAAAGACAAAAAAGCCAGTGCGTCAGATTGAGCTTTTGGCAGTAAAAGATTCTCTGGGGTCACCCCAGATATTGCCACTACTGGGTCAGGTTGTATCTCCTTTTGACAGACATATGAAAATGTTTCAAATAAAGCAGACCAGAATGGTCCCAACCTTGGGCACATCCAAAACATATGATATAGGGTGGCCTCATCTCTGTGACATCGAAAACATGTAGAGTTTATTTCTGGAAACATCCTGGCAAGTTTACTTTTAGAAAGGTTGAGTCTATGGATTGTCTTAAACTGCAATAACCAATGTCTGACACATATAGATGTTGAATGGATTTGTCTAACTGATGACTGCCAGACTTACTCTGAGATGACGCTTCCCAAGTCTTTCTCCCATTGTTCCCTGAGAAGATCTAGAGATGAAGAGGCAACTCTTTGAATCATACTGTACACTCTAGATATCTGGCCTCGCTCAGACATGTCCCAGTCCAAGAACTCCTCAATCCAACTGTGGACTGGGGGAGTCGAAAGGGAATTAAAGTGTTTTTTGACTAGGCTTTGTACTTGCAGATACCTATAAAAATGAGATTTAGGTATGTCAGATGTTGTAACCATATGTTTAAAGGAAATAAAGCTGTTGTTCTGGAAAAAATCTCTTGCACATCTAAATCTTGCCTTTCTAAACCATATCTGAAAGGCATGATCAATTAAAGATGGTGGGAACAAAGCATTGGATATAATGGGTAGCAAAGACAGTGCCTGTTTTTGTTTAAAATGTGACCTGAACTGAGCCCATATTTTTAATGAACTGGTCACCAACGGATTGCCTGTCAAGTACTTCCTGTTGAGCGGCAACTGGGCACAGAGCATTGACAGTAAAGAGACTGGGCTGCAAGATGACTGTTCCATCTCCACCCACGCAGGTCCATTCCCCTGATAGAAATGTGCTGCCCAGTGAATGAGCTTATCAATATTACAAAACCAATAATAATATATGAAATTGGGCAGTGCCAGTCCCCCTACATCTTTCTGCCTTTCTAAATATGCTTTTCTAATTCTTGGAATGCTTTTATTCCATATGAAGTAGGATACATGTTAGTTTAATTTAATTAGTTAGATTTTGGGATAAACACAGGAACATTTTGGAACAAAAATAAAAACCTGGGTAAAATGGTCATCTTAACAGTATTTATTCAACCTGCCAATGAAACAGGTTGTAAGGACCATCGACTAAAATCTTTTTTGTTTTTTCCTATCATCACAGTAAAATTGCATTCAAACAACCCTTTGTATGTACACATCACAGAGACCCAATAGATATGTGAAAGAGTCATGAGTTACTTTAAATGGGAACTTCTCAAAGTTTAACTCCCCTGCCTTATTATTAATTGGGAATAATATGCTTTTGGTTAAATGTATTTTGCCTCCTGATATTTTTCCAAAGCTATTTATAAGTTCCAACACTTTAGGGATGGACATATCAGGATTAGATAATATATATATTATAAGGTTGTCCGCATACAGTGACACCTTGTGGGTGTATCCGCCCCTATTTATACCCAGCAGATTTGCCTCTTTTCTTTTTTTTTCTTTTTTTTCTCCCCAATTTGGAATGCCCAATTCCCAATGCCCTCTAAATCCTCGTGGTGGTGTAGTGACTTGCCTCAATCTGGGTGGAGGAGGACGAATCTCAGTTGCCTCCATGTCTAAGACCGTCAATCCGCACATCTTATCACGTGGCTTGTTGAGCGCATCCACGCACAGCTCACCACGCGCCCCATTGAGAATCACATTATAGCGACCACGAGGAGGTTACCCCATGTGACTCTACCCCCCCAGCAACTGGGCTAATTTGGTTGCTTAGGAGATCTGACTGGAATCACTCTGCACGCCCTAGATACGAACTCGCGACTCCAGGGGTTTTAGTCTGCGTCTTTACTCGCTGAGCTACCCAGGCCCCGATCTGCATCTTTTCTTAAGGCTATGGCTAGGGGCTCTATCGCTATATTAAATAAAAGTGGGGACAAGGGGCAGCCCTGTCTCGTGCCCCTATGTAGAAGAAAATAGCCTGATATTGTCCTGTTGGTTCTAATACAAGCAGTTGGATGTGCAGCCAGATATTGTCCTGTTGGTTCTAATACAAGCAGTTGGATGTGCATAGAGTATACTGATCCAAGTACAAAAAATAGGTCCAAAACCAAACTTATGAATACTTGTGAATAAATATTCATATTCAATGCGGTCGAAAGCTTTATGTGCATCAAGTGACAATAGCACTTCCGGTAGGCATGTTCTGCCTGGTGAGTAAAGTATGTTAAATAGCCTTCGCAGGTTACTCGAAAGCTGCCGTCCAGTAATAAATCCTGTCTGATCATGGTGTATAACAGATTGCATAACAGAATTCAGTCTCGCTGCCAGGACCTTTGCTAATATCTTATAATCATTTGAGAGTAGACTTATGGGATGGTACGAGTTGCATTTTAGGTGATCTTTACCTTTTTTATGTATGACTGTGATTATAGCCTGCATCATGGCTGGCGACAATAATTTTTGTTCTATTGTTTCTGTGAATACTTCTTTCAAGATTGGAGTTAATTTATGTAAAAACTTTATAGAATTAAATTATAAATCCATTCGGTCTGGGCATTTTCCCGCTTTTCATTTGTTTAATGGCTTGCTCAATCTCCACTGTTGATATTGATTGTTCAAGGCTGGCTTTATCCTGTTCACTGATAGTAGGTATTTCTAAATTATAAAAAAATTGCTCACATGGCTCTGATGTGTATAGCTCCTCATAAAAAATTCTAAGCTGATTATTAATGTTCGACTGATCTGTGGTTACTCCATGCAACGTCTGAATTTCTGTTATATAACTAGCTTCGTCGTCTACCTCAATTGGTGGGAGAGTAACTTTTCCCCTTCTCCATACTCACATTCTCGCTGTTTAGATCTAAAATATAACAATTCCTCTGTCTCCGTGGTTAAGGTATCCAATTCTGATTGTAATATTCCAGTAGTAGTGGGAGACAATGAATGTTCCTGGTCTATAGCATTTATCCTTGAAATAATCACATTTCTTCCCTCATTTGTTCGCACTGCGTTTTAATCTCTGTGGCTTGGACCTCCGGTTCGTCTATTTTCAAAAGCAGTTCGGTTTTCAACATCTCACTGAGAATCAGTTCTTGGTTAATCTCCATTATGTTTTCGCTGTCACGCTCTCCGCCATATTATCTTGTTTGCTACGTGCATTGGGCATGTCGGTAAACCTCAGTTTTTGGTCGATTGTTGATTCAAAAGTTTCTTAAATCAGTCCCTCCTCTTTTAATTATGAGAAATCACCTTAATCCGGTCAAGAATATGTTTGTATTTAATTAAATGGGTACAGTTCAGTACGGAGCCTGGCTAAACACGTCTTCACATGTTGCCATCCAAACCGGAAGCTCCTCTCTTAAATATAAAACGTAAATATTGATAATACACATTCTTTTATTGTGTGTGTAAAGTTATGCCGACTCCAAAGAGACGGTACAGTCACTCAAATGTAAAACTCAAGATAAAAATTAAAAACAAAATTGTATATTTGTCTTATACTCTGGTAAGATAACATTGAAGTAATTTCCAAAGAAAACATGAAAAGAAAAACGAAAGATATAAAATTATTTCAAATGGCTTTTACACAAATTCCCCTAATGAACTCAACATCAACAAAAACATACCAATAGAATACTTTGTGTGACACTTCCAATGAAGTTTTAATTTTGACAAATTACACAAAAAGTGTGAAAATACTATTTACTTTAACTATTTATGCTAAAAGTGAGTTAAATGTTCTTCCAAACAGATGATGTTTTTAAGGTTATTAATCTATGGTGTTTTAAATCAACAAATCCTCCTTACCCTAAATCTTAAACCTAAACAGTAGTGCCAGAAAAAGCAAATGTGAGATGAAAAACACAATTAACATCATTTTGTGGTACTTCTGTGACACTTTGGGTTCATGTGTGCATGCTCTTCAGGACTCGTACCCCACTCCTTTACATCACAAATGCAACGCTCTATCAGTTGAGCAAGGTTGACCAGGAGACCAGATTGAGTATTTCCACAACAAAATCCCATTAAACATTGATCATAATTAAGATGTGATTGAAATGACACTGTTTCACAAAACTTACAGAACTCTTCTCTGCATGTACTGTATGTCCACTATTGTACCTTGTTAACAGACAAGCTAAATTGTTTAATGAGAGTGTGAAAAGTGTGTTTTAAGAGAGTCTATTTTCTTAAAAAGTCCAACAGCCATGAATGGGATTGAATGGAATACAAATTGCCTCAATATTCCTGAATGCAGTCACACGCTGTTATAAATCTCCTCCAGCATCAGAGACAAACACCTCCTGATCTCCTCTGATGAGCCGTTCTCCTTGATTACCCATCTGGGAGAATACTTGTATGCTCTTGCATAAGACGACATATTTTCCAGTCGTTCTAATCCGCTGAATGTCATTGTTATTATGTTCATGATGTGACCCTGCTGGGCTCCTTCATTCTGTGAGATGAAAATGATCATGTCAGGTCTGTAGAGACTCCTTGTCCAGTGCTCCTTTGATTACTCTATTGTAGAAAACAGCTGGAGACATCTGTGTTAACCTGATTACCACATATTACTGGAGTGATGATAGTGGAAAATCTGGCTTCCATTTCATTACCACGTCACATTCTCTTAATGACCAATAATCTGGTCATCCACTCAGATTAATCCACGAATAATTTCTTTGTTTGTCAATGCAGAGCAACTATTGCATTTATCAAGCATAATAATAATGCACCCACGGATCTCTTTTGCTTCCAATGCTGCATTCAAATCAGAAAGTCAAGATTTCTGACTTTCTACTTGGAAAATGGCAATAGCCATTAAAAAGTTGTGCAAAAATCAAGACATTTTCTATTTAGAGTTAATCTAGAATACATCAATGAGTCCAAGTTCTTATTTCATATGATAATAAAATCTGTTTAGCAAACATTTACAGAGACAGGCATGTAAAACACGGTAAATGATCGTCATACTTTCTTATTTGTTAATTTCATTATTATTCATAGCGATTCGGATGTATTTTGTACATTTGTATAGATGCTGAAGCGTACAATATGGACGTATTGACAGCATCTAAAATATAAACATTTCTACGTATTTACCATTTTAGAATTTAAAAATCTAATTCTAGAATTAGATTAGATCTAGAATTTAATAAATCTATTATTTTCTAATCTGTGTAGTTAAATTTGTATATTATGTTATAGGTATTGTAGATCCCTTAAACTTAAATGTAACAATGTACTGATATCTAAAATAAGAAAAAAAAATATATATTTAAATAAAAAGTAATGAACTGTGATTGGTCCCGCAGATTTTAACGATAGTTTACCATACAAATGCATGTATTGTCTTGTTAAACACCATTAACTATAAGGTAAATCTTATACTATACACCTATAATGTTTACTTTTTATAGTTACTTTTTACTTAAAACATTTTTATCATAAAATGACATGTTGTCTTGTTCTCTGAACATGGTAAGGTAACTACCGGTTAATCAAGTTTTCTACAGTAGCATTTTTAAAAACAATTTCCCCTATTAAAATTACAAATATTTTTTATAGTGTACCCCTACCCCAAACATAACCACTGAAAACTCCTTTTGTGTCCTACGGCAAACAAAATAAATATAATTAAAAATTATAAATAACTTGTTTATGATTAAACGATAGCAGAAATTTTATTTATTTTATTTTATTTTAAAGTTTAGTTTTGGTTTAAGTGATATAATCCTTTGAAACGAGTTTAATACGGCACCTGAAATCACACAGAACACAATGACACCGTTATAATGTCAAATGAGGTAAATGCAGCAACTGTGTTAAATAAATGAGATGGCATTGAACATTTCATTATTCACACTGATTATAAATACAATAAAATCAACCGATTATTTCAATAAATGCAATATTCATGGATGCATTAAGGATCCATAAACATTTGTCTCTGTCTAAAGATGTTCATAAGTAAAATGACTGTTTTAGATGCTGTCAAAATTGTATGTTTCAGTGTCAGTGCAAACATAAGCAAATATACATGTGCTAGAACCAAACTTTACATAAGAATACATACAAATACAAATGAGATCATGTTGCTCTCTTGATAATTGTACACCTGCGAAACAAATGTGTTCCATAGCATTGTTTATACTCCACTATTCGGTTTGACATTTATCAAAAACACAAATCACTGTTTAGCTGTGCATTCACTGACTGAGCACTGTGCCGCACTGCTTTATTTCTGTATTCTTTTTCTTTTCTTTTATTGCATTTAATAAATTTTTTCTTTAAATCAAATGTATTTCTTACTTTTTATTCTTATTTTCATTTCTAAAGTGATTTTAAAATGGACTTTTCTCTTTATTATTTCTGTGTCAAACACTTTGAATTACCATTGTGTAAGAAATGCACTATATAAATAAACTTGCCTTGCCTTATCTCACATTTATCCAATGCAACTGAACTCCTGCATGTGTTAGCATTCCGCTATGACATCTATGTCAGTGGAGCGCTTTAATGGTTAAAAGTCTGAGATATGAAGTAGAAATATCCCACATACAGAACACACACAAGTACTTGGGAGGAAACAGAGGGGTCAGTGTTTGGCTGGTTAGCATGGGCAGCTAGTGTCTGCTGGCAAAACCTTCTCAATTGACGTCTATTCAAAAGAAGCCCTGTATTTTGATAAAATCAACATCACAGCTCATGCATCGGCAGGATAGTTGCTAATGAAGGGCTTGAGACTGTGCATGTTCTTGTGCAGCATACTGTACATAGATGCTCAGCACTTCATCATGTTTTGAATTACAGGTGGCAAAAGACAGCCGGTTATGACCATGTATGTGGGACAGTACTTTAATGAATGTGAAATGATGTCATTAGCCTCATGTGAACTGCATTGTGTCATCACAGACTGTGCCTGTTATTGTGGGAAGGCTTGCAAATAGACTTAGAGACAGTTGTGATGTAATGTCATTTGTGTGCTATATAAGCAGGACATAGTCTTATTGGTTTAAACAAAGACATGTTACCTTACTGACAGTGGCATTAGTGCAGATTCTAGGACTGTATTTATCATTCAAGAGAAAAGTTTCTCCAAGCTTAGATTTGTCCTACATTTTATTTTTCCCTGTACTACAATACTAAGAAATAGGGCTGGGTAAAAATATTGATCTTCATTTGAACAATCCCAATAACAATTCTTAAAATCAAAAAGATCAACCTTTAACACCATGCACATCCATCAACAATGCGAGTAAATTACTCACATATGTGACTAAAAATGTGGTAAAATGAGTAAAAATTTGTAAAATTTGGATTGACTTGTTCCAAAGACAAGAACCATGCAATCCATTTGTCATTTAATAATGTCTCTTTAATATCCTTTCTGTTCTTTACAGTCAGTTGTTGAGCAAAAACATTTAATTCTAATCACACACAGCATGGATGCGGTAAAGAAGCCATTCGACACTGTCGTTAATATGCGCTCGACCAAAACACTTCTGTGAGACGATCACTGAACTGACGCTATTCTTAAAGAGACAGTACTGTTTTTAACATGTGTTCAACAAATCAATGTATATAGTACAATCATGCATTTAAACAACAAACATGTAACTACACTGGTGGCCAAGTCTGTTTCAGAAGGAAATTGGTACTTTAATTCACCAAAGTGGCATTCAACTGATCACAAAGTATAGTCAGGACATTACAACTGGCTCTAACAAGGACAGAAAGAGATGTGGAAGGCCCAGATGTACAACTAAACAAGAGGATAAGTACATCAGAGGCTCTAGTTTGAGAAATAGATGCCTCACATGTCCTCAGCTGACAGCTTCATTGAATTCTACCTGCTCAACACCGGTTTCATGTACAACAGTAAAGAGAAGACTCAGGGGTGCAGGCCTTATGGGAAGAATTGCAAAGAAAAAGCCACTTTTGAAACAGAAAAACAAAAAGAAAAGGTTAGAGTGGGCAAAGAAACACAGACATTGGACAACAGATAATTAGAAAAGTGTTATGGATCTTAACCCCATTGAGCTTTTGTGGGATCAGCTAGACTGTAAGGTGTGTGAGAAGTGCCCGACAAGACAGCCACATCTATGGCAAGTGCTACAGGAAGTGTGGGGTGAAATGTCACCTGAGTATCTGGACAAACTGACAGCTAGAATGCCAAGGATCTGCAAAGCTGTCATTGCTGCACATGGAGGATTTTTTTGCTGAGAACTCTTTGAAATAGTTTTTTTTTTTTTCACATTGTAATAGTAATTTTTCACATTATTAATGTCCTGACTATACATTGTGATCAGTTGAATGCTGAATTGGTTAATAAATGTACCAATTTCTTTCCATAAGAGCAAAATCTGAACATTATTCCAAACTTTTGGCTGCCAGTGTATATGCAATATGATAAATGCAATTCCAAGATATTCTATTTATTACATGTATACATGGATTTGTACATTTTTTAAAAAGCTAAAATGTGACCAAAATGATTAAAATAATCAAATAAATGTATTGGTTAAAATTTGTCTAAGATCCTGTGCTGACCAGCTGGTCCCCAGCTTCACACAGATCTTCAACAGATCACTGGAGCGGTGTGAAGTTCCCTGCTGCTTCAAATAATCCACCATCATCCCTGTCCCAAAGAAACCCAAAATCACAGGACTTAAAGACTACAGACCCATCGCTCTGACGTCTGTGGTCATGAAGTCATTTGAGAGACTGGTGTTGGCCCACCTGAAGGACATCACTGGACCTTTTCTGGATCCCCTGCAGTTTGCTTATCAAACTAACAGGTTTGTGGATGATGGGACTGCATTACATACTGCAACATCTGGACAGACCAGGGACTTATGCAAGGATCCTATTTGTGGGCTTTCAACAACATCATCCCTGCTCTCCTATGGAATAAATTAACACAGCTCTTGGTTCCCACCTCTATCTGTCAGTGGATCACCAGCTATCTGACAGACAGGCAGCAGTTAGTGCGAATGGGGAAATTCACCTCCAGCACATGAACGATCACCACTGGTGCCCCCCAAGGATGTGTGCTCTCCCCACTACTCTTCTCCCTGTACACAAATAACTGCACCGCCAGGGACCCCTCTGTCAATCTCCTAAAGTTCGCAGATGACACTACAGACATCAGCTTCGTCCAAGATGACGATAAGTCTGCATACAGAAGGGAAGTTGAACTGCTGGCTGTCTGGTGCAGTCAAAACATCCTGGAGCTGAACACGCTCAAAACAGTGGAGATGAAAGTGGACTATAGGAGGAACACCCCAACATTGACCCACCTCACCATTCTGAACAGCACTGTGGCAGCAGTGGAGTCATTTGGGTTCCTGGGCACTACCATCTCACAGGACTTGAAGTGGGACATCCACATACACTCAGTTTTGAAAAAGGCCCAGCAGAGGTTATACTTCCTTCACCAGCTGAGGAAGTTCAACCTGCCACAGGCGCTGCTGATACAGTTCTACTTAGCAGTCATGGAGTCTGTCCTCTGCACTTCAATATCTGTCTGATTTTGTTCAGCTACCAAGTCAGACATTAGAAGACTTCAAAGGACAGTTCGGACTGCTGAAAGGATTATTGCCGCTCTCTTACTCACCCTCTAAGAACTGTACTGTGAGTGAGGAAAAGGGCTGGTAAAATCACTCTTGACCCCATTCATCCAGCACACTGCTTTTTCTAACTGTTGCCATCTGGCCGGCACTACAGAGCACTGAGCACCAGAACAGCCAGGCACAGGAACAGTTTTTTCCCTCAGGCTATCCACCTCATGAACAGTTAAAACTGCCCCCAAATACTTTCCTTTTTATCAACACAACCATGTGCAATATTCAATCGATCCATTCCTACTTATATCCATATTTCTTTTATATTCTTTAACATATCCTACCTCTTCTTCAATACATTACATCACCTCCACATAACTGTATATCTGTATATAAAATGTTATTGCACTATTGTATATTTCTCTATTTTTTTTCTGTTATATCTTATTTTTTATTAAAAAACATGTATGTCACTATATGTATATATGTTTAAATGTATATGTTTGTATGTATATACATTGCATTCTCTTGCACAGGAAGCTTCTGTCACCATGACAAATTCCTTGTGTGTGTAAGAATATTTGGCAATAAAGCTCATTCTGATTCTGATAAATAATTTATCGTAAAAATTATTATAAAATTAGTCAAATTAATATTTTTATAATGTACAAAGTTATAAGGTGCCCTGTACAGTATAATTAACAGTATTATCTGGGGGGGGGGGGGTTATGGGAAATATGTATCTATACCCAGCCCAACTAAGGAACTTAATTTTTATTGTTCTCAAGAAAATAATCCATGCAAAACTCAACTCCATGATGCTAGAGTGATGTAGGTGTTTGTCAGTGGATTACTATGTGGTTGCTAGGGTGTTCTGAGTGGTTGCTAGGTGGTTGCCTACTGGACCATGTCAAAAAAGTCCTACACCCTCAAGTCTCTATGATAATCTGGTCTCCAGATCCTTCTATGTAA
Organism: Myxocyprinus asiaticus; assembly: GCF_019703515.2. NCBI lineage: Eukaryota > Metazoa > Chordata > Actinopteri > Cypriniformes > Catostomidae > Myxocyprinus > Myxocyprinus asiaticus. The sequence goes on from NC_059379.1 coordinate 40,730,984, forward strand.
GTCTATGTTTTTTTTTTTTTTGCCTATTTTATTGTTCATCAAGTGAAAATTGTAGGGCTACCCCCAACCAAAGATTTTCCTAGTCGACTAGTATTCGTTAGTTTAAGCCATTAGTCGACTAGTTGTCGCACGTTTATGATATTAATTTAATTACTTAAATATATATTTTTTGGGGGCATCAGAAAATGGTTTGAGTTCCAGGGCTTAGGGAGAATGTTATAAGTAATATTGTATATAATATTATAAGTAGAAATACTAAACCGTAATAATGAGCCTTTAAAATATAAATTTTACATGCGCACGCATGAAGCGAGCTGTAGCGATACCGGCAAAAGTGGTAATGATTCTGAATGTGTCAGAAAATCCAGCAAGGAGACTGTCTGAACATTTAGTTAATTTATAGAGAGCAGAAAAAATGGCGGACGGTCGTTGGAGTTAGACGTGTGTGTGTCTCGCTCCCGCTCCAGTGTATTCTTTGTGCTTACTTTCAGACTCCCCTGTACTTTTGTTTCATTTCTACTCAGACAGAAAAAAAGTGTTTTTATGCCTTCACCATGGCCTCTAAACTGTCGAAGCAACATAAGAAGGATACTAAATCTGATGCTTCAGCAGACGACGCCGCTGAACTCAAAATGGCAGCAATTGGGGGCCTGGGTAGCTCAGCGAGTAAAGACGCTAACTACCATCCCTGGAGTTCGCGAGTTCGAATCCTAGGGTGTGCTGAATGACTCCAGCCAGGTCTCCTAAGTAACCAAATTGACCCGGTTGCTAGGGAGGGTAGAGTCACATAGGGGTAACCTCCTCATGGTCACTATAATGTGGTTCGCTCTTGGTGGGGCACATGGTGAGTTGTGCGTGGATGCCGCGGTGGATGGCGTGAAGCCTCCACATGCGCTATGTCTCCACATGATAAGATGCGCGGGTTGACAGTCTCAGACATGAAGGCAACTGGGATTCGTCCTCTGCCACCCAGATTGAGGCGAGTCACTACGCCACAATGAGGACTTAGAGTGCATTGGGAATTAGGAATTCCAAATTAGGGAGAAAAGGGGGAGAAAAAGAAAATGATAAAAAAAAAATGGCAGCAATTGCTAAGCTACTAGAACAGCTTAGGCAAGCCCTCTCTTCGGACTTCAAAGCTACCATTTCATCACTGAAGGTCAAGATGGATCTGATTCAATCCACCATTTCAGACCATACCCACAAGATTACCTCGCTTGAAACTAACGCTAACGTAACCGACGAGAGTCTACTCACTCTATCAGAAAGTAATGCTAAGCTACAATCCAAAGTCACCGACCTTGAGTCGTGCAGCCGCCAGAACAATATAAGAATAGTCGGCATACCAGAATCGATTGAGGGCCCTCGTCCGTCCTCCTTTTCTCAATTGCTGTCTGACGTATTTGGCATAGATGTCTTCTCATCCCCTCCAGGGATTGACAGAGCCCATAGAACTCTTGCCGCCAAACCAGCGACAGGTGAGAAACCAAGAGCGGTCATTATCCGGCTTCATTGCTATCAACAGAAGGAGCTAATTTTACGTGAAGCCAGGGCTAAGAGAGGCAACCTAAAGTACCAGGGCAACCCGATCGCAGTATTTGAAAATTATGCACCTGAGGTTGCAGCGCAAAGAGTCAAACTTCGGCACATCATGGCAGCTCTCTACAAACTGAGAAAGTGGCCTTCTTTACTTTTTCCAGCGAGACTGATCATCAACACACAGGATGGAAATAGGAAGGTTTTCACTTCGCTGGCAGAAGCAGAGGACTTTATATCATCGACTCATGCTGGCTCTCTTCCGGAAAAGGGCTCCGTTCACTTCACTGACTGTGACGAAGGATTTGTTTTCCTTGGCTCGTGCCGGCTCCATTTGGTAAAGATGCTCCACTCATTCTGTTGACTGATACTGAGGACTTTATTTCTGCTGGTATGAGAGACTTTATGGCAGTTCTTTTATGCAAGAAAGCGCTGATCAACCAGTTGGTGGAGACAGAGGATTTTTTTTCCATTGAAACATTTTTCCCTGTAAGGAAGTTTGATACCATGTTTTGTTCTGGTTCTGGTTATATTTATTGTTTCTGGGAGTTTCAGTTTCAATATATTGTAGTGGGAGTCGAGACCCAGTAAGTTTTTTACAAAGCATGTTTTGTTTGGATTGTTATGTTGTTCTGGGATTGTTTCCTTAAGATGGGTGGGATATTCACATGTATTAGTATTAGGTTTTTTTTCTTCTCCAAATTATTACAGATCATAGCTCCAATGTCACTATACCATTTGAATGACTAACATTACTAAGCCCAAAGGTGGGGGGCTAAGACTCATATCCTGGAATACTAAGGGGATGAATGCAGGTATCAAAGCTGGTAAGATCTTATCTCATCTACAACATCTCAAGGCTGAGACTGTGTTTTTACAAGAAACACACTTGCGTACAGCGTATTTTCCATAATAAAAGGGTATGGATGGGCCATTTATTCCACTTCAAATTTTATCAAAGAGCCCTTGGGGCTGCCATCAATATCCGCAAATCGGTTCGGTTTCGAACCGGGCACCACTATGTCTGACTCGAATGGGCATTTTGTCATAGTCACAGGTAGGCTCTATAACACTCCAGTCATTCTTGCTTCCATTTATGCCCCTAACTGGGACAACGACGAGTTTTTTATTAAATTATTTTCTAGCCTACCAAGCGTTGGCAACCATTATATTATTATAGGTGGAGACTTTAACCTAGTACAGGATGTTTCATTAGACAGATCTTCCTCTAAAAAAATTACTCTGTCTAAATCAGCCAATGTAGTACTTAATTATTCTTCTCAGCTAGGTCTCTCGGATCCTTGGAGATTTAAGAATCATCAAGGTAAAGCCTTTTCATGCTTTTCCCATGTTCACCATACTTTTTCTAGGATCGATTTCTTCCTACTGGATAATAGATTATTAAGTGACATTGTAACTTGTACATATCGACCCCTGGTTATTTCTGATCATGCCCCTGTATTTGTCGATCTTCCTGTAGTCACATGTCCATACCTTTGAGATTTCCTACCTTTAGATTGTCAGATGATACATTTACAGATTTTATAAAGTCTCAAAGTGATTTTTACTTTGAACTCAATCAAATCCCTGATATTAGTTTGGATACTCTATGGGAGGCCTTTAAAGCCTTTATTCGGGGGCAAATAATATGTCACATTTCATATCTGAGGAAGTTGAATGTCTCTAAGCTAGCCAGTTTATCAGACGAATTGCAGGACTTAGACACGATTTATGCCTCTTCCCCTTCTCCCTCCCTATACACTAAACGATTACAATTACTTTCAGAACATGATTTGCTCAAGACGAGTGTGATTACTAGGCAGCTCCTATAGAGTAGGCAGCATTTCTTGAAGCAAGCCTTGCTGAGGGTCTGGGTGACTCCATTACTGAATCAGAAATATTGGATGTGATTAGATCCATGCAATCCAACAAATCTCCGGGTCCAGATGGCTTTACAACAGAGTTTTATCAAACTTTTAGGTCTTGCCTATCTCCTGTGTTAACAGCATTATATAATGGTTCCTTTAAAGTGGGTTATCTCCCATCAACCCTTACTGTAGCCTCCATCTCCCTTATTCTTAAAAAAGAAAAAGACCCTGTGTTGTGTGGAAGTTACCGGCCAATTTCCCTTTTAAATCTTGACTTCAAAGTCTTATCCAAAATTTTGAGCCTCCGCCTTCAAAAGGTTTTACCTCTTTTCATTTTAATTACCTCTTCTATCCTTCAATTTCCCAAGTCAAAAGACGGCCTGGCCCTTCTGAATTTCCAGCATTATTACTGGCCGTGTAATATCAGTAAGGTTCTATACTGGAATAATCCCCACTTATCCAATGATTATCCGCCCTGGGTCCACGCTGAAATTTCTTCAACTAAATATGATTTACGTTCTGTTCTAAGTTCTCAGCTCCCCTTGGTTGTCAACAGAATTGCGTCGAATCCTGTCGTTTCGAATTCACTCAGAATTTGGACCCAGTTTAGGAAATCCTTCAGACTACTTAGAGCTTCCATACATATGCCTATTTTGAATAACCATGTTTTTCCACCATCTAGTTCAGATGCTGAATACTGTACATGGGCATGCAACGGTCTTCTCACAATCAAGGATTTGTACGAAGATGGGGTGTTTTCATCCTTTTCAGCTTTGTCTACCAAATTTAATTTATCCAATATTCATTTATTTAGCTTTTTTCAGACCAGACATTTTGTACAGAAATTGTTCCCTCATTGTCAATCTATGCTGTCCAGCCAAATTACCAATAAAAAAGATTGGAAATTTATAAAGAGAAATGCACATTAAGTTAAACATGCAGTAAGCGGGGTACTAATTTAGCTTCCCCACTCCCCACGAACACTTGGATAAGCCTAATAGCGCATATTTATCTAGGTTATCTAACGTTAGAGCGAGCGACCATGCTAAGTGGCTAACGTCAGGCTACTTTCATGTTTCAAATGATAAGCCATGTTTGAGGTCGATGAATGATAGGCAAACGTTTGCCTGCAGAGTTTGCATGTGACCTTCTTGGGGTCATCCTTTACCCTCTTGAAATGATCCCACACTTTGGATTTCCTGCCCGACATAATTAATTACCGCATGGACCAGCCGTGTAAACGATCATGTCTGTCCATCACTGACTGTGTGACTTCGCCACTTCCTGTGGAGTTTTTTTTTTTCTGCGACCAACCATCCAATCAAAACCTGGTTGACCAAGACTCTTCTCATCGACTAACGTTTTTTTGACTATTAGGGGGCAGCCCTAGAAAATTGTAGTCTAAAAGTAGTTTCTCCTTAACAAGTCACACAAAATGAGGTATCACACATGTCCATAGCATAAATGGTGCAGGCCGAGTTACACATCAAGGTTTAACACTATGGGTTTGTTCAAATCTCTAACGTTCAGTATGAGCAATAGTAATGTGAAGCTTGTCTTAGCAAACGCCTCTAAGATGCTTTAACTGTGGTCACAGGGGGCCATAAAAATAACTGTAAAGTGAACAAATTCAGTAATGTAATATCTGGCAACCAATAGTTGCAGTCTTGTCCCAGTCAATGGGGTGAACTTAAAGCACACCTACTCTCTGATGATTTTTCTACATCAGCAGCACCTTGCCTGATCCCAGAACTGCTGTGTCGAAACAAAATTATTCCGAGTTTTTCCATGCTGTTCTTCCTACACTACATGCTACTGGCTGCGATTGTCTCGTGGTATGCATTTCCCCCTTGAATGCAAACTCAGCACTTGAGGAAAACCGTACAGTAAGTGTGTGTGTGTGTTTTGGCTTGACTGCAGCATAACAGACTTCTTCATCTAATGTTTGATAGAGTCTCTTTATGCTGTCATTTCTGCAGGCAAATTCACTAAACATTTGCACTAGCTACTTTTGCATTTCAATGCAAAAACTTGCATCTTATTCGATAACCTTGTGCAATCCAGTTTAAATTCTGATCTCTTGTATCCATTCACTCCAGAACTGATGTCTGTCAGCAATTAAAGCCAATCCCTGTTTTTTGATCAGGGGATTTTCAAAGAATGATGTCACGCATATGTCCTCCATAGATCATTTGGGTGTACAACAATGCAAAAGTGTTTGCGCATACCCTTATTCCCGTCATTACAAGGGCGTTGACACCATTTAAGGGTGTTTCTTCAATTACCAGCACTTTCATGTCCCAAGGGTTGATTTTTATTAAAACTAACAGATTTCAACTTTTTTTCTTTTTGTTATATGAAAGTCTCATTAAAACTGACATGGAAACTTTTCACCAGGCCTTCATCATTTAGTTTTTGGTACTTTTCAAATGTATTTTATGTAGAGATTTGACTGTTTTAACACTGTCCCAGACCAAGACTTTTAATATTAAACCATGAAGATCCATAATAAAAATAATTATTTCATGGTTCTCTGGAATACTCTATTTTGATCGGTCAATGGCGCCACCTAGCGGTCTGATATTTCTGAGTAACAACCGCACAAATCATGGATTAAGACAAATCAGACCGCTCATCCGGGTATTGTGAGTCATCTTTCCTACTTCTCGGATCACGATGCGATCTCAATAATTTCAACTCAAATCAATGTTTTTGTGCATTTATTTATTTGGCAAGTAGTCTTGTAATAAGCTGGATTATGGCAGTCAGACAGTAATTGATTCTAAAATAAACATCAACCGAACTCTGACACAAACCGGAGTTGGATTTCAGCTGTTCAGTGATTTATTTCTTCTCACATAATGACATAATTTCAACTCAAATCAATATTATATGTCCATGTATTTATTTATCTGGTTAGTAGCCATGTAATAAGCGGGATAATGTAAAGTCAGAGGTTGTTATCGCAAAATAAACCCCTTCAGGGTGATACAAGAGTCCTCTGCTCCACTTGGGATCCTGATCACCCTGTCGGGATTTATTTTGCTATAACATCCGGCTGACTGTACATTATCACTTATTAAACTATGACTTGGACATTTATGTTTATTAATGAAAGGAGTGTTAATTGGGACTTGATGAATTTAAAATGAATGATTAATGATTTTCATCAAAACTTGCAATGAGTAATCCAAAACTAATACAAAAATAATTAGATTAGATAACCCTAAAAGTGAAATTTAAGAATTTAAGATTTTGTTACTGATTACAATTTTAGTCATGTATTTATGTAATCCATACACCGGATTACATTTCAGAGGTAAACTTTCCAACACTGAATAGAATATTTTTATTTGCCGTTATTCCTAATCAAGTTAGTCAAATTATCTATTATAATAAGAATATTTAATATTATTATTAAATATTATTTGCTGTGTGTATACACAAAATACAAGCTATGAAACTGACCTCGGCAAGACAAAGGAGTCTGACACTTTATTCCAAAAATGTTTAAAATGTAATTTCCATCACATAATTTCCATGCTGATGAAAAAGACATTTGTCCATAAAAAATAACATGTTGAGATTAATGAATGGAGAAATGAAAGGAAATATTAAATTAAGGCAAAAGTGTGAAAAGTGTGTTTTAAGGGCCAAAATTGCCTACAGTAAATTTATAACTTGTATTCAATTAAAAATGTGTGTCAAGTAAAAGACAACCTCTCATAGACTGTAAATTTTGACCTAGATGTGGATCCTCAGACAATATGTTTGTTAGATAAAGTCCAGCTTCAGGAAGTCCAGATGAAGATTACATCATGAGATGTGTTACTGTAATAGCTTTGAGGAGAAACAGAGTTTTGGCTCCAGATCTTAGATGAGCTTTGAGCTGAATTGTGCCTCACACACACATACACACACACATACACACTAGGCTGTATAATGCTATTTTTGGCCAGTCAAACTGTGACTGGAACAAGGGAGAGGTGATAAACTACTGAGCCAAAGGAAATACGTAGAAAGCTGCGTTGCGTGGATTTGCACGAAAGCACCAGGCTTGATTTGGAAATCATTATGTCCAATGACATAAAGGCCCGCTTAAACCTCATTAACCATGTTCAGGTCAGTTAAGGCTTGTTCAGCGTGACAAAAAATGTTGTGTAGATTAAAGCTCTTTTCCGAAACTTAGTGAGCCGCTTTGCTGTCTGTTGCCTACATAGGCAGCTCCTTTCTAAGGCATCATCTGAACTGAAATGGAACCTTATTAGTGACTGATTTGGAGCACTCTACACAGCTGGCAACTGTGCACACCACACAAACTACTCATGAGAAGCATACACGAGACTGGAGTCACAACTGATTTCAAATGAGTTCACTGTTAGCATGTTGCTAAGCTAATAACGCAACACTCTAATAAGTATAAAATACATAGCATACACTAATATTGAGTAAAATATTTATTTTAAATAGACTGCACTTTTTTTATCAAAAGTTGTCAGTATTGTATTAAATATTAGTATATTTACAGTCCAGTGTTGTGGAGTAGTTGACTAAAAGCAGCGACGCTACTAACTTAACCATGTGTTTCAGTAGCGTGACAGTAGTTTCAGTAGTTCGGCTGTTTTCACTATATAGTGTCACTTTTCCAGTAACGAGCTTCATTTTCCAGCGAGTAGCGCTGTATCATCACAAAACACTTCATTTGTCACATTATATTGTGAACGCATCAATTGAGTTGAGTGAATCAAACACACTTACCTGAAACATCCTCTCTCTCTCTCATGTAGCGCTGGGAAAACTGAATTATTTGAAGTTAAATATTTTATTGTATTGCTGCTGTTTATCACTATATTTCGATTCAGTTATAGAAAATAGTGTGTTTTCTAGTTTATTAGTGTATATTAAATATACATTTATGTTGTCACCCTATTTGTTTAACCATTACTAAAGCTAATCATGGTTTTACTATAGTAATAGTGTAGTAACTATAGTTAATTTTAAAGTTACTGTGGTTTTACTACAAAAATCGTGGTTAATTTTTGTAAGGGAATGTCACACTAGTTAAATATATAACCATCCGATGATGTTCCTGAATTCTGCAATCTTTAATATAAAAAATATTATCTGTTTTTTTAAATAGCTTCAATATGGTTAGCCACTTTTTGTTAGTAGCTTGTAGATTAGCTGTAACTATTAGTGTAATTGTTTTTTTAAAGAGTAGTTTGACTGTAGTTTAATTTGTGGCATTTGTGTCATAAAGTTGATTACCACTTGAACCTGCAGTGGCCTACAACTTCTCAGTTACCAACATCTAGAGTTCATAAACCCAAAATTGCAATCTACATTTATATACATCAACGTGGAAAGAGATTTGAGCAGTGAATTCTACTCATACTCCATAGCTCTCCAACTTTAAGGTATTTTCGGACTATGATGTCCAAGAAATACCATATAGGTAGGCAGTAATATATATAATACCAAAAAATGCTGTCTAGGAAGCAGTGCCGGTCCTACCCCATTTGGCACCCTAGGCGAGACCCTCCAGTACCCCCCCCCCCCCCCAATAATAAATAGGTATCACTATATATAGGAATAACTTTACATTAAAGTGCACATAAACCAAGTCAAGTGGTCTAAAAAAAAAAAAAAATAAAAAAAAAAAATGGCACACTGCCCTAAAGATCTATGAGTATTTCACAGCAGGCACATTTATAGGCTTTCATCATTACTGGGGAGTCTGGGGCCCATCACGTACACAATCTATTGTAATTATTTATTTTATTTATTAATTTAGCAAAAACAGCACCAACGCATTCATTTCTGGTGATTTTGGGAGCATCATTTGAACATTTTCTTTAGTAGCCTATATATATTGTGTAGCATTAATAAATAGACTAAAAACATATTGTCACCTTTTCACATTACACAGCACAAGATGAAGTTTATCAAAGTTACCTTTCTCAAAAGCCTGCTGTGGCAGTATCTAGGTAGGCAGCTAACTAGGTTTTGAGACTAACCTCCGGAAAAAGCCATCTAGTAGCTATGCTCCACAATGCCATCTTACTGGCACCACACTGTTATGAGACTACAATCCCTAAACATGCTATTTAGGCAGTGCAATAGTTTTCTGTTCTCTTCTGCTTCTTCTTTGACTATGATGATGCCCAAAAATGCTGACTGAGATAGGAAGCAAATTAGGATTTTAAAGTGTAAATAAAGGCAGCGCAACATGCAGTCTAACCTTTCCCGCAGGCGCCTCTCTGGATGAAGATGATGGGCGGCTGCAGGAGCTTTTGCGCCCGTTTACTGACTCTCTTGAGCTCGCAGATGTTCCTGTAGGACACCCCGTCACTGCCGCACACGGGCTCCGGGCTCTTGCACACGCACACGCCGCTCTTTGCTCTCCTCCGCACGGTGGCCGTGGCTCCGGTCCCGTCAGACACGGCACACTCCAGACCCTCTCCACATTCCGGGTCTCCCAGCTTCCCCGTGCCGCCGCAGGGCTCGCCCTCGCCGGACGCGCACACCGGGCAGCAGTCGCACTGGTCGAGGAGGTCTCCGGCCAGACAGTCGGCCGGTACGGGCGGACACAGACTCTTGTCGCAGCGCTCCGGACAGCCGATCACATAGCGCTTGGAGATCCGCGCGTCGCACAGCAACGGCACCAGAATTAGACAAGAGCAGATAACCGATAGACGCATCATTATTATTATTCTGTAATAACTGATTAACTGTTTTACTACTCCTGCGACTCTTATATCTCTTCAAGTCGAGAAGCGAAAGAAGTCACCGGACAAACAGAACTTGAGTCAGTGTTGCTTTATAAAGCCTGAGGAGAATAAACACGATCGCTGATTGATTGAGTGTGCATGACGTCAGCGATATGGGCGGGACGAAGCGCATAGATAAACAAGCAGGCCACGCCTCCAGCATGTGTCTAAATATTATGATAATAAATCCCATGCACACCCTAGAGGCCTGTACCATGGATAGTCAGGTAAGTTTTAGTGTAGTTTCTTCAGGTTTTATGTACCATGAATGTTGGTCGGCTTTTAGCGGTGTTCATCACCATAGTAACTTACACTACACGGGTTACCTGCTCCATAACAGGTGCTGAACCAATCAACTATCTCTGACGCAATCACTCCCCTGTGTCTCTCAAAGCACACTTCACAAATAACATCTTAGAAATCCACTAAATTGACTCTTCCTTTGAGAATCTAGATGTAGATTTTCAGCAGATAGAGTGTTGCTTTTCATTTACCCTCTTTATCCACAGGGGTGAATGCCACTCAAACCCCTTCTTTCTTTCATCAGATGAACATACAGTATTTTACCTGAAGTTATAATAATATAAGCAGTACACAAAATACGTCTTTTATTAAAAGAACAAATACGTCTTATTATTGCATGCCAATTTTTGGTATTCTGTATTGATTACCCTAAATATATATATTGTTCAGTTTTATTTCTTAAAGACAATGGCATTTTACCCAAAATAAGATTTTCTGGATGTATTTCTACTGTGCAGTTAAATATTAAATGAACTATTAATAATGTTATGAAACATCTCATTTGTATCTTCCAAGCATATCCCCTTCAAACACTGGATTGAGTATTATATGATACTTCTTCCCAGTCTTGCTGACTCATTTTTATTTATAATTCATCCTCCCACACACATATCATTTAATTCAGAGTGTCCTGTACATCTCTTTCAAGTGCACTCTTTAAAATTCCTAACATTTTTATTGGATTAGTTGTAGTTATTAATGGATGCATTTCCTTTTTTATTTCTTTTACTTGAACTTCTGTTAATAAATATCATCTTACCTAAATGTGAATTTGGAAGCTCATATTTTTTGCTAGGTTTGAAAAGGTATCCATTCCTTCATCAGTGAACAGTTGCTGATATCTGCCCAAAACTTCAATGTATTATCTAATCTATTGGGCATGAAATCAGGATCTTTCGCAATTTCTTGTAAATTAACTATATCTTTCTTCATTTTATTATTTGTCTTTTTTCCCTAACCAAATTCTAAAAGTACAATTAATACAAATATGATCTATTGATTTAAATGCGTTGCTTTATTTGGGGATGAACTGGGTTCCCACATTTGATACATTTCCATCTTCCATCTTTAGATTCTTCAGTCATCTAAATCAGTATAGACTGAATTTGGGCAGCTTTATAATAATTTATTAAATTTGGGAATTCTAGTCCTCCAAGCCTTTTTGACAACTTAAGAATTTTAAGACTAATTCTAGGTTTCCTGTTATCCCATATATATTTATAAAGTAGTTTATTCCATTGTCTAAAAACACTTTTTTGATATAATAACTGGTAGATTTTGATTCATCTTTATAGTCTCTATTTGTTTTGTAATCGATAGTAGCCTATATTTATTTGTAATATTTTTGAATTATATATACATTTTTTAATTCAAATAAATATAAAAGCTTTTATATTTAAATCAATGTAAATAAGCTTGTGTGTTCTTGTTGATATACAAGCTGTTTTATATAATTTTTTATCACATTAAGAATTAGTTTGCAGCAGTCCTCTTGAACTCTCTTAGCAGCCGCTGTTTCTTCTTGTTGTGTAAATGTCTTTAATTGCTTCATAATTGTACAGTTATCCCATGTACTGTGTAAATCAAGTGTTTTAATTCTTCATGATTTCATGCTGAACTCTTGAGCAGTGGAAATGCATTTTCATTTTTTAAATATTTTTAAAACAATGTCTTGTGCACAGTTTATGTTATTTTCATAATCATCAGCTTTCAGCAGAGAGGTAAATCCCACTAAGTCTCTCACGAGAAGTGAATCATGTTCTCTCACATGATTGGTTGTGCGCTGCAAACGTCACTCATTCATGTGCACGAGTGCGTAATCTAATCTTAAAGTCAGGATGGACGCCTGAGTTGACAGAGAAAGTTGATGAGCTGCATCATGGGACCAGTTAAGCCTGAAACCCTGAGTGCCCTCATGGTACAGGCCTCTGCTGAGAGGAATACAGTCATATATGATGTCAAAGAAACACCAATTCACGATCTTATGAATCAACATGTGAAATGTTGGTTTGAAACAGCCCTGAGTCTTTAAATAAATTCATTTCTTCTTCTTTTTTTTCTTCAATTACAGTAGTAGTAATATATTTAAAAGTTAGAAATATAAAAAAAAAGATGAACACTTGTATCTAGGCCTGTGTTACATATATTTGTATGTATTTAATATATATACTGTGTGTGTGTGTGTGTGTGTATATATACATATATATATATATATATATTGGTGATAACATATTGCATATATTATTTATCAACATTATTTTTACAGTGTGATATATTAAACTATCACCACTTTATTTTAACACAAGTAAATTGTTTGTGTTCAATAAGGAGCAAAAAAAAAAAAAGCGGCGCATTTCTTCTTTCTGCTGTGAAACTCAAAAGGCGATCAGAATGTCAGGGCTTCTGTTTTCCGAACGAGTAAAGAGGACAAAAATAGCACTTTAAAAGTACAATAAAAATATTAAGATATTAAAATAGATGAAAAAAAGATGTTTTTTTTTTTTTTTTGTTCCTTTAAACACGTTATTCCTACTGTAACTATTAAAAGAATTGGTCCCATGTAACTGTTCAAATATTCAGTAATATAAGAAACAAAATGATTAGTTTGATTTACTTTGAGCTGGCTATTATCATTTCTTACATTTATTATAACTTCCCGATTGGGATGTGTCTTGTTAGTGGTGTTTGCTCAGGCTCACATCACTATGACTATTGCTGATATTTTTCAACAATTTGAACAAACCCCCAACTGCAAGTATTAAACTTTGGCACGTTACTCATCCTGATTGTGCAGGAGGAGGGGTGTGCTGTTACTTCATGTGATGACACTTTTATTGTTCAACTAGTGGATGATAAAAAGGACATAAAAAAATGCCCCATTACTTTCACTTCAAGTATAGATTGATCTGTCCTGCCGAGTGTTCCCATTAGTGTCAGTGTTCCTGTGGAGCTCGTGTTTGTTGAAGTTACTGTTACCAGTGTCTCCTCTCTCGAGTATTTTCAGTGGAGATCTGAGGGTGGGAATGATATGATGTCATCACCTGACTGAATTCTGGCAAAAACATGCTTTTGTTAGTACAATGTCACACAGTTACATCTACCGCAGGGATTACATCTAATTTGCAGGAATAATGTTTGCTGGAGGAATGTCATTACATAACAGTACTGTGACACTTCTCCTCTGATCATGTTTGATTTGATGTGATGTACTGTATATCCTTAAAAAAAATGCACTGTTAATAAGTGGCAGGATTGTACAAGTTTTAACAGTAATTATAACATTTTCTGTTATAAGAAATTACTGAATAAAATAACCATTGCACTGCATTGTGGGATAATAGAGTAAATAGTTAATTACCATAATGGTAATTAGTGTTATCTCTGACAGATATTTTGGACCTGAGGACACTTTCAGACCTTTGTTCCAACCAAGCAGACCAAAACATGTGAGCAAACTGTGCCCTCATTGGTGTGCTGTTCTGGGGTTTAGATGGATGTAGGCAGTATACCAGTAAAAATGTGTCAGCCAGTACATATTGCTGGTAGGTGTGCAAACACTCTTATTGTATTTCAATTAATTTAATTAGTCTGATCATAAATGACAATATGTGTGTATTACAGAAATACTGTAGTCTTGATGAATTAAGGTGGATGGGGTTATTTGCAGTCCTGTTCTGGTGAAACTTTAAAGAGGTGTGTAGGCCTATAGTAAAGAATACAAATACTTTGTTAGTGTACTCATTATAAATATTTCTGTTGATTTTCATTTATAATTCATTCCATTTTGACAAGAAAACGAACACTTTACTCCAATACATTTCTCCAGACCCTTTTATTAGTTTTATGACTGAACACCAAAAAAAAAAAAAAAAAAAAAAAAAAAAAACAGCAGCAAATATAAACTGTATGTGGTTCAGTTTTCACCCTCACTAAATACGAGAGGTTTAGAGTACAACATCATCATGCTTTGATGTTTATGAGGTCAAGAGGCATGTGCAGTTTACATACTCAATGAAGCCTGCAAACTTAAAAAGAAAACGGATGTGACCATTGATCAGCTTAAAAAATCTCAAGGAGGCTTTATAATATATAGTATTCCAAGTCTTATGAAGCAATATGATCATTTTGTGTGAGGAAAACCCTATTATGACATCATAGATCTACCATTATGACATCATAAAGATCCCATTGTGACATCACAGATGCCCCATAATGACATCATAGAGGTACATCTTAATGGATTATGAATGTGATTCAGTTCATTATTGATCATTTTTTAAATATGAGTAACGTGAGAAACTCCACCCCTGAGTCTCTGTGACATTCTAGTTACTAAAAATGTCTCAGGTCCCTTTTTCAGTGTTCCATCGTGTTGTGGACCATTTACAGTACATGTCAAATCCACATAAATTCAAGACATAAACAGTACAAACTAAGTGTATTTCAGTTGTGGCTACAGTATATTTCTTCTCATTTACTTTGTAAGGTTGTGTTGTGCACCAGATGGCCACCATAGAAGAACATTCACTCGCTCACTGAATTGATCAGAGCTGTTAATATCCTCTCATATCCTCATATAGACCCCAGCACCACTCAACTCACTTGTTATGGGTGTTATCAGCTGTGACATTAATGAAGCCATTTACTTGTACTTTTCATACTTCAGTACATTCAATATCAGTTACATACGTATTTTTCACATGAGCTAGTTTGACTTTTACTTGAGTTGATTTCTTTGAAGGTATCTTTACTTTTACTTGATTACCACAAAAAATAATTTCAACTCATCCCTCTTTTTCTTTAAAAAAGCACAAATGTGTGTTCCAGTGAGACACTTACAATGGAAGTCAATGCGGTCAATCTGTAAACATTAAAATACTCAAATGTTTCAAAAGTATAGACACAAGACATAAACAATATGTGTGTTAACATGATTTTACTTTGAGAAAATCACTTACTAACCACATCTGTGGAAAGATATAGCCAATTTTACAACTTCATTACCATGATGATTTAAACAAATTTACAGTTCAAATAATACATGAGTTTTAACAGAAGAATGAAAGTGCTTTTATAAAATTATAATCTTCACATTTATGCCTTTAAACCCTCCAAAAATGGACCCCATTGACTTCCATTGTAAGTGTCTCCATTTTTTATTTTTTTGAAAGAAAAAGCGACAAGTCAAAATGTATTTTTGTGGTAATCATCATTATACCACAAATGCTGTCGACTGAGCTTCACTGATTTTTGAGACAAGGGACAAAACATGTCTTACATACAAAAGTTATCTTTGTGTTAAAAATCAAGAAATTCATAATAATAAAAATACTGGAAAAGTTACATCTAAAGGAAAAATGAAACTCTATATTTTTTAATAATTTCATTAGAATTGTTTTAAATGCATGCTCTATACTTGGAAGCACATGTAACTTAACCTGTCCTCAGCAAGAGGTTACAATGTTAAACTGCTAAACAAAGTGTTCATAAATATAAATATTAAATGAAAGGCAGGGATCTGGACGATATCAAACAATACATAAAGTAAACTTTAAATCACATTTTCCATAAAAAACTGCCTAGCAAAGTTGTGTCCTCACTTTGTGTCAGATATTTTTATAATCCTGAATAAATCAGACAATGTCATTGTCAGTTATATCTCTGAGTGTCCCTTTCCCACTTCCTGCTCATGGTGGCTGCAACAGTAGGACACGTGGTCTGGCAAGTTTAATATTTTTTCATATTTTAAACAAACATTGTTTAAGTCTCTGCGGCCACAGCTTCAATATGTCAACTCTGTCATTCCCATAATGATAATTTCTGTTAGAATTGTGGGATACATTTTGCCATTTTAGTTTCCGTTATAGAGACAGCTTCAACTGAGGAAAAAACTATGGAAAATGGCTCCAGTGTTCAACTCATGGTTAAGATGGAAAAATATTCAATTTTGTCAACTGTAAGAATTTCCAGAATAGTGTGAAAACAGAAAAAAAGGTATAGAATGTATTTTTATCGCTTCTTTATTAAACACCATTATTAGATAAAGACGTTACACTCTTTTTGGATGGATCAGATTATAATAGTACGCTTTTAAGTATGTCTGACGGAGTTGACACAAATTACAGTAAGATGTAAGTTATGAAGTGAATAAATGTCAATTTTCAGAAAAAAGTATTTTTATAAAAGCCTTTTCCCTCACATGGTTTGTTAGCTGAAACCTCTGTCTACAAATATATCCATTTCAAATTAATTTAGTATTAAAAATTAAAACTAAGATTTTAAACATGTTTTGACCTTATCTCAAAAACCAGTGGCTTAACTTGTATTGAACCCAGAATATTCCTTTAAAATGATTAGGTACTTTATAATAAAACAATGGATTTTAAGTGATTGGAATTTTCACCTGGCGGATGATAAAATGGGTTAGACACACACACACACACACACACACACACACACACACACACACACACACACACACACACACACACACACAATAAGATAGCAGCAGAAGCATGAATCATCCAGTGCACAAAAACACAGTTAAACACACACAGCAATTTGTTTAATGTGAAGTGTAGGGTGTGTTTTGTGTCTTTAACAGATGACATGTTCACGTTCATATGTTTTTTCTCACTTCATGATGTGGCAGTTTGAAGCCGGGCTCCTGTCAGACACATCACAACATTCTGGGAAAACAAAACTCCCAGAGTTCCTGAAACAATCCTCGGCACATGTGAGTCACCTTTCTCACATCACATCACTAATCACATTCACTCACACAGCCGTTATTTATGGCACATCATTTGTTTTGCCATGTTTTCATATTGCTGTAAATGTATCACTGTAACAAATTGCTGTAATTTTACAGTAATGTTTTACAATAGTATCCTGTATTCTATAAATTACCGTCTGTTATTGTATTTTGCTATGAATTCTGGGAGATGTTGTCCAGTCTTGAAAGTTTATTGTAGAATTAATGGCAAAGTCTTAGAACAGTAGCACCAGCACTGAAGTAGGGATTTTTCTAATGAAGTGTTGGGTTAGCACATATCTATTTAATGTTATTTATTGACAATAAATGTTTCTTGTTCAAAGTCCCCATTATAGTGATTACTGTTCCTCTAGATTGGGACTTTAGAACATCTTTTTAATCACTATCTCCCAGCCATTACCAACATGTTCAAGTGGAAACATTTGTTATCTCTATGGCATAAGAGAGAATATAGTAGGTTTGAAATCTGTCTTTAAACCAATGTAACACCCAATTAACACTTATTCTGTTATTATTGAGGGTGATGTGACATTCCTGTGAAAATATTGTGTATTTTGACTGATAGGAAACAGAATTGTTAATATTGAGAAATATTGAGACATGTCATTTTTAAATATATAATACCTCTGTTACACTTTGTTATATGGAACCAATTCAGCATCTGCAGAAATCAACATTTGAGATACAAATCTCATCAATGGTGACAATTAACAAAAATGATTTTCAGATGAAAGGATAAACACTGAACATTACAAAACAAGTTGTTAAAAATGACAATTAAAAAAATTAACAAAAGCAACATCATAGATTGAACAAGTAAACAGCAAATAATCAGTAAACAATCTTTCAGAAAATACTTTATGGATCCAACCAATTTTTTTATTACAGAAATGTAATATTATTTAAATGAAAGTAGATTTGACATTTATCCATGCAAATAAATGTAGACTTTGGCTTAAAAACCTCCTGAGACCCGAGTGTGACTGCTGTGTGCATTTTCCATTTCCCTTTTTGATTTGTAACTAGTAGTACCTAATAAACAAGCAAAAGTAAATATATTAATATAATCCTAGAGTAAATCATTTTCATAAAAAATTAATGTCCACATATGTGAACAGCGGGACTAAGTTGTGAAATTTTAAGTTATACCAAGCTATAGAAAGTCAGATTTGTTTCATCAAATATTTTATTATGTGTCCAGGAGTGTTGATTATTCATGTTTTTGAGATGTTATAGACATTACAGCTGATTTTCTATAAAGCTGAATTAATAATTCTGATTAAAAGTAATGCATCATCCAATCACTGCCAACCATATTAAAATAAAATAAAACATTATAAATTCTGAATCTATGTACTGATTATTATTGTCTCATGTCTGTCAAACATGTTGAGTGATCCAAACATCATCTGCAGCCTGAAACTGAACTTTTGATTGGATTTTAGGAGTGAATGCACTTAACTGCATAGAGACCTATAGGATGCTCCCTTGCTCCCTATTTAGTGAATGACTTAACCTCCAGTGTGCTGTCTGTCTGCACTGATCTCAGAACAGTTTGAAATGCACCTTATTTTCATCCTAACTCCATATAAAGCCTCTGAAAGCAACATTTTTCAGCTTTTGCATGAACACATTTATTCTCAATGTGAAAACACACATTAAATATATAAGAATGCATTTATTCATGTTAATGAATAGAACCGTATTGTACAGTGATAACAAAATCAAATATAACAACATTTATATTAAAATGAAGAGAAATGACCCACAGATGTGTTAATGTTGAAAAATATTCAAAATAACTAACATGTTTTTTCATCTTTTGAGGGAATAATGTCCCATTTTCCACATATGTGGACATGATGTTTATCAGCGTGCTGACACGTGAAAAATGAACAGATTTTTTAAAGCGGCATATCAAACGAAACTAGAGACGTTACTGTGGCAGCAGGGGCATGGTCAAGCATCTCTCTGGAGAGAGAGAAAGCGGTAAGGGCGCTTACACCTGAGCTAAATTATGTCTAACACCTGTCTCTAATTTCAGTGAGCACGGGGAGAGCGGCATAAATAGAGCGACACAGCACTTAGTGGGGAGAGAGACTGGATACGACAGAGCCGAGTCAGAGCAAGGATTTTTAGTAGTGAAAGTTTATTGTGGAAGCAGTGTGTGTTAGTGTCTAGTTTAGTGCTTCAAGGTAAACTGTAAAGTGGTGTGGCGATGAGGGAAGAATAAAGCCTCACCTAAGAAGGAAAAATGCTTCTCGCCTCATCTTTTACACTGGTGCCGAAACCCGGGATTGAAGTTTGGGTCGAAGATGGATGGAGTCCTCCCAGTTGGCGGAGATCCTCCAAGCCCTCGCCAGCCTACATCAGAACCACCAACAAACGCTGCTTGAGCTCCGACAAGATCAAGACCGCCGGTTTGTCGAGCTCATGCATGCTCAAGCCAAGGACCGGCAGGCGATCCGGAGCCTCCTCAGCCAGGGGGCATCCTCAGCCGCGACCCTGGACACTCCCACGCCGTTACCCCCGCCAGCATTACAGAAAATGGGGGCGGCGGACGACCCCGAGGCTTTCCTGGATTTGTTTGAGCGGACCGCCGAGATCTGGGGCTGGCCGCTCGACCAATGGGCAGCCCGATTGATCCCACTCTTGTCCGGGGAAGCCCAGCTCGTGGCTCAACAACTGCCAGCGCCGAGCCTCCTGGCCTACGGAGATTTAAAAAGAGCCAAGAGCCATTGCAACGGGTTGGTCGCACTCCGGAGGAAAGTCGTCAACTCTTCCGGAGCTTGAAGTTGGAGAGCTCCGACCGCCCGTTTGCCTTTGCCCAGCGGCTCCGTGACGCCTGCTGAAGATGGCTGCTAGCGGGAGATTGCGACATCCAGGGAATTATCGACCAGGTGGTACTGGAACAGTTCATAGTTCGACTGCCAAAAGGAACGGTGGAGTGGGTCCAGTGCCACCGCCCGGCGTCATTGGAGGAAGCTATCCAACTTGCGGAGAACCACATGGCGGCGATCCCGAGGGCGGAAGATCCCTCCTACATTTTCTCTCCTCCCTCTGTTTCTTCCCCCTCCCCTCTCTCTCTCTCGTCTGCTCTCTCCAGGTCCCGTTCCTGCCCCACACAGACGAGGAGGAACTCAGCCCCTGAGACCAGTTCCCCGGGTGTGGGAGGCAACACCTTCCCCTACTCCAATGCCCCGCCGCTCTCCCCCTCGGGGGGGGGGGCGCCCGCCGACGCAAGTGCGGGCGTAGCGCCTGGGCCGGCCTGCTGGAGGTGTGGAGACACGAGCCACTTCCGAGATCGGTGCCCTCTGATGGAGCTGGGAACGGTGGTGTGGGTCTCTGACCTCCCACAGGCTGCCCCCGACCGGGCCGGAGCGTAACCGGTAAGTGTCAAGGGGGGTACTCACCAAGCGTTGGTGGATACCGGCTGTAATCAAACCACTATCCACCAACGCCTGGTTCAACCCGAGGCATTGGTCACAACCAAAACGGTGAAGGTGAAATGTGTACATGGGGATATTCACAAGTATCCGGTGGTGACCCTGACAATTAAATTTCGGGGGCAAAGCATAGAGTGGAGGCTGCGGTTAGTTCCCGCCTCACCCATCCGCTGATTTTGGGGACTGATTGGCCTGATTTTAGAGTTTTATTAAAGGGAATTTGTGCAGATGGGTCCTGTATGAAAATAGGGAGATATGTGATGTGCGATGCTCTGGCAGGGGAGGCGGAGCCGGGGCCGTCCTCGACAGCTCCACGTCATGATGACGAGAGAGGGGGAGAGGCTGCAGCCCCTCCCCTTCTCAGGGAATTCCCTGACGGGGATTTTTCTTTGGAGCAGTCGCGAGACGAAACCCTCAAACACGCCTTCAACCAAGTGAGAGTCATCGATGGTCAACGACTCCAGCCTGACATCGCACTTTCATACCCCTATTTTGCAATTATAAATGAGCGGTTGTATCGAGTGACACAGGACACTCGGACCAAAGAGGATACAACCCAACTTTTGATTCCAAGGAGCCGTCGGGAAATGGTGTTCCAGGCGGCTCATTATAATCCCATGGCGGGTCACCTAGGAGAAAGGAAAACATTGAACCGTCTAATAGCCCGTTTCTATTGGCCGGGCATTGGCGGTGATGTCCGCAGGTGGTGTGCGGCATGCCGCGAATGCCAGCTGGTTAACCCACCGGCCACCCCAAAAGCGCCATTGCGCCCTCTCCCTCTGATCGAGGTCCCCTTTGAGAGAATTGGAATGGACCTCGTCGGGCCATTAGAACAGTCAGCACGCGGACATCACTTTGTATTGGTCCTAGTGGACTATGCAACACGATATCCGGAAGCAGTGCCTCTTCACAACATCTCAGCATGCAGTGTTGTGGAGGCACTCTTCAAAATAATCTCCCGGGTGGGGATTCCAAAAGAAATCCTCACCGATCAGGGCACAACATTTATGTCACGGACACTACGCAAACTGTACGAGTTATTAAATATTAAATCGATTCGCACCAGTGTATATCATTCTCAAACGGATGGCCTGGTGGAACGATTTAATAAAACCCTCAAAAACATGATTCGTAAGTTCGTACACGATGATTCTAGAAATTGGGATAAATGGCTCGACCCCCTGTTATTTGCAGTACGAGAGGTCCCGCAAGCCTCCACTGGCTTCTCCCCATTTGAGCTGCTGTATGGGTGACGCCCACGCGGCGTGCTTGATGTATTGCGAGAGGCCTGGGAGGAGGGACCTTCAAACAGTAAAAATAAATTCAGTACGTTCTTGATCTTAGAGCAAAACTCCACACTTTGGGGCAACTAACACAGGAGAATTTGCTCCAAGCTCAAGAATGACAGCACCGACTGTATGACAGGGGAACTCGGCTAAGGGAATTTGCACCGGGAGATAAAGTACTTGTATTGCTTCCCACATCAAGCTCTAAATTACTCGCCAAGTGGCAAGGACCCTTTGAGGTCACACGACGAGTGGGAGATCTCGATTATGAAGTTAAATGAACCGATAGAGGGGACTCTCGTCAAATATATCACCTCAATCTCCTGAAATTGTGGAGGGAGGCGGTTCCCGTGACGTTGGCCACGGTAGTTCCCGAGAAGGCGGAGCTCGGACCGGAGGTGAGTTCAAAACATAAACAGTTCACCCCGGTCATTTGTGGAGACCACCTCTCACCGAGCCAACTCGCGGAGGTTGCTAGGTTGCAACAGGAGTTTGCGGATGTGTTCTCCCCTCTGCCGGGACGTACAAACCTCATCCATCACCACATCGAGACCGAGCCGGGGGTGGTGGTACGTAGCCACCCCTATCGATTACCTGCACACAAAAAGAAAATTGTTCAGGAAGAATTGGATGCGATGCTTGATATGGGGGTAACAGAAGAATCCCACAGTGATTGGTCCAGCCCAGTTGTTCTAGTGCCTAAGAGCGACGGGTCTGTACGGTTCTGTGTGGATTATAGGAAAGTCAACGCGGTGTCTAAATTTGATGCGTATCCAATGCCTCGCATTGATGAGTTGCTCGATTGGTTGGGCACTGCTCGATTTTATTCGACATTGGATTTGTCGAAGGGTTATTGGCAGATCCCCTTGACACCAATTTCCCGTGAGAAAACCGCCTTCTCCACACCGTTTGGATTACACCAATTTGTGACACTTCCGTTGGTTTGTTTGGGGCCCCGGCTACGTTTCAGCGTCTCATGGACCGAATCCTCAGACCGCATTCAACCTACGCCGCTGCCTATTTGGATGACATCATCATTTATAGCAATGATTGGCAGCGGCATATGCAACATCTGAGGGCGGTTCTGAGATCGCTGCGCCGAGCGGGACTCACAGCGAATCCGAAGAAGTGCGCGATTGGACGGGTGGAGGTACGGTATCTGGGGTTCCACTTGGGCCACGGGCAGGTGCGTCCCCAAATTGACAAGACAGCAGCGATTGCGACCTGCCCGAGACCCAAGACCAAAAAGGGGGTGAGACAGTTCCTGGGGCTGGCTGGCTATTATAGAAGGTTTGTACCTAATTATTCGGATGTCACCAGCCCGCTGACTGATCTCACTAAAAAGGGAGCTCCAGATCTGGTCCAGTGGATGGAGCAGTGCCAACAGGCCTTTATGCAAGTTAAAGCTGCACTTTGCGGGGGGCCGCTTTTACATTCACCTGACTTCTCTCTCCCTTTTATTTTACAGACAGATGCTTCAGACAGGGGGCTGGGGGCCGTACTCTCGCAGGTGGTGGAGGGGGAGGAGCACCCGGTGCTGTACATTAGCCATAAGCTCTCGTTAAGGGAAACTAAGTACAGCACCGTGGAAAAGGAGTGTCTCGCCATCAAGTGGGTGGTCCTCACACTCCGATACTACCTGCTGGGGCGGGCCTTCACCCTCTGCTCGGATCATGCCCCACTCCAGTGGCTCCGCCGAATGAAAGATACTAACGCCCGGATCACCCGTTGGTATCTGGCTCTCCAGCCGTTTAAGTTCAAGGTGGTCCACAGACCAGGGGCACAGATGGCTGTCGCCGACTTCCTTTCCAGGAATGGGGGGGGAGTGGTAGGCAGGCCGGATGCCTCCCCGGCCTGAGTCGGGCGGTGGGGGCGTGGTCAAGCATCTCTCTGGAGAGAGAGAAAGCGGTAAGGGCGCTTACACCTGAGCTAAATTATGTCTAACACCTGGAGACGGGGAGAGCGGCATAAATAGAGCGACACAGCACTTAGTGGGGAGAGAGACTGGATACGACAGAGCCGAGTCAGAGCAAGGATTTTTAGTAGTGAAAGTTTATTGTGGAAGCAGTGTGTGTTAGTGTCTAGTTTAGTGCTTCAAGGTAAACTGTAAAGTGGTGTGGCGAAGAGGGAAGAATAAAGCCTCACCTAAGAAGGAAAACTGCTTCTCGCCTCATCTTTTACAGTTACTCTTTACAACCAAACCGGTTTCAATAAAAAAACGTAGAGGTTTCTTACCAGAGGCACTTTTGTTGGCACTGTGCCTGTAGGAGTGCTTCAAGGAAATCGACGTCATGCTGTTGTGTCACATGATGTGGTGCGGCAGAAGTTTAACCCTTAAATGACAGTGTAGAGTCTTGTGAACAGTATTCAGACAGTTTAAATTAATTTAGATTATGTGTTGCATATAACAAAACTAAAATACAATGTCCACACATGAGGTTAAACACGATTCCTTGTTTTGAATCATAAATAAACTAAGCGTTCGGCACTGGAAAATTTGACTCAGTCTTATGTCATTCCAAACCCATGAAGTGAATGGGGACTGAGGCTGTCAAACAAGACTCCAAAAATGGAGACAAACACACTAAAAGGGCTCCATGTGATTTGAACATTGTAATTCAAGTCTTCTGAAGTCATCTGAAACTGATGTGAGGAACAGAACAAATTTAAATCGTTATTCACTTAAAATCTTCCCCTTGGTTGTAGCTCTCAAATCTCTGCCATAACTTTATTTAGCAGGCACTTTCATTCAAAGCAGCTTACAGATGAGGAAAAACACAAACCAGACAATATGAGCAGTGCTGCAAAGAAATACATTTTCATTTCTGGGTGAACTATCCCTTAAAGTAAACTAATGACATTACGATTAATAGACTCATAGAAATGTTTAGTTGTTATGGATACAGAACTATGATTTACCCATGTGTAGGCCAAATGAACAACCCAATCAACTCTAACCATAGTAATGACCAAAGCCTTTCAGTGAGGAATAATCATGAATGTTCAGAGTGGATTGATCAAATACAGACACACATGAGCACTGTGACCAGTGTTTACTGTATAACACCTACCATGCATCACTCGCATTAGTCAAACCCCCTTTTCTTTTTACCTCTGTAGTCAACTTGAACCTCCACACCTCCATCTGTCTCTCATCTCATTCCAAAGAGTTCAGATGTCAAGTTGTTTCTCTTCACACACACACACACACACAGTTTGACAGATCATGTTGGTTAAAAAGCACATGGAGCGTCTGCATTCATAATAAAAGGACGTGATGCCTGTGCTAATCAAATGTCTGTGCTATTTGTACTGTAGGCCATCCTGGAAACAATACACTGTATTTAAAGAGAAACATAAAATACAAAATAAAATGCCACTCAAATGTCCACATTGAAAATCTGGGATTCAAAATCTAATTTAAACCTGGAAATAAACAGTTTTAATATATATCTATAAACAAAACAAAACAAAAAAAACAATATGCCGTAAAATTAGTAAGAACATCTAGGTGACTAATCCAGTTTGTGACCATGTTAACTTGTCTGTACAAACATTCAGAGAACTTTTCACTCAAAATCTTCCTTGATAAATCCCAAGAAAACTCCAATGTATAGTGTTGGAACCTAACATGACAAGCTGGATGTTCTCAGTTCAATTCTGTCAATGAAAATGTGGCAACTACAAAAAACACAGATGTTTCCTTGAACCGCAATATTGTGATGCAGCACAAAGACTGTAAGGGTTCATTCTACTGCACTGGTTTCAGGTCTGTCATGACAAAATAACTAAACTAATAAAAACTAACACAAAGTCAAATTCAATTAAATACACAACACATAAGAAAATGAAATTCAGTTAGCAATAAAATCAAGAGCATCCTGACCTTGCGGCCTATAAAAGTAAAACATGTAACTGTAAGACATAGTCTAAACTGAACCTCACGAAAAAAGACAGAAAAGCACCCAAATAATTAAAAGAATATCAAGCAGAACTTATGAGGTCTTGCTCCTCAAGTAGGGATGCACAATATATTGGAGATTTATTTTTATTATCCATAAATGTCTGAAAAGGTCAATATTGGAAGCAGATAATTTATTGTTTGATTTTTATTATTTTATATAAACATTATATTTATTGTTTAAAAAATAAATAAAATGTTTTTATTTAAAAATAAAAAATATTAAAATAAATATATATTAAAGTAAAAAATATATAAATGTAATAAATAAAACCCCAATTTAATTAATTATTTTATTTGATTATATATTTGTATTTTTAAATTATATATATATATATATATATATATATATATATATATATATATATATATATATATATATATATATATATTCTTTTATTTTACATACATAAAAACCCATTTAATTTATTTCATTATATCTATCTTTATAATTTATTATATTTTATGGATCTTATTTTTTCCCCAATTCAAACTGTAACAGCATTTCCATGGCATGTTTCATAAGTACTAAACAGTATTCAGTACATATTTTCAACTGTACATTAAAATGTTGTGATGTGTGATTACACTGTTGTACAATTATCGATGAAATGACCGTGACGTTACAGCCGTCAAATGCGCTCCGGGTTCTTTTGAGCAGCAGATTTCAATGGTGGATTTGAGCAGCGCTGCAGTTTTAATAATCTTTTAAACATTATTTAATATAATAATGTTTATGTTAATAAAAGTTATTATAAATGGATGTCTATGCTTTACAGTGAAGAAATATATAGTATGCAGCTTCTTTCTGAACTATCAACAAAACTAGTTTTAACTTGGTTCAATAAGCCTGCGTGTTTTGTCATACATGTGACAGGTTGATGAATACACATCCTCACGTTTAACACACTTCAAAAGCCTGAGAAATGTGGCGTTTAAAAAATTAAAAACGACCATCAGACATGCAATATGGGGATGACAAAAGAACCCGGAAGTGCTGCAGCCAAGAGTTTGTTTGGAAACGGTCACTTCATCTGCATTATTAGCAGTTATCAGCCATGACATAAAAATAATGATTGTCTATTCTCCCAACATTTTTATACCGTTGTATCCTATCGGGTAGCTTAGTCAAGAGTCTAGTTTGAGTATGAGTTAAAGTCACAGTCCTCATAATCACCTGACTGACAGCCCTCTGGTTTATGAATCTGTTTTAGTGAACACTTCTGTTTGCGAGTGGCTTGAGAACGATCAGCGAATAATTCCACAGGTCAGTCCATGTCCCATGGCGCATTGGGCATGATTCCTCACGAGTCCCTGTCCTGCTTTTGACTGTAATAGGTTTGCTTGTTTTGAGATTACTTTTTTCAATATGTGCATGTGTGGACTATACGTGTCTCATTACACCTTGGTAACCTTCAGATCTTCATCCAACAAGCAATTGGGTGAATTTGTTTTGTTGCTCCGCCATTGCCATGGCGACGAGTCATCATCATTCACTTGAAGAAGATTTGGGGCAACTCCTGGAGCGACAGCCGGCCGTTGAGATTGGGCCCCTCCCACGCCGTGCTGAGGGCCTGAGGCGGAGTGGCATTCTGGGTAATGGTGTTCGGGGAGGGGTGAGCGAGGAGCTGGCACACTGAATTTGCTGTTGAAGATGGCGGTGGGTTCAGCAGGCTCCTGTGGAAATGACAGCAGCACCAGAAGTGCAGGAGAGTCAGTACATTGAGGACAGATGGAGAGAGAACTCAAGAACAAGCAGCAAGAGTTACAGCAGGAAGTTTAGTAGGAACCACGGGGACACGGGTGGCAGACAGGTCAGGAGATACAACAATGCATCAGAGGAAGAGCTCATTTTGGATTGTTAGTGTTTCATTTTAATCTCTGAAAGGTAAAAATAAGAGCATTACAAGCACACGTTGCAAACAAACACCACAGGAGGATTTAACACCAAGGCAGGCGAAAAAAAAAAGCTTTGGGGAAATACATTTTAGCTTGATGAAAAGTTGATGAAAAATAATGGTTTAACAAATTTTTTAATTAAAGGGATAGTTCACCCAAAAATGAAAATTCTCTCATTATTTAATCCCACTCATGATATCCCAGAGGTATATGACTTTCTTTCTTCAGCAGAACACATTTGAAAATAGAAAAACAGAAAAATATCTTAGCTCTGTAGGCCCTTAAAATGCAAGTGAATGATGATCAGACATTTGAAGCTCCAGAAATCACAGACAGGCAGCATAAATGTCATCCATATGACTCAAGCTGTTAAATTAATGTCTTCTAAAGTGATATGATCACTTTTGGTGCAGAAAATATCAATATTTAAGTACTTTTAAACTATTAATAATCACTTATGGTGTGATGTAATCATGTTGGCGCGTGAGACTTGAGAACTGACATGTGTGTCACAGCCAGAAGAGCAGCGCTGTTTACAAGTGAGTATGAGGAATGCTGTACAGAAGCTTCTTTAGTTTTGGTTTAGATCTATATTTGTATCTGTTTGTATTTCACAATGGTGCATTTGTGTGCTTATCCTGGATGTCTCAACAGAGAGAAAAACGTGAGACTACATCCGTAACATGCCAACGCGATTATGTCACACGAGAGACCGCGTGAACTCAGCGCTCTTGTAAAGCTTACCTGGAAGAGATGGTTTACAGTTAAAAAATACTTATTGGTCTTTTTTTTTTTTTTGCACCAAAAGCAATCGTATCGCTTTAGAAGACATTAATTTAACTGCTGGTGTCGTATGGATGATGTAAATGCTGACTGTCTGTGATTTTTGCAGCTTCAAAATAGAAATCTCCATTTACTTGCATTTTAAGGACCTACTGAGCTAAGATATTTTTCTATTTTTTCTTCAAATGTGATCTGCTGAAGAAAGTCAAACACAACTGGGATATCATGAGGGTGAGTAAATGATGAAAGAATTTTCATTTTTGGGTGAACTAACCCTTTAATAACCATTTAGGCGATCATTTACCCTAAAAATGAAAATTGGGTCATCATTTACTCATGTGCATGTTGTTACAAACCTAAGATTTGGTTCTCGTTTGATTTGCGTGTCGCAGCAGGTTTCACATCAGTGACAGCCAACTGCATTGATTCTTGTGTGTCACGTGACCAGTGTTGACTGTAATTTGATGTTTAGCTAAGTTAATTACTTTTATGCAAATACATTACTTGGGCTTCACATTTCTAACATAGTATTATTTATGTAGAATTTCAAATAGGAATTCTGTTCATATGTATGTCTCTGTGTTTCTGCGACGCCACAGTAGGGAAGAAACGCTTGGTTCTGAGTGTACGACTTATGTGCAGCAATGAATAATGAGAAAATATAGACAATTATTTGAATAAAGTGTACTAGAAAGTAACTTTAAATTAATCAGAAATTAAATTACTTTTTCCAATTTAAATAATCAATAATCTGACTACAAATTTATAAAAGTAAATAGTAATTTGTATTACTTTGTATTAATTTGTCGATTACTTTTGTGAGTAGGCTACAGGTAACTTAAACTTCACGTGAATGATCACGTCATGCCAAGTTTAAATATACGCAAGTGTGAATGAGAACAGAAGATTTATAGTGAATAACCACTAAAATTACACTCTGTTCCTCACACAAAGCTATCGTTTGACTTCAGAATACTTGGAATACAGCACATACAGTGGTGCTTTTTGTGTTATTTTTGGAACTTGATCGAGTCATATGGGTTTGGAATGACATGAGGGTGAGTTATTTTTGGGTGAACTACTCTTTTTTTTTTTTCAAATTGGAATGCCCAATTCCTCGTGGTGGCGTAGTGACTCGCCTCAATCCGGGTGGCGGAGGATGAATCTCAGTTGCCGCCGCGTCTGAGACCGTCAATCCGTGCATCTTATCACGTGGCTTGTTGAGCGTGTTGCTGTGGAGACATAGTGCATGTGGAAGCTTCACGCTATTCTCCGCGGCATCCACGCACAACTCATCATGCGCCCTACCGAGAGCGAAAAACACATTATAGCGACCACGAGGAGGTTACCCCATGTGACTCTACCCTCCCTAGCAACCGGGCCAATTTGGTTGCTTATGAGACCTGGCTGGAATCACTCAGCACACCCTGGATTCGAATTCGTGACTCCAGGGGTGGTAGGAGTGAACTACTCTTTTAAAGGTGCACTAATTAATTTTTGATATATTGCCTCCTCTTATTTATCCTATAGAATTTGTCATTCCAAAACCAACTTGAGGGGGGAGCAACCTTATGTAGAATAAAACAATACTTTTATTTCTAGACCACCGAAAGGACTGGAGTCTTCATCTCATGTGAGTTTATATCATATTAAACAGATATGACAAAAGCACTATTCATTTCAGGTGTAAAAAAAGTAATTAGTGCAACATTAACAGTCATGACACTCGATCCGGCTAAGATTTTTCATTGGCGGTTTATAAATGTTGAAATCCATCAAATTGAGATGAAAATAGCTTTAATCCATGCTGTGGTGAGTGAACATGTTATTTCACGTGTCAGCCTGTCAACTGGACTTGCTGAGCAATAGAAGCATTTGGTCTTTCAGGCTACGTCTACATTAATCCGGATACATTTGAAAATGGCGTTTTCGTTTAAAAACGCTCTCCGTCCACGCTAGCGTTTTCAAGCGTTTTCCAAAAGTTGCTCATCCACACTGAAACGTCTGAAAATGCTAACGTCCCTGTACTGCGCATGAGTAAAATGTAAGATGCTTCGACAGGCGTTTATTTACTTTCTGCCTCTTCTGAAACGCAACTGTCCTCACATTCCGCCACTGAACAACAACTGTGAGTAAACATCCCGTCTCCTCTGAAGAAATGTAAGCTGAAGTATGTACAAACTGACATTAATCTTTAACAACGCAATAAAACTGGAGAGTAGCCAAAACAACTGCAATACAACATCTTGTTTTAGACTGAATGGGTCACATGACTAAAAATGCATCATCGTTTTCGAAAGCATCCTTTTTCACAGTCTACACTACAACGTTTCAAATTTATCCACTTTGGAGTGCGTTTTCAAAAAGTTCCGTTTTCGCTGACAAAAACGCCGTCTCAGTGTGGACGGAAGGCTAAAACTGAGAGAAAAAGATGCATTTTCAAACAAAAACGTATTAGTGTGGACAAGGCCTCAGGTGTGTTAGATTTATTCACTCATGCTCAATGGGCTCTGCTGAAACTATATAACAACCTTTCACAATCCCCAGCATGCATTCAAATCCATTTTCATTGAGATATTTCATTTAGGATTTAGATCTTCATACCAAAACTAATGTCTGTAATATCAAACAGAGAGAATGCTTCAGCATGTTTCTCAGGTGAGTTTGTGCAATGCATGATTGTAAATAGCAAGAAAAGAACATGGAGGTCAGGAAATGAAATCAAAGAATTAAGATGGACATTAAAAAAAGAAGATAAGAGTAAGAAAT